>NC_086384.1:29435519-29770019 GCF_036588685.1 Mytilus trossulus | reverse complement strand
ATAAACGTATAAGATGTAACTTTAGCGAATGATTTTTGATAAAGGAAGATACACGTGGACGATAATGCAAACATACCAGGGTACACTAGCTTATCGATAACAAAAACCACGCTTGTTTATTTTTTTCAAAATAACGTGATACTTTCAGATAATTACTTTGGTTTGTACTCTAAATTGTTTAATACTATTTAAATAACAGTTAACTTCAAATGCCATAGTTTGTCATTGCTTTCGATATTTTTCAGTTATCATTATGAGCATCGCTGCTGGATCAAATGTTCTTGGGTCGGACCTATCTGTTGGCTCTGGAGCTTGGTGCTGGATATCGGCATGTCTGTCGCCAAATCAAAGAACATTTTGGATGACATTTACGGGAAAAGGATGGGAAATATTGATGTATTTGCTTTGTTGTTTATTTTATTCTTGGCTTAAAGTTCGTAAGATAGAAATTCAGAGAAGAAACAAAAAAGTAAGTTGTTAATGTTTTTTATAACTTGAATAAAGGTATTCAATAAAATGTATATTTAATTCAATTTGAATTTGATTTAATAAACTGAAAATCTGCTATGTATGTATGCTGAAGTGATTTTTGAAATTAAAATGTATTAAAAAAGTATTGTCAACATCTGAACACAATTTAGCCTGTATGTTTTTCCTTAATAGAAAATTATAATTTATCGTTTCAAAGAAACACAGAAATTATACCCAATGTATAATAATAAACACTTATTATTTATTTTCCGGTCAGCAAAAAAAAAGCAAGAAAAAATATTACTGTTCTCATATTTTTAAATTAAATCGCTAGAGCTAATAGCTTCTGGGTACTTTTGTCATCATTTAAACAACTCTATCAGCAAGGTTATAATATGATAATTTTACTGAAGAAAGGCATTATTAGTATACCTATGTTTAATTGTTATAATTCGATTTGGCAAAAACAAAGCCGGGCCACAAACCGAAACCAAGGGAAAGACATAAACTATAAGGTGAAAACAAAGAAACAGCAGAATCATTGAAATACACCAAAAGTAAACACTAAGATACATGAAAAAACGTACATGTAGATAACAACTGCCATATTCCTGACTTATGGCAACTCAACAGAATGCATATGTTGACCACATCACTTCAATTAGGCTTTAGGTCAAAATATTTTATAACCCCAAATTTCGTGCAAATATTTTTACAGCAATGAAAATCTTAGTTTTTGTTTGCAGGCAATCAAGCTACAAAAACTCACACCATTGACCGACCCACGATATCGAAACACGTCAAATGTGGAAGAACAAGAAACACCAAACACCAAACGCAACTCTAATGAAAATATGAAATATTTGTATCTTTGGCTGATTGAAATTTGGCTCCGGATTCCAGGAACAATTCGTTACATAATGGCTGCCCATAAAAGACATACTGGATATTCATCTGCTTACGACAGCGTCGATGTTTATTTTCTTCATTTTCAGTCTTTTGGTGACAGCGCCCAAGCTTTTTGTACATGGATGGTATTTTGTGGACCAAAATTAATGGGAAAGATAACGTCACGTGTATGCAGACAGCATAAAATAGTTGAAGAGAAAAGAATGTTAATCGTACAAAAATATTAGCATAAGTCATCTATTATTAGCACTGTCAATCTTAATCATTTTTCTGTGATTCCAATATGTAGCATAGTGCATTAAGAAAAGAAAGACCGTTTTTTCACATTTTGTTTGCATGTTATATTTTTATTATACAACAAGTTATAAATGAAACATTACTACCCGAACTATGACATAGTTTACATGTATTACTTGAAGATCAGTATTTTAATCGATTTCACCACAATTTATGTAAACACTTTTGAATTCCTATATTATTCTCCTATTATTTAATTTTAACAAATAGCCTATCCGCCTTATTGTTTTTATTGCTATTGCTGTAATCATCTCAACGAGGTTGATTTTCTCGATTGAGCCGGAACGGGGAATGTGAGAAAATCAACTGAGTTGAGATGACCAATGATATTCTACTTACTGCTATTTTACATATGACGACGTTGTTAATTTCATTATCAACGGGCACGTACAGCCTTAGTTTCTTTATTAATATTTTTTCATATCTCTCTTTTGTGCTGATAAAGGAAATTATCAGTTAGTAAGAGTGAAGACAAATTTCGTAAAATAGCGATTAAATGTTTAATAAGTTTACTATATTTATGATACATAATATTTGTATATATATTTAAATCATGATTATCAGTACTACTTAATATACCACTTATTAAAACCCATTTGTTGATGTTCAATATATTGAGAATATAACATCTTCCATTAAGTGCATGCATGGACAAATAAAATCAACGGTACTAATTTTGTTGCAACAGATGCGCATTTCGACAATACATGTCTCTTCAGTGATGCTCGTGGCCAAAATATTTGAAATCCAAAGCTTATATAAAAGATGAAGAGCTATAATCCAAAAGGTCCAAAAAGTATAGCCAAATTCGTGAAAGGAATCAGAGCTTTGCATGAGGGAGATACATTCCTTAATTTATAATAATTTATAATATTTTGTAACAGCAAATTTTAATAACACAAAAACATCCGTATTTTCATGCCAGTACCGAAGTACTGGCTACTGGGCTGGTGATACCCTCGGGGACTAATAGTCCACCAGCAGAGGCATCGACCCAGTGGTAGTAATAAAATCAACGGTACTAATTTTGTTGCACCAGATGCGCATTTCGACAATACATGTCTCTTCAGTGATGCTCGTGGCCAAAATATTTGAAATCCAAAGCTTATATAAAAGATGAAGAGCTATAATCCAAAAGGTCCAAAAAGTATAGCCAAATTCGTGAAAGGAATCAGAGCTTTGCATGAGGGAGATACATTCCTTAATTTATAATAATTTATAATATTTTGTAACAGCAAATTTTAATAACACAAAAACATCCGTATTTTCATGCCAGTACCGAAGTACTGGCTACTGGGCTGGTGATACCCTCGGGGACTAATAGTCCACCAGCAGAGGCATCGACCCAGTGGTAGTAATAAAATCAACGGTACTAATTTTGTTGCACCAGATGCGCATTTCGACAATACATGTCTCTTCAGTGATGCTCGTGGCCAAAATATTTGAAATCCAAAGCTTATATAAAAGATGAAGAGCTATAATCCAAAACAAAAAGTATAGCCAAATTCGTGAAAGGAATCAGAGCTTTGCATGAGGGAGATACATTCCTTAATTTATAATAATTTATAATATTTTGTAACAGCAAATTTTAATAACACAAAAACATCCGTATTTTCATGCCAGTACCGAAGTACTGGCTACTGGGCTGGTGATACCCTCGGGGACTAATAGTCCACCAGCAGAGGCATCGACCCAGTGGTAGTAATAAAATCAACGGTACTAATTTTGTTGCACCAGATGCGCATTTCGACAATACATGTCTCTTCAGTGATGCTCGTGGCCAAAATATTTGAAATCCAAAGCTTATATAAAAGAGGAAGAGCTATAATCCAAAAGCTCCAAAAAGTATAGCCAAATTCGTGAAAGGAATCAGAGCTTTGCATGAGGGAGATACATTCCTTAATTTATAATAATTTATAATATTTTGTAACAGCAAATTTTAATAACACAAAAACATCCGTATTTTCATGCCAGTACCGAAGTACTGGCTACTGGGCTGGTGATACCCTCGGGGACTAATAGTCCACCAGCAGAGGCATCGACCCAGTGGTAGTAATAAAATCAACGGTACTAATTTTGTTGCAACAGATGCGCATTTCGACAATACATGTCTCTTCAGTGATGCTCGTGGCCAAAATATTTGAAATCCAAAGCTTATATAAAAGATGAAGAGCTATAATCCAAAAGGTCCAAAAAGTATAGCCAAATTCGTGAAAGGAATCAGAGCTTTGCATGAGGGAGATACATTCCTTAATTTATAATAATTTATAATATTTTGTAACAGCAAATTTTAATAACACAAAAACATCCGTATTTTCATGCCAGTACCGTAGTACTGGCTACTGGGCTGGTGATACCCTCGGGGACTAATAGTCCACCAGCAGAGGCATCGACCCAGTGGTAGTAATAAAATCAACGGTACTAATTTTGTTGCACCAGATGCGCATTTCGACAATACATGTCTCTTCAGTGATGCTCGTGGCCAAAATATTTGAAATCCAAAGCTTATATAAAAGATGAAGAGCTATAATCCAAAAGGTCCAAAAAGTATAGCCAAATTCGTGAAAGGAATCAGAGCTTTGCATGAGGGAGATACATTCCTTAATTTATAATAATTTATAATATTTTGTAACAGCAAATTTTAATAACACAAAAACATCCGTATTTTCATGCCAGTACCGAAGTACTGGCTACTGGGCTGGTGATACCCTCGGGGACTAATAGTCCACCAGCAGAGGCATCGACCCAGTGGTAGTAATAAAATCAACGGTACTAATTTTGTTGCACCAGATGCGCATTTCGACAATACATGTCTCTTCAGTGATGCTCGTGGCCAAAATACTGAAATCCAAAGCTTATATAAAAGATGAAGAGCTATAATCCAAAAGGTCCAAAAAGTATAGCCAAATTCGTGAAAGGAATCAGAGCTTTGCATGAGGGAGATACATTCCTTAATTTATAATAATTTATAATATTTTGTAACAGCAAATTTTAATAACACAAAAACATCCGTATCTTCATGCCAGTACCGAAGTACTGGCTACTGGGCTGGTGATACCCTCGGGGACTAATAGTCCACCAGCAGCATCTTTGACTCTGACAAAGATGCAAGCAGTATAATGCTTCTGAACAGTCTTCAACAACGATCAAACCAGTATACTGATTATTGTATAAAGTTAACAAAGGGGTATACATAAGTGTCTTTTATAGATTTACGACGATGATGCAAACATTTTGAAAAATAGTTGTATGTATTACATATTCATCAGAACGTGAACATTTTATGGTTCTAAGACTATGAATTTTGCTGTCACATTCATTTATGTTTGGAAATAGAATCTGTGCTATTCGTACAAGACGTCTTCACAAACAGCAAACATAATTAATCCATTTTAGGCAGAAAATGCTTAGAAAAAAGTGCATTATCTCTATAAAGTCACTGCAATGTCTTGTATTCCTAGCATTATATAACTCCAGGCTTTCCATTATGTTGTTCATCTTATCTTTCATTTTTTTGTTGTGCTTCACGCGATGCTTTGGATTCGGTTGACTTTTTTAAATTTTCCAACTCTACATTACATAAAGTTTTTAATTAGTTATTCTGAATTGCACAAAAGGTGTTATTTTAATAACCGATGTTCACATATGGTAGGTAGTCATTTCGTACATTGACAGGTTTGCAAGTCTGCCACGTCCTACCTACATATACTATTCCGCAACCAACATTAATTATTTCATACACTTGATTAACCATTAACAAATGCATAACAATTTTTCGAATTACTAGTATATAATTTTGTAATTTGTTGAAATATTTTCCTAATATTTGTTTTGAGATAATGCAAATAAAAATGTATGATTAAATAATTAGAGAAACCTTTAATGGTACGACATGGCTTTAATTGGTAAAGATTCTTTGGGTTAAATTTTATTTTGATAACATGTATCGTTATAATTTTCTTAATACTAATTTTGCTTAAAGCAAAAAGTGTTCTTCTTACATGGGGGAAATTAAACAACAAAACTTAAAAAAGAAGATGTGATATGATTGCCAATCAGACAACCGTCCACCAGAGACAAAAAATGACATAGAAATTAGCAACTGTAGGTCACTGTACGGCCTTCAACAATGAGCAAAGCCCATACCGCATAGTCAGCTATAAAAGGCCCAGAAATGACAAAGTAAACAATTCAAACGAGAAAACGAACGGCCTTATTTATATAAAAAAAACTAACAAATGAACAAAATCAAGAATATAACACATAAACAAACGATTACCAATAAATTATAGGCTCCTGACTTCGGACAGGCACATACATACATAATGTGGCGGGGTTAAACATGTAAGGGGATGCTTACCCTCCCCTAACCTTGGACAATGGTATGACAGTGCAACATGAGAACGAACTATAAAAATCAGGCGTAAAAGGCTAAATAAAATTAACGGTATCAGTTTCTTGCACCAGATGCGCATTTCGACAATACATGTCTCTTCAGTGATGATTATGGCCAAAATATTTGAAATCCAAAGCTTATATAAAAGATGAAGAGCTATAATCCAAAAGGTCCAAAAGTATAGCAAAATCCGTGAAAGGAATCAGAGCTTTGCATGAGGGAGATACATTCCTTAATTTATAATAATTTCTAATATATTTTTAATAACACACAAAATCCGTATTTTCCTGCCATTACCGTAGTACTGGCTACTGGGCTACTGGGCTAATAGTCCACTGGCAGAGGCATGTATCCTGCTTAACTCATCAGATGGACAAAAAACTTACTTATTTTCAATAAAGGTTGGAATTGAAGTTACTGTAGTCATTGTCATTTTCTTGATTTTGAAATTCCGATTTTATACAGGAAACTCGTCAGTACTTTTGACAATAACAATACTATGGGTTGATTGCTATGGTTGGTTTCCTTTTCTAAATTGCGATACACAATATAAGGTGCGTTATGAATGCCAATGAGACAATATTACACTAGACACCAAGTCTGGTAAAAGTTAACATCGTTAGAGTACCATCATCTTTCAATACTGAGCAAACCCATACCGCAAGCTATTAAAAGCCTAGACACTTAACATGTAAAATAATTAAAACTAAAAAACTAACGCCTTATTTATGAGAAATGAAAAATATGTCACAATCAACAACAATCACTGAGTAACAGGTTCTTAATCTGGGACACAACCATATAGATTGTATATGTTTATGTTCACGGCCTGACATTTCAAAAACCTGAGACAATGGTTAAAACAGCACAACATATATTGTAAATCGTTTTAAACTTAGACAAAAAGGCTTAAGTCATAAGCGTATAAGGGGCATATGCAAACCCAAAACGAAAAACTTAAGACACAAAGCACCGATCTGACATTGTACACGCAGTTACTGAGAGGTGGTTCAACGTTTACAAAAAAAAAACAAAAAAAAAACAAGAAGATAAGTTAAGAATATCAATCCGTGTCATTCCAGGGTTCAGAAACTCTACAAATAGTGAGAAAAATAGATTGTGCGATACAAAAGACGTACAAGTATCTACAAAATGTTACATATTACTGTAAATCAGATTCTATTATCAGTAAGTTTAAACATTACTCTGTTTGATGCATTTGGCAAAACATTTAGGAATTTGTAGGTTCTCAATGCTCTTTAACTTTGTACTTTATTAAGGCTTTCAACTTTCTTAGATACGAGTGTCACTTATGAGCCTTTTGTAGACAACACGCACATCAACGCAAATAAACAATTTTATTCCTTGTATCGATGGTGGGTTCATTGTATCATTTATCCATTTATCTATGCATTTATTTCGACATTACATAGCTTACATTATAACATGGGTTTTGCTCATTTATCATTTTTTATGAAGAAGGGTCACAACAAGTTGCTCCGTCGTTTTCATTTAATATCACTTCACGTATCTTTTCATTAGCATGTAGCTGTGAAATTTATAGGAATCCAACATAAATAATATATAAATGTAAAACATATTTTTTATAATTTTTTATAATCGTGTAGAATATTTCATCGAAAGCCAAAAAATATTAAGCAAGAACAAAAAGCTTGAGCACTGTCACCGAAACATTGAAAATGCATTAAATAAATGTCTACATCTTCATAGTGAACCGATCTGTATCCAGTATGTCTTTTTATAGCTGCCATTATAAATCGAACAGTCCCAAAACATCTCAAACACAATTCAATCAACCATAAATACATAAATCTAATGTCTTCATTTGGACGATTTGATGATGGAATTAACGGTGTTGAACTATCTACTTGTGCATGTTTCTGCAATAAAATAAAAGATGTTTAAACAGGAATATATAGCAGAAATGATGATATAATTTCATATACTTAAATTATTGAGTAAATACTACGGAATTATTTTGTCTTATGGCTTTTGATTCTGTTCATGACATTATAGAAAGACACATATCAATATGTAATGTCCTTAGTCATAGATGAACAGCACTACACAGCAAAAAGTGCAACGCAAGTTTTACGTACGTTTTAAAAAGGAGGAGTTCATAAAACATTGTCTACTTATTTGTCTCTGACTTCTGTATACTCGTTCATAGTTAAACTAATCAGATCGCAACGTTTTGATCTCCTCTGGTTTGCATTGTCTGTATAAAAATAGAAGATGCAGTATGATTGCCATAAGACACCTTTCAACAAGAGACCAAATGACAATGAAATTAACAACTATAATCCATCGTACGGCCTTCAATAATCAGCGAAGCACATTACCGCATAGTTAGCTATAAAAGGCCCCAAAACACAAATGTTATACAGTTCAAACAATAAAAAAGAATAGGCAATTAAACGTACAATAAAATGAATGAAAAACAAATATGCAACACAGCAACAAACGACAACCACTGAATTACAGACTGCTGACAGGAACTTTAGCGGGATCACAACCATGTTCTCCTTCAGACACGTTCTCCATTTGTTTAAATATAATAGTTATTTTTTATTTTAAATGTTTATCTGTGTATTACCCGTTTTGATCGGATCATGGCACACTTTTGTCGAAATTTCAGGAGCATGTAAAAGCCAAGGCAAGAAAAATACATCAATATTTCCCATCCTTTTCCTGAAACAGCCATCCATATGGTTCTTTCATTATCAGACAGACAAGCAGAAATCCAGCACCATGCACCTGATCCTACAGATAAATCTGATCCCAGAATTCCCTTGGCCATTGCTGTAATAGTGATGGCTCCTGGAAAATTTAGAGAAACGTTGAAATTAATTTTATGTCTTCCATAGTCAGATATTTTTTTTATCAAAATTATAGCATGCAGATATTGTAACGGATTGTAAGTTGTCAAGTAATTCGACTTTTAGTCATTTAAATAAAATTTAACAGAAACAGAAATTTCATATGCTTAAACTATTGATTTTCATATTAGATCTTTGTATGTAGTTGTGACTAACATTTTCAGTCTTACTGGGAAAAATTTTAAGACTTCAAAGGAAATTTTGTCATTTCATAAAATAATATTAATTTCAACTTTGATTAATCCCTCATTTTGCGGGTGAATAATAATAATGCTTACCTGGTACTGCCCAGCTAAGTAAATGATAAACGAACATTTGGATATTATCCTTTCTGGCTTGTTTTGGTTGGTTGCAGCTTCCTTCTTTGTCTGTAGAATTCCATAAAAGATGGAATGCAATAATTGACGTCCACCAAAAAGAAGACATACTAGACATCGTGGTCAGAAAACTTTGCGCAATACAACCGGAATCATTTCCTTTATGGCATGCTAAAACTTTCTCTGGACTGATGTCGTCACCATACAGAAAACGAATGGCTCCAAATAAGAATCCTATTGCACTAAATATGTCCGCAATAGTTAAATATATCAAAAGTTTCATTGGTTCAGATATATGGTCTCCCCGTTTATATGTCCTTCCAAGGTTTATAAAAATTATAAGAGCACCAATAATAGACAGACAACATGTTGTTATGGTAACTGCAATATCGATATCAGTCACTTTCTTAATATATTCTCCAGTGAAATTGGTATAATTATTAACCATTTTTCTCGTCGGTATATAAGAGCAGTACTATCAGTCATTTGAATTTTATAAATGAAAACTGCATTTTGACATGTCACGGAAAACACACGATAATGCAATTCATCATATACAGAAGTTGCAAGTTCATGCAAATAAAGACAAAGTATATCAATTTGTAAATATTGATAACATATGAATGTATTTGATTAATATTTAACACTAGTTTATAATTGTCCACCTAACCCAATCATATCATTTGTATATGAGATCATCTAACCTATTGTGTATATCGTCATACTAGCTGGTTTATCTTTATCATTCATTTCATACCTTAAATTAAATAATCACATACATTAACAAGGTTGTGATAGTTGTTTTGCAGTGTACATCATGTATATGCATGCTTGCTTCACTGTTAACAGAATAATAATATACACGTGAAAGAAAAAAATCAGGGTAACGAACTAAACCGCGGGGAACGCATCAACTTGTGATGGAAACAACGGAAGAACAGAAACAATAAAATGCAACCACAACAATCGCCAATGCGACAATATGGAAACGAACCTTTTAATTACAACTGCCATATTCCTGATTTTGAGAAAAAAAAAGTGGGTTGAACCTAGTTTCACGGCTAGCTAAACCTCCCGCTTATACGACAATGCTAAAAATATCGTTCGAATGCTAAAATTACTTGACAGGAAAACAGTACGAATAAATGCAAGAACACTCATGAAAGAGAAATCCATAAATGAATAATATAAAAGTACATTTAGACATGTACTATTATATTGTTTATTACTATATCAAACCAAACATAATAATAAAATTTTCCCGCAATCCATCGTCGGTTATTTCCGTATATTTACCGTGTACATGTATAAATTGTTGAAATAATACGGTTTCTGCCCCATGGCAGTCATAAATGCCATCAAGGGTGTATCGTACACTTTTCATTAGAAGTACTTATATATCTTCGGATTTCAAATGGTTGGCTTTGAGCGTTCCTGGTGAAGGTTAATCCAGAAAAGCGCTTCGGAGGCGAACAAATATTACACGTGTTGTTTTCAATTTTCTACCAATAAGTCTTATTGATCCGAAGCGCGTGTCTCGTATACTTAGTTTTAAACCTTGCATCTTGGATGAATCTTTTTAAGTTCGTGGCCATTCTTTTCGTAGGAACGATGTTCAGGATTCGCATTATATGTAATATTAGATATCAAATGGTCAAAAACTGAAACGAGGGCAGGGTCCGATACGGTGTATATATGTTTAAAGTTGATTACACAACCACTGCTTGATCGTGATATCAATAGCTTGACAACAGTTTACTTATGTGGTATTGGATTTTAAAATTGTTTCTGACTGCTGTTCTGTCTGAAAAAAATTAAGATGTAATTGATAGTACTGGTCTGTTGTAACACCCAATTTGTGAAGCTATACTGTTACATATACGCGTTTTGTATTTTTAAAACACAAAGTACATTGTATATTTGTAGGCACTTGAGAGTCAATAACATTTGATTTTTGTTCAATTTTATACATTTTTTTATCAAACATTTCGGATAGTTTCATGACGGATAATCATGTCATTTAAGAATTGAATGCTTCTTTTTGTAAATTTATTGGGGTGTAAAAGCGTTGACCGAAGTACATCATTCTAAAAATGTACGCACGGTCAACGCTTTTACAACCCATTAAAGTTACAAAAAGAAGCATTCAATACTTATAATTACATTTTTAGCTAGGATTATAAAAACACGATTTTCATGAAGTTTAATTTTTAAATTCACTTGTGCACTTAATTGTGGGACCTCGTGTCATAATGAATGAAATGTTATTGTCTCATGCAATTGCTTACGGAATAACATGTGATGTGCAATTAGCCAATCAGAATAACGTATTATAATGGAACATACATCTAATGTAATTATTTATGAATAAAACAAGATAACACTGAATGGTAAGGTTTAACAAATATTATTTTATTTTGATAATTTTTGTTGTTTGTTAAAATATATATATTTGGTTTTTTTAATTTGAAAAACTTAACTAGCTTCTTGTAAAAGGTTAGTGTTACCATTTCTGTTATGAATATATCGAAACAATCGCCTGAAGACACAAAATATTAGGAAAGAACAAAACGCTTGGGCACAATCGCCGAAACTTTGAAAGTGCATCAAATAGACATCGACATGTTCATAAGATGATGGGCTTATACAAGCATGTCTTCTGAGAGCAGTCATTATAAACCGAACCGTTCCGGAAATCCTTAGCACTATTTCTACTATCCACAAGAAAATGAAACTAAGTTTGTATTCGGGCGCTTGTTGGTAGCATCTCGTCCTCGATATCAAAGGTGTTGTACTCCCGAATTGTGCATGTATCTACAAAAGATGTTTTAAGTATATGTTACTTACTAGTATTTCTTATTTTTAATACTAATACCGTACACATTATATCAAAGATAACCATTTTAATAGCCATACAGACTTAAATTGGCATACAATACAGACACACTAATTTAAACTTATAGTGTTAAGTTTTTTTCCAAATGTTCGACGACTGTGTGTTATGTAACACTAAGTTATGTTTATTATTGACTGACGAAAAATGAATCTGAATATTACGGTTATACCAAAACACTGTAAATATTTGATATTTTTTTTTACATTATTATAATATAGTTACTAAGCGGTAGACTTTTTTCTCCAATATTAGACCTTGTAAAAAACACAATCTTCAACAAAAAAATAATGTACTCAAGACTTTGTTGTGATCTTAAAATATGACGGCGCTTTCCCCTCAATAAAACACTTAATTCCTCTCACCTTTCCTGATGTTTAAGATTTAAGATTTTTATCAATATTTGTAAAATAATTTAACTTATACCTCTTCATAAAGTAGCATACACGACCAGCTTTCTGAAAAGTGAATCGATTTATGAAAAGTGAATTTTACCTTTCTTTGTCTTCTTATTTCCCACATTTGATGAAATTTGAAAAGCATGTAAAACCCCAAGCATGAAAAGTACATCAATATTTCCCATCCTTTTCCAGACACAGCCATCCATATAGTTTGTTCTCTGACTGTCATGTTAGCAGAAATCCAACACCATGGCCCCGACCCAACTGAATTATCCGCTCCGAGTGCACCATTAAATAGTGCGGTGAAAATAATAATAGCTGAAAATAATAATGTGATGGTAGGACTAGATCAGTTTTTAGAACCCTTCAGAACTGTCAAAGTAATCTTTCTGAAGTCTGTCAAAATTAATAAGTACTTGAAACTCCTCACAAGTAGAATTTAAATGCTCTGTTTTAGGCGTCAATACTAGTAATCAAAGTTTGGCGACAGTACAATGTATGTTGCCGTTATTGAAATCAGGTAAATCGTTTAGAACTAGACAAATCAAGTTATCAAACCTCAGACGAAATGGCAAATATTCTAAATGAAGCAAGATCGGTGGTGATGCCAGGGTAAACCTATTTTTGGTAAAAGGAAAAATGGTTAAAAAAATTCATTGCTTCCTAGACATAATTTTTCAAATTTAAATATTTTTTTTCATTATCAAGAGTTTAAAACGAGGTGCGAACGATACCAGAGAGACATTAATTCAATGTCTTAAATTGAAAAAAATGAATGGAATGAAAAAATTTAAGAAAGAAAACCTAAAACCAGACAACAGGCAAGCCATAATACACTAACACAACCAAAAACTAGAGGTGATTTAATTTGTATATACTTATGCTCAAGTAGAAGAGAAACACTAGATCATATAATATAAGAGAAATAAGTGTATTCTTATAATTTAAAGTAGAGTTTCCATAACGGAACCCAATATGTATTAATATAGATTAATGAATCAACATTTCGAGAAAACAACAATAACGAACAAAGTATTTTCCCATGTTTCAAACATTTAATTCAACAATTGCCTGACAAAGATATCTGATTTAAGTAATTTGATCCGTGAGAATGTGACAACATTTTTGAATAACTCACATGCTTCAAACAAAAAAGCCAACGACTTGCATTTTTTTTTTTGTTCGTAGTGTATCGGAATCTTTAAAGCTTGGTATGCTTTTTGTTCATTGTTGAAGACCTACAGTTACATGTACCTTTAATGACTCACCTTTTAAATCATTTTGTCTCTGATCGCGAATGGTCTTATTGCCGATCATATCATATCTATTTTTTTAATTTAATACATTAATAAATCGTTACTGATATAAGAGGTGTTACTTAAACATGGAGTTTACATTTCTGAATAAAGATTTTTGTTGTAATGAATGAGAAAGAGAAACATTGAATTCATCGAATTAACATATAAATGTATATATTACCTTTTTGACGGTCGCGTTTTAATTGAAAGATTTGTGTAATAGTGAAATTAATGTCAAGAACTTAGCAATACATAAAATCACGTAAAAAATCCAAAAAGTGTTCGAATAATGAAAAAAATGTGTAAATGTGTGAATAGACAAATAAGTAATGCATGTCTATGCATCAATGAATTATATACTTTTAGTCTTACCCGGAACTGCCCAACTTAATATGTGATAAACCCATAGTTTTACATTGCATGTTCTTTTTCGTGTTGAGTTGTTGATTGAACCGAAAAGACTGTTGTCATTCGTATAACACATATAGGTCCACCAGAAATTGAAGGCTATTATTGAGGTCCACCAAAACGAACATAGACTAGCCATTGTTGTGACAAAACTTTGTGCAATGCAACCCAGATCCTTTACCTCATAGTTTGCAGAATTAACACGTAAAAAACGCACAGCTCCATAAAAGTAACCAAGAGCTAGGAAGAAGTCGGCTATGGTCAAGTACACGAGAAATTTTCGAGGTTCACTGAGGGATCGTCCTCGGTAAACTTTAAATCCACTTGTAAAAAAAATAGCAAGAGCACCGCACATAGACAAAATGGACGTTGCCATTGTGACGATAATATCTATTTTTGTTATCTTTGCTGCTAAGCTGATAGTACTATTACTACAGTTGAGGGAATCCATAATTAAACAAAACAAACAAATAGTAGATCTAGAAATATAAGGAAAACAATATTTTCACATCAACTTTCGTTTTCATCAATAGTTTCCCTGATACATTCAACAAGTACATACTTGTACTAAATGTATATATACAAGCGCACTTAAGACACACAAATACATCACATGTATATGTGAGACAGAGTTTTATTATTATACAATTTCTGATTTTTTGTATCTTTATGTACAAGCCAGGAAACGTGTAAAACGAAAAAGCAGCCTAACGTCACAATTACTTTTTTTAAAACACATCGGTTTTAGGCTAATGTTCTTGAAGATAAACTGCAAATAATATCATATTACACTGTGAATATAAACATAATTAACTATTGAAAAGTTTGGTTTTTTTTGTTTTTTTTTTTAAATATTTAAGGTTCCCCTTGATGATTGACGTTTTATTATGACAGAGCAAACAAACTCAGTTTAAACAAAAATTAATCTATATTTAGAGTGAAATTTTATGTTAATTTACAAATGTATTTGAACAGTGTTTTTGCTTATACATGTAGAAATAATGATCTATTTTTTTTTTGCTATCAATGCCAATACGAAAACTATCCACTAGAGTTCAAATGAATTCGATGTAAGAAACTATAGGCAACATTAGGACCTTCAATTGTGAAAAATACACATAGTTTGTCTTCTACAACCTTGTGATGTAATGCTATGCTGCAACGCACCTCTTTTTCCTTTTATCGAATACCTTTTTGTTTACCTTATCTTCAAATCTTTGTTTTAGTAGTATGTATGGAACGCCTTAGCTGTCTTCCGTTGTTCATATTTAATATATGATGTGCTCATTTAATTATTTTCAGCGGTTTTGCTCGATTATGAGTGCCCTTTTCATTATGTTCAGTAGAATAACAATTATGTTGAGCAGTTACATCATAATGATCAGTAGAATAATCATTATATTGTGCAGATCTGGTATTATATTCAGCACTTTAATCAATATACTTAGCAGTTTTGGCTTTATGTTCAGTAGGTAATTATTCTATTGAGTAGATTTGTCTTTATATTCAGTACTTTTGAAAATATCTTCTGTCAACATATTTGTATATTATGTAGATGTATCATTATGTTGACTACAGAAACCTAAATAATCAGTGGTCAAACACACTTTATAATCAGTAGTGTTATCATTATGTTGAGTGAAATAAATATTATGTTCTGTAGATTGATCATTATGTTCTGTAAAATATATATTATGTTCAGTACAAACAACTTTATGATCAGTGGTCAAAATGTTTTATGTTCGGTTCAAAAAATATTATACTAGGTGGTTAATCAATTATATTCAGTGCTTTTTTCATTATGTGGTGGTGGTAGACTTCCGTAAATAACCGAAAACATACGAAGCTGGACAATTTTTTCGGGTTTATTTTCATACTGTCTGCTTTACAACGTGCTCTTGCAGAACTTAATTTGCGAACCTTTCAAAAGTTTAAAGATGAGAGGATAGAGGATGACACTTTTCAGCACCTTGCTGATTAATACTTGATCACCCTAGGTGTTAAAACTATTGGTGATAGAATAAGATTGAGGGAAGCGATGAGGAAGACTCTGTGACTAAATGACACAGAAGTTAACAACTATAGGTCATCATAATGCCCCCAATAATTAGAAAAGCCCCCGCGTAGTCAGCTATAAAAGAGGGAGGAAAGATATACTAGAGGGAGAGTCCCCGAAATGCTGTGTGGCAGACAGTGTTATAAATTAATTATTAGCTCCCTTGGTAAAACTCCAAATTTCATATTTAATGTATTTCATTGTTAAACAATTTACATGAAGCTTTAATAATAAGTATATATTTGTTAATTGCATAGTTTTTGATATTTGAATTCATTGGTCAAAGATATATATTTATATTGTAAAGTTTAATATTTGCATCGTCGCAAAATCTTTGGTTACCTTCTTTGGATACCTTTAGTGAGAAAGTTATATAGTTTATTTAAATATACTAAAAGTATAATGATATTAGAACACACCCGCGAAATCGCGAGCATTTAGAGCGTAGACTAAAGTATGTAAAGTATTGTTGGAAATATTGAATGACTGGAGAATATTAGCAAAAGTATCATAAGTCATAGGTTATAAGAGACAGGAAAATGCCTTTTTTTTTATCCCTCCTCCTTTATTTCCAATATTCCCATTTGTTGGTTTTCTATCAATTTAATATGAACATTCAAGTAAGGAGACGGTAATTCAGTGGTTGTTGTTTGTTTATGTGTTACATATTTGTTTTGCTTTCATTTTTTTGTACATAAATAAGGCCGCTATTTTTCTGGTCTGAATTGTTTTACATTGTCATTTCAAGGCCTTTTAAAGCTGAGTATGCGGTATGGACTTTGCTCGTTGTTGAAGGTCGTACGGTAACCTATAATTGTTTTAAAATATCTATGTCATATTGGTCTATTGTGGAGAGTTGTCTCAACATGGCAATCATACCACATCTTCTTTTATCTTTAATCAATGTATTTTAATTTCAGAAATGGTATCAGCCCTTATCAGTATATTATAAACATTCATTAATACTATATAAATATGGTGTATTTACTTTCAATTCTAAGTTACCAATCGATCCATAGTGGTCATTGATATAGTATACAGACCCTCTCTATTTAATAAACTCTGTGACTGCCGTGGATAGTAAACTTGAAAATGAAAGCAGATAGAATTCTGAAAATACACTTTATTCACAGTGTAGATACTATTCTGTACGCTATCCGGAAGTCGCGATTTTCGAAGCGAGGATTTCAAACTGGCTAACAGAACGGTTTTGTTTTGGTGCATTTTCTCATCATTTGTTTACTCCTATATCTATAAAGTGTTTTGCACATCTTAAATGTATGTATAGCATCATAAATATTAGTAACTGTAACAAAAACATGCAGTAGAATATAAAATATACGTGTGCATCACACCAACTTCATAGAAAAAAGTGGAATCGATGGACAATTTTGCTCCCGTAGTACAAAGCAAATGATCTTTTATTGCAAATATTTGCATCAGTTTACAGTTAAATATATACTGTTTCAATATTCTTACCGTATATAAGTAGAATGTTCGTATTTCAAATAAAAAATATGCTTTCCGTGAGGATCCCAAAATAAATTACTGTACGATCAGTCTAAAAGTAACTGTATTCTAGTAGCGATTTCATATTTTTTGTCTGTATGACCAGTCGTGATTTTGAAGAAAAAAAACAAAGGCAATTTGAAGGTATATACGTGTCTATGTGATATTATGATTGTGTCCATGGAACTATAACGTGTAATTTCTTTCATCAGACAATACAAATATATTTATGATGATTTTTGTAGACGGCAAAATAATCATATTTTGTTCCGTCAGTCTTATTTAAAATCAAATACCTAAAAAGCGATCATACATGATTCGCTTGTGGACTTTGTATTAGTGTGTCGTTGCAGTATTATGTTTAACTATTACATTTTTAAAGACTATTTACACCGTCTGCCGTTGACCAATTGGTGATAACATACATCAAGCTTTTCGATTTTAAAATGAAAAAAATAGAAAGAAAAAGCTTTGTTTAAAAACTTAAGGTATTGAGCAAAGAATTGACGAAATTATATCCCGCCACTTCTATATTCCATGTTTTGGAAAAAAATAGACCCCCAAAAAAACTAAATTATAGGTGCACAGGGGCATCATTCAATAACGAATATGTGGAAGTTTTATTAATATATGGTAAGTTTTTGAAAGTTGCGTATAGCAAATTGGTATCACCCAATAAAGTAGTGGAAAAGTCCTTATCATGGAACTAGAAAACTGCTGAATTTTCGAAAAATGAAAAAAGAGGTGCACAATTTAATTAAATGATAAGGAATCTGAAAAAGATTCATTAAGTTATGACAAGTGTCTGAAGGAAGTTGTGGATATAAAATATGTACGCCCAATATAAGGTAATGACAAAGTCCGTATTTTAGATGTAGAAACATCAAAAATATTTTAACCAAAAAATCGAAATAGAAGGTCCATAATACATTAATTGATTAAAAATGGAGCAATTTTAGAAAAGATTAACAATTGGTTTTGGGGGTGACGGTTGGAAATACCTGCTGGGTGCCCCCATATAATGCAATGTCCAAGTTCGTATCTTATACAAAGAAACCCCATAAAAGAAAAAGATTTTTAATAAAATTCGAAATACATTCCTTTTTTTTTAATATAAATAAGGCCGTTAATTTTCTCGTTTGAATTGTTTAACATTGTCATTTCGGGGTCTTTTATTGACAATTGGGATCCGGCGGTTTGAAACTTATTTTTAACTTTCAATGCATTTGTATGTGAACATATATTTGTAATCCTCTATTCTCCTGGATTGGACACCCTCTCCATTTAAAAATGTCTGGAAACCCCAATGTATATTAAGTGGTTTATAGGAGATGCGCTTACAAAACCGCGAAACATGTTGTACTGGTCCAACGGACGAACGGAAAGACGGACTTCATTATCACTATAAACCATCGCTTTACAAAGAGGTGTACAATTGCGTGTCAAAGAGACAGATCTACATCCAAAACAAAGTGAAGGAACTGTGATCAATTATAGACTACAGTACGGCCTCGAATGTTTGTATAACAATTAAATATGTGTGTTTGTACAATTTTAAGTATAACGGAGGACATTTCTGGAACTTATATAAACAAACAAAACTTCCTCTTATTTCAGCAACATTCAAACATCCTTATATACTTAATGAAGTAAGTCGAGTACACCCTATCAAGCTTAAACATAATTCATAAGTTTTCAGGATGTGAATTTATTGAAATATATTTGTGTTATTTATAAAAATTGCCCCCTTCTAATGTATCGTAAATAACTTTGAAATCACCACTAGAATACAGTGAAATAACGACTGATCATACAGTTTCAAAATATACAAGCGAGACTGATCGTACAGTGAGAAATTCAAACAAGTGTAATTTTCTTATTTCTGGCTTCAAAGATCTGGCTGAAACTTTTACCACCACTTAAAATATACTTTATTTAGTTAATTAAGTCTGGGTTTTACGTTAATTTGTACAGTAAGGGTGCAAAAAGATTGTTTTTAGGTTCACCGACTGATTTTCCTTAGTGATGCACTTGAAAATCTCTTGATTAAGGCAAAGATACGAATAATGAATGTGCTAAATTTAATTATAAACCATTTGTGAATATCGATGTCAGCTGAATTAATCATTAAGCAATGTACAGATGAACATCCTACCGTTTAATATAGTATATCTAACAAATTTAGAATGTGATCCAAAAAGTTCGCGCTTCGAAAATCGCGACTTCCGGATAGCGTACAGAATAGTATATACACTGTGTTATTATGTATGTTCAAAGTATACAGGAAAACGCAAACCGGAAGTCTAATCTGACTTAAAATTTCGTCCAACGACGGGACAATATCCGGATGACTTTTTCTCGTTTTTCTCCAAAAATAACACAGGCACTTGTCTCAGAATTTTTTTTCCCTATATACCTTATTATAAGAAAAAAAATCTGAGACAAGTGCCTGTGTTATAATAAGGTATATAGGAAAAAAAAATTCTGAGACAAGTGCCTGTGAAAAATAACTCAATCTGAATAATCATATGGATGACAAATGGCACTATGTACTGTACCAGTAACCTTCAGGACACAGAGGCGTGTTGATCAATTAATTGTGGAAAGAAGAGAAGCGACACCCAAAATGAGGTCTTCTCGTTTAATAGTATAGATACCGGCCGTGGAAAATTAGGTGGAAGATAGACAAAATAGATATAAACTCTAGTTGATGGAAGAATTAAATGGACTGACACTGCAAGCCAATATTATAAAGAAGATGTGGTATGATTGCCAATGAGACAAATATCCACAAAAGACCAAAATGACACAGATATTTACAACTATAGTTCACCGTACGGCCTTCAACAATAAGCAAAGCCCATACCGCATAGTCAAAAACAAAGGACAATTCTTATCACCATCTTACGGTGTTTATATATCTCAACTTGTACGAGTCGTAAATATAGCTCAACATGCAGACTTCTTTTACGTTTAGGTATTTCACATCCAATTGTTTATGGAAATATTCTTTATAAAGCACAAAAATGTCAGTATTCACCGCAGAAACTAACAAAACCTTTAAATAGACTTATTTAGAAGGAATATAGTAACGATAATGTTGTCAGGTCATTAAAGATTGCATATTTTGGCGTTAATATTGATACACTTGCAGGGTCTTTGCATCGGAACTAAACATATTTATTCAAAAACCAGTTGTTGGCATGACACGGCTTATGTTCTTCTCATAAATGTTATGATGGTATGATACTAAACCCCTAACGGGAAGGATTGTGCCTGATATTCATATGATGAAATCATAATCTTTCAATCAGTTTAATTGAAGTCTGGAGCTGGCATGTCAGTTAACTGCTAGTAGTCTGTTGTTATTTATGTATAATTGTTATTTTGTTTATTTTCTTTGGTTACATCTTCTGACATCAGATTCGGCGTTACACTTAAAATGCGGCGTCGAAGAGCGTGTTTAACTTCGATTATTTTTTGCAAGTTTTTTTGTTTTTTTTATATTGTTGGTTGATTTTGGTTCTGTTCGTTTTGTGATGTCCTTTTATAAAAAATTACGTCGAGTTGTGGAAATCGATTTAAAAATACTGTCGCAAGTAATGTAGGAAGGAAAGATGGGACGGAAGTACATGTATACGGTTTTCTATAAAAAAAATTATCATAGGATATTTAACTTTCAAGGTGCATATCATCTGTCATTGTTAAATTTCTATATCTTAATTCAACCCCAATACAAATATATCTGACACTCTGCAAGTAAATCGAACATTTTTACCCTTGGTTAAATTTAAATATTCCCTGGCACATAAGTTGTCCAACACGCCCCTTCAATTACTTGAACCTTGGTTTGAGAATTATTTCCCAAGTCATCTATAGTGTTTAACTTCTGATATACATTTAAAAAATATAGCAATCTACTCCTGGATCGTCCGCGAAAACGGCAAATATAATCCCGAGTTTTTATCAATTGGATGAAACGGGTTTCGTCGCTGTTTGGGATTCGTCTTTCAATTACCTCCATTTCATGCACAAGTTTGTATTGAAGAAAAGTTCCGGCTTCGCTAGTGCAGGAATTACTTTCATCACGACAGTTATAACATGAATAGCAGGACAGATCGCGAAAGTAAAACATTCCGTGAACAGGCATTTTAAAAGTCTTTTAATATTGGTGGTTAATTTTGCACCTTACTGAAGTGACGACTTTAAATGATCTATTTCGGAGAACTGCCGTAACATAAATTTCAATTCGCATTTTACATTTAGAGGACTGTCTTGGTGTCTCCAATTCTTTTGAATAAATCGTTTAAAGCTATAAAACATTGATAAAAATTGCAAAAAGTAACCTGTGTCGAATCTATGTTCCCCGGTGGAGTCTATAGTAACATGCATAAATCTTTTTTTTCGGCAGCAATAATCAACCTCGTTTTCCAAATTTCATAACACGATTTGTTTTAATTCTCATGGATATTTAATTGAATCTTTAGCCCATGTAACGTCTGAAATTAGCATCTTTTGGATTTTAGACGTTTCAGACGTTTGGACAAATTGGCTACCGTTTTGTAATGTGTGGAAGCATTTTATTCCTTTAAGACCCAAATATGTTGTTAATACGAAAAGATTATTGACAGTTTTTACTCTTCGTGTTTTGATCAATTATAAAAATACGCGTTTAACTGCTTTGAAAAAACTGAAATATCAAATGCAACTTGGACAAAATGGCTACCGTTTGAAAAACGACTGTGTAGAGAAGATTTGATTGAATCGGCAATATTTAAACTCACATGAGGCAAATATTTGTACTTTTGCTAAATATTATTAATTGTCTTACTTTTTTTTATTCCTTTTCTGCTATATCTACTTATAAAATTAACTTTCAGTCGTTGAGTTAACGAAAAACGTCGTTGGACATTTTTCTTATTCCAGCTTTTAACATATGTAGCCAACGAGTCAAATGGAATTTGGCAAAATAACGGCTTTATCGCCAAAAAGAACCGACACATGTCGTTGTTCCTGCCATGAACCAAGAAGATCCGAGGAACGATATATATAAGATTTTAAACAGTTTTTAATAAATATAACGTTCCGTTTGTTAACAATTATAACATCCGGTTTTTTTTCAAATAGCGTTCTTTATCCTAAATATTTGAACGCGGTATGTAACAATTATATTTGAGTGGCGAATGAAATTTCAAATGTATTCTAAAAAAATATATATCTTTCTCACTGAATGTATCCAAAGAAGGTAACCAAAGATTTTGCGACGATGCAAATATTAAACTTTACAATATAAATATATATCTTTGACCAATGAATTCAAATATCAAAAACTATGCAATTAACAAATATATACTTATTAAGCTTTATATAAATTGTTTAACAATGAAATACATTAAATATGAAATTTGGAGTTTTACCAAGGGAGCTAATAATTAATTAATAACAATGTCTGCCACACAGCATTTCGGGGACTCTCCCTCTGGTATCTTTACACCCTCTTTTATAGCTGAGTACGCGGGGGCTTTTCTAATTATTGGGGGCAGTATGATGACCTATAGTTGTTAACCTCTGTGTCATTTAGTCACAGAGTCTTCCTCGTCGCTTCCCTCAATCTTATTCACAGGCCACAGGCACTTGTTTCTATCCATTGGAAGAACCACTATCAACGTATATTTACGAGAAGGTACCCAACTACTTTTTTCACCTCTCCGCTTAAAACCCTTATTTCTCTGTCAATTCAGTCTCATTTTTTTTGTAACATACACCATTCGATTCATGAAAAGTTTATCTTTCAGATGATATGCATTGTATTTGCCCTTAGAGTACCCCTTACTACCAGTACACAAGATTTGTCAATAAATTTTCATGTGATCGTTTTTAGTCCTCCTACAAAATACAACTATTTCCGTTTTAGATCATTTGCATAAAACAGTGAAGGATAAGTCTAAAGAGTCACAAATGAGTAATGTAAAGTCTAGAGAGTGAATGACCCTATGAACTATGAACCGACCAATCACAAGCGGTTTTAAATCTTTCTGCTTTAAACCGGTTGTTGTTGTATTTTGTAGGAGGACTAAAATGAGAATATGAAAATTTATTGACAAATCTTGTGTACTGGGGGTAAGGGGTACTCTAAGGGCAATTACAATGCATATCATCTGAAAGATAAACTTTTCATGAATCGAATGGTGTATGTTACACACAGGCACTTGTTTCTATCCATTGGAAGAACCACTATCAACGTATATTTACGAGAAGGTACCCAACTACTTTTTTCACCTCTCCGCTTAAAACCCTTATTTCTCTGTCAATTCAGTCTCATTTTTTTTGTAACATACACCATTCGATTCATGAAAAGTTTATCTTTCAGATGATATGCATTGTATTTGCCCTTAGAGTACCCCTTACTACCAGTACACAAGATTTGTCAATAAATTTTCATGTGATCGTTTTTAGTCCTCCTACAAAATACAACTATTTCCGTTTTAGATCATTTGCATAAAACAGTGAAGGATAAGTCTAAAGAGTCACAAATGAGTAATGTAAAGTCTAGAGAGTGAATGACCCTATGAACTATGAACCGACCAATCACAAGCGGTTTTAAAGCTTTCTGCTTTAAACCGGTTGTTGTTGTATTTTGTAGGAGGACTAAAATGAGAATATGAAAATTTATTGACAAATCTTGTGTACTGGGGGTAAGGGGTACTCTAAGGGCAATTACAATGCATATCATCCGAAAGATAAACTTTTCATGAATCGAATGGTGTATGTTACACACAGGCACTTGTTTCTATCCATTGGAAGAACCACTATCAACGTATATTTACGAGAAGGTACCCAACTACTTTTTTCACCTCTCCGCTTAAAACCCTTATTTCTCTGTCAATTCAGTCTCATTTTTTTTGTAACATACACCATTCGATTCATGAAAAGTTTATCTTTCAGATGATATGCATTGTATTTGCCCTTAGAGTACCCCTTACTACCAGTACAAAAGATTTGTCAATAAATTTTCATGTGATCGTTTTTAGTCCTCCTACAAAATACAACTATTTCCGTTTTAGATCATTTGCATAAAACAGTGAAGGATAAGTCTAAAGAGTCACAAATGAGTAATGTAAAGTCTAGAGTTGTTGTATTTTGTAGGAGGACTAAAATGAGAATATGAAAATTTATTGACAAATCTTGTGTACTGGGGGTAAGGGGTACTCTAAGGGCAATTACAATGCATATCATCTGAAAGATAAACTTTTCATGAATCGAATGGTGTATGTTACAAAAAATTTGAGACTGAATTGACACAGAAATAAGGGTTTTAAGCGGAGAGGTGAAAAAAGTAGTTGGGTACCTTCTCGTAAATATACGCTGATAGTGGTTCTTCCAATGGATAGAAACAAGTGCCTGTGATCTTTTTCTATCATCAATAGTTTTAACACCTAGTCAGATCAAATATTAATCAGCAAGGTGCTGAAAAGTGTCATCCTCTATCCTCTCATCTTTAAACTTTTGAAAGGTTCGCAAATTAAGTTCTGCAAGAGCACGTTGTATAGCAGACAGTATGAAAATAAACCCGAAAAAATTGTCCGGCTTCGTATGTTTTCGGTTATTTCCGGAAATCTACCACCACCACATAATGAAAAAAGCACTGAATATAATTGATTAACCACCTAGTATAATATTTTTTGAACCGAACATAAAACATTTTGACCACTGATCATAAAGTTGTTTGTACTGAACATAATATATATTTTACAGAACATAATGATCAATCTACAGAACATAATATTTATTTCACTCAACATAATGATAACACTACTGATTATAAAGTGTGTTTGACCACTGAATATTTCGGTTTCTGTAGTCAACATAATGATACATCTACATAATATACCAATATGTTGACAGAAGATATTTTCAAAAGTACTGAATATAAAGACAAATCTACTCAATAGAATAATTACCTACTGAACATAAAGCCAAAACTGCTAAGTATATTGATTAAAGTGCTGAATATAATACCAGATCTGCACTATATAATGATTATTCTACTGATCATTATGATGTTACTGCTCAACATAATTGTTATACTACTGAACATAATGAAAAGGGCACTCATAATTGAGAAAAAACCGCTGAAAATAATTAAATGAGCACAGCATATACTAAATATGAACAACGGAAGACAGCTATGGCGTTCCATAAGTATGCGTTTACTTTTCTACATTGGCTAGAGGTATAGGGGGGGGGGGGGGTTGAGATCTCACAAACATGTTTAACCCCGCCGCATTTTTGCGCCTGTCCCAAGTCAGGAGCCTCTGGCGTTTGTTAACGTTAGTCTTGTATAATTAAAAATTCAGTTTTTTGTGAACTATTTGGAAATTAGTATGGCGTTCATTATCACTGAACTAGTATATATTTGTTTAGGGGCTAGCTGGAGGATGCCTCCGGGTGCGGGAATTTCTCGCTACATTGAAGACGATGATGACCTTCTGTTGTCGTTTTTTCTTTGGTCGGGTTGTTGTCTCTTACTCATTCCCCATTTCCATTCTAAATTTAATTAACAACTTAACTGATACTATAGGGGCCTCGATGGTGGAGTGTAATAAGAGGTCGAACTGCTGCATTATAAATCAATCAACACTGAGGTTATGAGTTCAAATTCTGAACAAAACAAATGAAAATACGGTAGCAATGTGTTGGTAAAATAACTCTCCTCTTTGTTCTTATGTCAATTGTTAAAGTTCAAGTTGTACCAAAACACTACGATATATAGATAGAAAGATGTGGTATGAGACAAATCTCCATTCAAATAACAATTTATAAAAGTAAATTATTATATGTTAAGGTTCAGCCTTTAACGCGATGCCTAGCTGCTTGCATTGAACATAAAGCTATAAAGGACTCTCAAAATTACTAGTGTCAAACCATTCAAACGGGAAAACAAGAGAAATAAAAGAGAAACGAGAAACACGTATGAACTACATTAAAAGTCGACAACCACTTCGCATTAGATTCCTGAATAAGAACAGGTGCAAAAAGAACTAAACGTTTTAATACTACCAAATCTTCTCCTTTTTTTCTGAAACAATAGTATAACATCACCACATAGAAAGACACACTATAAAATATCAATTTGAAAGCCTTACTCAATCAAAAACGCTAATAATTGATATTTAATTTATTTTTCCAAACGATGTACTGTTTAAATGCATATGATTATTAAAACAAATGCATGCTCTGAAATCTGTTATTTTGGATGTTACGGGACTCAATTTGTCAAGGCATACATCATACATTAAATCTGTCCATACATATTTGGTAACTAATCTATTATTAACTTACAATGTATAGAATCATTTGATTTAGATCAAAATAAAATCGTAACATTTCGATACTATCGTTCAACAGACCTTTATTTCTGTTGAAATTCATATTTTTTCATATATTCATCAGAATTTGAGACCAGTGGACAATGAAAAAATAACAATATTTCGTTCACTTCAGATGGTATGTTAATAGTCGATTAGTCTGCAGGAAATAGAATATTTATTCGTTCAGTAAATTTATACCGAATTTCTCAAACGTACTTGTACGTACATGTATAACGCATATAGTACGGTGACCGAGTAAGGAAAAGTCGCTTATTTAAGGAGTTTAGTTGTCATTCGGACTATACGGCTATAAATCATAGTATTGGTAGTTCAAAGGTTTAACTTAACATTTCGACTTGTCGTCAAAAAATCGTACGGTGCAATTTTCGTAAAATAGGCTTTGAAGTACGTGTCTTTATTTGAACGAAAAATCGACTAAGAAAATTTTTGAGGTCAACATTGTAAAATAACATCAGTGATATGATTTCTGTTATCATATACATTGTTGTAACACCTTATTCGTGTTATTTTAACGATTTCAAATAAATTGGTTATTAAAGAATTTTTGTAAAAGTTTAACACTACGATTACTTTGCATTTAATAGAGTACGTTCCAATTTAATTTCTTTTCTTTTTGTTTATTGTAAAATGTAAAACAATTAACATTTATATGATATATCATATATTTGTACCTTTATTAATCAATACTATCAAATTCATTTGTCTCAGATCTAGAAGCACTATTTCAGCAAATTCAAGCCAGAAAAAATTCATTACACTCATATGACGGAGCTATTCGAAGCTAATAAACAGCCTCTTATAGATACATATACGCAATTGGGATGTGATGTATTACTTACATTTACATACTGGGATATGTTCCTTGAAGCAGTAGACATTTAGCTGGCAAATGTTAGAGCAGAACAAGAGGAAAATTGGTCTCTTCCTTGAGATGGTCATCTCAAATGTAACATTATACTTTTGTAACAAACCGTACCGCACGAAGGTACTAGTAGATACTCGATAAGCTTCAATTTTCTGAGAGCATTCGATCACCTTTTATAGATGGCTGCTTTGCTTTTTAGACAGATTCCTGGACATTTTAACAGTACTATGACATGGCAACAGAAAATACCGTTATATAAGGTGGCACTGTAGGCATAACATATCAAAAGTCTGCGCTTGTTAGATGGACCCTTACTAGACATTTCATAGAATCCATAAGTCGTGTAATGCTGAAATCTGATGGAATTGCTGCAAATTGTGCAAATTCACAAGAAGAAAGAAAGCCAACAGAAATGAAAAGAGATGAAGAACATGTTATTGCCATTGTGAACCATCTAAATAATCCATGACTGATCCCTTTGGTGTGGAATCCCACCCTTATCAATATCTCTTCTTAAATGCATTCTTCAAGACATATTTGAGGTTCTTTGCTCACAGTTGAAGGCTTGAACATGTCTAAACCTTTTATCACTAGTGCTCTTTCTTAAGATCACAAGGAGTTTTTATAGTCTAATATCAAAGTAAAACAAAAACCTTAAGTATAAATCGAGGGGGGGATACTTTCAGGTCGCATAAATCCAAAACTTGTGATTAGACGTGCACTGATTTCGGCAAATTGTAGAGATGATATTATCATAGGACATGTCTTTTTGTACCCATTCCATTATCCCCTTTTCAAAATGACGGCACCATAAGAAAATCATGCAAGTCGGATTTTGTGAAGCAATTCGAATCTTAAGTCTCTTTTGCACTTTCCATCCCTTCCTTTATACCATTACTCACAACTTACATAAGAGATGGTATGGCATTGGTTCAATTTATTAATGCTAAAAAGGTAAAACATACTGCGTCCTTGTAGCTTTCTATTAAAAAAATATGTTTAAATGAATTTCTATGGCGCACATAGACTTAGTAGCAAATGATTTTGACCGCTACGACACAAATAACTCTACAAAGTCTGCCGAAAGGGAACGCCGCACAGAGACTATATGCAGCTTCAATCAAAGTGAATCAGATTATAGAGCGGAGAAGTATTCCTGACTGGAAAACTTTGACAAATCCCATAAGATTCCACCTGATTTGAGCTTTACATAGTCAGAATGTTTGTTGATTCCGAAATTGTCAAAGTTATTTATACCAACACTGTTCATGGCTGTCGCAGCTTGTTCAGCACGCAAGAGAAGGATCTATACCCAATGCCTTAAACTTTGACACGGCTTTAGGGAAATGTGAAATAGTTGAAGAACAATCATACGGACCTCTTATACAATTGAAATTGTTCTGTGTGTTCGCTACTATAAAAAAAAAGGTCACAAACAAGCAAGTTGTGGTTGCAGATGTGAAACATTAGTAGTGTAAATGATTGGCGGAGATTTTCACCCATTCAATAACTATGTGTCTGTCTTTCACCAACAATTTGTTAACTATTGCCTGTTGCACATGTACTTACCGGATGCGACCAAACTTCGTCTCTGTTTGGAGTATGTATACAAACGGGATATCTACAAGACTTCGAAGGACATGCACGACTTTCAGTAATATTGACAATGATGAAGCCCTTGTTTTGGCATGAAAGATAATTTCAAAGGTTTATGATCAGAACTATCTCTTTAAAGCCACTCCATCATAATAATTATTCAAGTTTGCCACTATAAGTTTAGTCAGGTTACCTTCCTGCGAGACGGCACTGAAACCGTGTGTTTAACGTACTTCGTTTCAAACTAAATGTCTGGACCGAACAACACATTGCTAAACCTCTATCCGGTCACCGTTAGAATACGGTTGGCGAGAGTAGAATGATGCAGTACATCCCGTGAATTTTTAAGGGCATATTTCAGCAGAATTCATGCAGGATCTTTGTGTCTTCATTGAAAAGAAAACCTGCATGTAAAAGAGTCATGTGTTTAATCTAAATTCAACAAATAAAGATAGTCGGTAAGATAAATTCGTTACATAGTGTGCTAGTGACCTAATATGATATATACAGGGTAAGTAAATTCCATATGGAATTTATCTACCCTGTATTTATCATATTAGATCACTTACACACTATGTAACTGATAAAGTCAGGTGGAACGTTTATTTGTATCTTTAAAAAGATTTCCGCTTTTTGATTGGTATTTGTTTTGTTTTTTTAACTTTTTTGTTAAGGTTAAAAGAACATGACAAAATAGTTTAATATCTCGTTCACAATAATACAGCTTAATTTAAAACAACTCAGATATAAAATATAGATAGCGAAATAAGCATGTCTTATAAATACCGATAAAGGATAAAAATTAAGTCCGTCTCTCAATATTGTAAAAACAATCAAGTTTTCATTTGGTTGCAATTTATTTATATCAAATTTGAATTTTTCCAAGATCTGCATTTTTATTTGTCATTAGATTTATTTCTCCTTTTCCTGTTCTTTTTGCGACGTGTTTTAGTCTACAATTCTGCCACAAAGACGTAATATCCAGGGCGAAAAAAATCACTAAAAGACCTACTAATATGCATAATGCAAAACTCCCAAATGCTTTTGACGATGGTCTACTATCATCTGCACATTCAAGACTACGTCGGTATGATGACAAAGATGTCTTGTCGATTGTCAAGGTCTTCCTTAGCTCTTCTGCAAGGTTCAGAGCATCTTTTATAGTCATATTTGATACCACTCTTGTGGCATTGCATTCCTCTTCAGGACAGGACTCGCATTCCATTAGGGCTGAAATTATAAAAAAGTCATTTTTGAATTTGTAATCCATAAAAGAAAATTGTAGAATAAATTTACATTTATGCTATCGCGTGTTCTATTGTTGACGAAAAGCGTTGCAAAAAGAGAGGGGAAAGAAAATTAAGTGACATTCAAATCCATAAGCCAAGAATAACTTGATAATGCCTTGGCTAAAAAAAAAAGTCAAATAACAGTACACTTCACACTTCAAAGAAATGGGCTAAATTAATACTTTATCGATGTTAAAATGTCACAAATCGGTTCAGAAGATATAAATGAATATTACAAACCAAAACGAAAATTGCATGAATTAAAAAGGAAGCATGATAGGGCGCATCAACAGGACAAGTGTCTATACGTATACCACTATGAATATCCGTCAACAATTCATTATCGAGATTACATGTTGGACATCAATGTGACATTGATAACAAGACGATTGAAACTGTAAACTAAATATAAGATCTTGACGATTGCAATACATCGTACTACTCAATTCATTCAATCATCTTCAACAATATCACGGGTGTCATTCGGTTTATCGAGAGAAATGAGCGTGAAAGAATGTCTAACGGCGGTCAAGTATTGAGCGACGATCGTGAAAGTTCTGGTAACGGATCGTGAAAGACATTTAATGGAAATGGTAGGTCAGAATCTTTTAAAAAATCGCTTAATATTCAAAACGCGGAACAAATCCGAACAAAAAAATATGTCTGTCAAAATGGTTTAACTTCCCAAACATTACTATGAAATAAGTAAGAGAAAATATGCAGTACTTCATGAAAAAACACAAAAGGCGCAATGCATATCTATGAAATTAATTACAAATAACACGCTTTTTGTTACTATAATGGTCATGTTTCAGTTCATCGTGATATATTTGAAATGTAATCTTTGGTATATCTGATAGTACAGTAAATTTAAGGTATGTTCTTCTCTTAAAAGCATTAATTTGTATATGAAAACCTTGAATTTGTTGAATATCCATCAAACTTGATCGTGAAAGATCAGGCAACGCATTATTTTGATCGTGAAAGATAATGCGTGACCAGACTTATTACTAGTAATCAGAAATCAGTATTTCTTTTACCATTTGATAAACCTGCAACTGGTTGAAGCCTGTAACTATATATTTTTATAAGGATGAACATTAAAGCTATTTTTTTGTATTCAACGCTTTACCTCGAAAGTTAAAAGAACAACAACTAAACATCTCTAAATAAGTTTGAAAGATTCAGCTCTGAGAATCGGTCAAGTGCAATTCAGGCAGACTGACACTATTTACTAATAGCCAATAATATGGATATGCAACGTTTAAACCAAAATAATATCCATCAAACAAAAAATTACAGCAAAACAGCATCTTTCATGAGTAATTTGAGATAAAACGATAACCAACATTTTGTGCAACAATACTATCTTAAGTTCTGTATATCAGATGTGGATTGATTTAACTATATACTACAGACTATAGAACACCAGATCGCAAATGATGTAATGTCTCGTCTGCTTTACTTATGATAGTTAATTTTATGGAACGTCTATAATACCAAGGGTTTTATTAGAAGTGTCAAATGCGCTTAAAGCGCTTAATGTATTTTTGTCCATCTGATGAATTAAGCCTTTTCAATTGATTTTTATAGTTCGTTCTTATGTTGTACAGTTATACCACTGTCCCAGATTCGGGGGAGGGTTGGGATCCCGCTGACGTGTCTAACCCCGCCATATTGTTAATGTATGTGCCTGTCCAAAGTCAGGAGCCTGTAATTCAGTGGTTGTAGATTGTTTATGCGTTACATTTTTGGTTTTCGTTCATTTTTTTTTATACAAATAAGGCCGTTAGTTTTCTCGTTTGAATTGTATTACATTGTCACTATGGGGGCCTTTTATAGCTGACTATGCGGTATGGGCTTTGCTCATTGTTGAAGGCCTTCCGGTGACCTATAGTTGTTAATGTCTGTGTCACATTGGTCTCTTGTGGATAGTTGTCTCTTTTGCAATCATACCACATTTTTTTTAAAATTATTATTGTCAATGGTTAATAAAAAGAGTGCAAGGTCAGATGAACCGTGACATACAGATCTCTATAAATATCCCGTAGACCAAATAAATGTGTTCCGATCCTTACAGCGCCTTAGAAACTGACAAATATAAAAGTTATGCTTGGCCAAATAATTCGAAACATAAGGTCAAAAGTATATGAACCCTGACCGACAGCGAGACATAGACATCTTACTATCATTCAATATATCAAATACATTTGACGTCATTATGGTCATTTATGAAACATGCAAACAGACATGTACACTTTACACGAAATGGCGCTATAGCATACAGGTACAGTAGAGATCACTTCTAACCTCTCATTAGAACTGTCAGAATATCTGTCATAAAACTATTCTAGCCTGTCCTAGAACTGTCAGAATCAGTTCTAGGTAGAACTGACTAAATCAGTTCTAGGCAGAACTGACTAAATCAGTTCTAGGCAGAACTGACTAAATCAGTTCTAGGTAGAACTGTCAGGACCAGTTCTAGGGTAGAACTGTCAGGACCAGTTCTAGGGTAGAACTGTCTAAATCAGTTCTAGGTTGAACTGTCCATATCAGTTCTAAGCGTAGAACTGTCAGCAGAACTGACTAAATCAGTCAGGACTGTAGAACAGTTCTAAATGACGTAACTGCAGTAAGGACACTTTAAAATTTAGAAGAAATAAATCACTTCCAATTAGTTTGCTATCTAATATCAGATTTTCTATATTTTTTAATGAATAGATATAACTTTACATGTACAAATATCTAAGTCGATGGAAGATTATCCAACTCATCGAAAGGTGGGGAGAATCGGAGACGGTAAGGGCTTGAATTATTCGAGTTATATTTTACCCAAGCCTTTATATTAAGTTCTTAAAACTTATAAATCAGCTCTAGCATGTCTAGCTGTAGAATTTATAAATCAATGTAGCCGTAGAATTTATAAATTAATTCAGGATCAGTTCTAGGTAGAACTGTCCAAATCAGTTCTAGGTAGAGCTGACCAAATCAGTTCTAGTTAGAACAGTTCTAACCTAGAACTGACTAAAAGGTGTCAGGCTGACAGTTCTACGTACTGTTCTGGAACAGTTCTCCTGACAGATTTAATGAGAGGTTAGAAGTGATCTCCACTGTATATATCCAAAGGCTAGACAACATAAAACGAGCATTGCCGAATGATGTATGAAAATGGGTTCAATGTCAGTTGAAACCTGGCAGAAGTCGAAAATGTACACCTCACAATCATAACAACAGACACTTATCCTAAAGCTTAACGAATCCGCGATACGGACTTGACCACAAAAATGAATCTTCATCCATGAAATAAGGCAAATTCGGGGTCAGGTGAATCCTGTCTGGCGGACATGTAGTTTATAGGATCCAATATACCAAATGTGGGTATCCTATAACTCGTGATAAATGAGTACTTCACATGACAATAAAAAGCTTCATCCTACAATCATCCAACTATTTTACATTTCATTTTCTGAAAATATTTATACTTTGAAAAGCTAAACCTATTGAGGATGTTGAACTATATAGCTTTTCTCAATACCAATAACAAATATTAACTTTGATATAATTGAAGAATAATTTGAACCTCTTCGTAGCATCGGATCTTTCGCGATCCTTTTCACGATCTTCAAAAATACGGTACGTGATCTTTCACGATCCAAAAAATCCAAGTTTGTGTAAATAGTTCTTTATTTACCAAGTTTCAGATTATGTTTATGCAAAATAACTATAAGAACCATTTGATTATTTCAAATAGAATGCCCTTATTCGTATTAAACTAGGTTTTCTAGTCGAATTTGTGAAAAAATCATGTTTGTTTACATTTTTTATGTCATTGAAATGTCGAGAAGCAATCTGCCTTTTGTTGTTTTGTAATAACTGTGTACTTTTAAAACTCGATATTCTCACATACTAATCATAATGTTGAACCATTTTGACAGACAGTTTTATTTTGTCGTAAATTTGTCTGTGTAATTAATTAAATTATAATATGTATTGACCTTTCATATGTCTTCTCGATTAAATGTCTTTCACGATCCGTTACCAGAACTTTCACGATCGTCGCTCAATACTTGACCGCCGTTAGATATTCTTTCACGCTCATTTCTCTCGATAAACCGAATGACACCCGTGAATATGTAGTGTAGATTATGCGAATTTGTACACGTGAACAATGAAGTCTATCATTTGGAATTGTTTGAAATCATCGATCCAGTTACAAAATTTAGTAGTAAAATATTAAGTTATTTCCAGACTGTTTTATAAATGTAATTAACCTTAACACATCAACAACATACTGAATTATCTGACCCGACTTCTCAATCAGGACGAAGTTTCTAAAAATGTTAATTTCATTGTAGTTTTGATACTTGTAAAATTGTTAAGGATGTTCGCTTCTTTTGTTTTTGAATTGTTGCTAGCTATTCAGGATCCTTTGTTTTTATCCATGTAGTACCATGATAATAAAGTTTCCCTCTAACTACTCTTCTTTTAATAATTGGAGTTAAGTGTTTTGAACTATCAATATATTTATTTTTTTAAACTGGTTATTTACATGCTTAATTGTCGAATATTTAAGTTGTCTTTTTGTATTATATACTTAATATATATATAGAAAACAATACGTTGGAGAGTACACGGGGGGAATTGAAAAATTAAATGTTTTGGAACACTGGCATCGCTGTTGCAAAAACAAACGACGATAATGAGACGAGAGAATTCACGAAATACTAAGCAGGAAATTGAAGACTGGAAAACACGGCGATTTTAATAAAATCGTTATATGCAAAGTATGTCTGGTGTCTAACATATTGATACTTACTAGTCGATTGTTCGGTTGTTAAAGTTTGCTGGGTAGATTGAAATTCACCTAAATCAGAAATAAATTAGTATATGATAAAAAATAATTCTTTACATTTTCGCTTAATATGACTTCTTTGTGGTGCGAATGGCAAATATCATGTTACACGTCAAATGACCAAAGTGCTGAGGATTGATTCTTGTTTAAATCTGTTTTAGGTTGTAACACGGATTTGTTTTTCCCGAAATTGATTCATGACTTTTGATTAGTGGTATATTACTGATTTCTTTATTTAAAGAGGAAATTCAAATTTTGAGACTCTAGCAACATCATAATATTGCTTTAATAAACAAAACAAAAGAACAAAAATACAAACAAATTGTCCGATGCTCTAGAAAGGCAAGGGAATTTTACTTACTTCTGTTGTGACGATTGAACATGATATCATCAAACATAGTGGAAATTTAAAGTTTTTTCATTCATATTTTGCTTAACTTGAACATCTATTTGGCTTTTGTGTTAGGTAATGATACTTACCTGTTGATTTTGCGGTAGTGAACGTAGTATGATTGGTAGAGTCAAATCCACCTAAATCAAACAAAACAAATATGACACTAGACGACTCTTTATAGTTTAACTTAATATGAATTCGTAGTGCTGCGGAAAAAAAAGAGAATGTTACACACCAATTGAATTAAATTTTCACAGGTGATAAATGTAAAAGTAAGACGAACAATATACGTATATTGATTCAAGGTTTCATGTCATGTTGCAATCGAAGAGTTATTCAAACACCGTATAAATAACAGTTCACGTTATTTTTATTTGAATAAAAAGCCAACAGTTTGCCAAACAATAACTTATTATAAATGTTAATTTGAGATACAGGGTGAAACGAGAATGTGTACATAGTACGGATGTCCCATTTGCATTATTATTTTCTGTGTTCAATGGACCGTGAAAATGGGGGGAAAACTCTTATTTATTATTAAAATTGGAAAGATCATATCATGAGGAACAAATGTACTAAGTTTGCAGTTGATTGGACTTCAACTTCATAAAAAAACTACCTAGACCAAAAACTTCAACCTGAAGCAGGACGAACGAACGGACAGACGGACGGAAGAACAAACGAACGGACAGACGAACGATAGCACAAACCAGAATACATAATGCCAATAAATGGGGCATAAACATATATGTTCATTCAGTTACTAAGTGTTGTCTGTAACCGTCAATAGATCTCAACAATTTTTATAAGACTTTACTGTCATTTTTTAAGTTATTATCAGACGATTTATCCACTGCGGTATATTCAGTACTGTTACGAAGCTTCGCTCACATCAATCAATGTTTGTTCTTTTTAAATTCTGTTTGTTCTTTTTAAATTCAAACATGTAATTCTGAATTGCCTTCAGCACGATCAAAGACACTGCATGTTTGATATTACATTTTTAACTCAAAACATATTTGTATTATATCGAGCAACGTGCCTTACTGATCTTTTCATCAAACAGGCATAACAATTGATGTACTAATACCTACATATAAACAAATGATATAGCACACGCCCAGTACTTGCATAGAAAATATAATAATGTACATGTATTATTGGCTACATTAGGAAATGTCTACACCAGGTCAACAATATGTCAGTTGTTCTATTTTTTTTTGGTTTGTGATTTTAAATTTTGGCCATGTTTTAGGGATTTCCAATTTGTATCATTCTTAAAATTCTGTATTTCTGTTATTTTTCATAATCCATTAACTGAGTGATGAATCTCCTTAATCATAGCTTTGGCTCCTCTTCAATCTAACCCGACTCGTGCACGTGTATCGTGTCATAATAATCGAACATCATCAATTCAATAGTGTTCTCCAAAAACAAGAGTTATGTCAAATACGTGTCTTACTATAATTATTGTTTTATCATCGTTTTGCAACAGTTTCAGTTTTTGTTTGATTATTGATTTGTTGTTATTTCAAACATATTTTATTAACAATCATCTGTTACATCAACCCTAGCCTAAGTTGACAAAGGAGACAACTTAGGGGGCCCCGATAAATAAGGATTTTTCTTTATCATCTTTCCTTGTACAATTGTAAACACTGTGAGGGACAAATTTGCCATTACGGTATCGGCAAATCTGACTTTTTTGGTTTACAAGATATCAAAAAAACTTGCCCAGCGAAAGATTATTAAAAAATTTAAAAAATGCCATATGTCCCAACTTGTCACTGTTGTCACTGCAGCTAATTTAAAGTACATTTCCCATGGTAAATTTGATAATTCCCGTGGAAATATTAGAATATACTCATAGCTACATATATATTAAATCTATAATTTAGCTAGTCCCTAACCATTGCTTCAGTGACTGAATCAATTTTTGGATTTTTCCTCACAGGGTTTAAGGATGCGAAAATTTCCGGAAATACATGGATGTATCCAGTCTTATTAAAAATATTTTAAAGGGACACTAGCTACGAGATATATAAAAAAACTAATTTATTTGTTTTGCTCAATCACTAATGAAATACAAATAGTGAAAACAAAATGTACATGCATTTATTATCTATATATATATTCATACACCACACCATATATAATCCTTTGAATACAGTATTAATGGTTTTTAACTATCTCCCCTTTTTTATCTACCTTCTCATTTTCTATATAGAAATAACTTACAATCGAATGTGTTGTTATATGCTGTGTCTTCATCAATAATGTTGATATGTACTAAAAGAATTTAACCACATCAAGAAATAACATACAACATGTTCAACTTTATCAAATAATTCGAATAACAAAGCCTGATACTAGCTCTTTTCTCGTTCAAAGTTTACAAATATTTACTTGCACAGTTTAGCCTCGTCATTCACAATGAATTTATTAAATTGCGTACCGGCATGATTCAATGTTGAAAAACACGTTTGAACAGTTGTGGAACGAAACAATATTGACATATTAAAAGGTTTTTCTTATATTAGTATAATACTGTAATTTAGAAACGCTTTTAAATAATCATTGAAAAAATCATATCAGTATTTCTTTCAGTGTTAACGCCAAATTGTGCGGGGACGTGATATAAATGTAAGGCACTAACTATTGTTCCTTGTTTTAAAATCAAATATATTTGTCTTTTATCATTGGATCCCTAGCGTCTTTAAATAATCGTTGCATATTTCGCGTCCAAAGAATCAGGCTAATCATTGAGTACAACAGATGCATTTTCAGTTCCTTCAAAAACATCAGTTTCGATTGATAAATAAAAATTGTAAGTCAAAATCAATTCTAAAACTTAAAAGGAGTGGGGATCCTTTATTCCGGATATGTTTTTCGTACTTAAATAACCGATAGTAAATCAAAACTAAATGTCGTTTATCATTTAACAAATTACCTCTGTTAGGAGACTTAATATAGGTTGCAATATCTGTTGTAAATGTTGAACTTATGATAAATCTATATTCAACATCAAAATCGGAGGTCGCATCTGTCCCGAAAGTGCAGTTATTCTCGTCAAAGAAACTGTACACACAATTTAACGTCTTGGAACACACCAAACCACATTCGTCTTTTGTTAAATTACGCACATTCATTATAAGATTAGATACTCCATCAATTTCTTGTATATGCATGGTTGTGTTAATTGTCTCAATAATTGCTGTACGAAAATAAAAATTATCTTTATAACATATATTGTTAAAAATGGCACATTCCAGAGTCGATAAAATCATATACGGTTGTGATAGGGTTCAAGTTGCTCAGACGATTTAGTTCTTTGCTGTGTTTTGCATACTTTTATGTTTCTTTGTGTCGATTTTTTATTGTTTGCCATGGTGTTGTTGTTTTTTTCTCGACTAACGTTTTTTTTTTTTTTTTTTTATAGTTCATTGAAAATGAACGTTATACTATATCGCTAATTAAATCCGAAATATATAATGAACTAAAGGAGTAGGTCCGGCGAAAGATTTTGACAAGTTTTGAAACACTTAAGTGTCTATTTCATTTGAATCAATTAGTTTATGTGAAAGATTTGAAATGATTTAGTCATTAAAAACGATCCGAATCAAGCTCAAATATGAATAATCTACCAAATATGCCGAAAAATGTCCCTTTTCGGATGGTTTTTGTCAAAAATGAAAGTGGCCGCATCCGTTTCCATCCTCAACCTTTATATATGTTATGTTTTATCATAAAATACAACTTACATTTCAATATTATGGATGAACACGAATGCGGCCACTTTAATTTTTGACACGAAAACCGTATAAAATTTAACTAAAAAGCTAGAATTGTGAAGATTTCAGTAATTAAGCATGACTTAATGATGCTAGTACCCGATATATGTGCATAGTATTTTCAAAAACAGCCAATATTTATATAGCAGAAGCATTCGACTGTCCAATAAATAACTAAAAGGTAACATTTTAATAATTTTGTAAAACTGTTGTATTTTTGGGCCAAAAAAGGGTCTTACCGGACCTACTCCTTTAAAAATTAGACAAGAATAACAATGCCTAGATGCTCTTGAATTTGACAGGCGCAAACATTTGGGGGGATTAAACATGTTTTATTTTAAAAAAATGTAGATCTCAACCCTCTCCTATACCTCTAGTCAAAGTAGAAAAATAAAAACAAAGCAATACGCACAGTAACACTTAGTTTAAAAGATGTCCGAGTGCGATGTTAAAAGGGTAACAAATATATATATATATATATCTTACGCAGGATCTGTTAATCTTCCATGTCACTTTGGTTTGTGTAGGGGTTTTATTAACAGTCTTTAGTTTTATATGCTATGTTATGTTGCGTTTGTGTTTTCCCCCACAAAGGTGGTTTCTGTTTGAATCATTAGCTAGGCTTTCCCTATATATTGATATATTTTCCTCTTTTTTGAAAACATGACGAATCGTTATACTGTAGTATTCAAGTTAATATAATATTTTGATGTGAAATTCCATTAAAAATAATTGCATACATTTTTGTTGTAAAAGAAATCCTAACATCAATACAAATTGAAGAAAATATCAGACAGTTATATATTCCCCCCACATTTCCTCTTATGTAAACTTGATTTTACCTCTCACACATTTGATTGTTGATCTCACTAGACTGAGTGACAGAGTGTTTGCTTCTTAGACGTTAGATGTCGAAAGGTTATACCCAGGAGTCAACACAAAATAAAGAACATTTAATCGGACATTTAACAGAGGAGAATTTGAGCCCGTTCTACATAAGAACATGTCTTTGATGTGTTTGAGCTTTTGATTTAGCTATTTGATTAGAACTTTCAATTTTTAATTTTCCACTGAGTATTTTTGTGATTTTACTTTATCTTCAACGTTTAACCCACTTCTTGTTTTGGCAGAAACTTTGTCAAATAGAAACAAAAAAGAATCTGCAAGACAATATCTACAAATTTTCCAAGAGGGTGGAAATCGTCGGTCGACTCTTCGAGAAGGTATTGATCTTATGGTGAGTTACACCCATAGATGAGTAATAATATGAAAATCAACCTATTAATTAATTCAATTCAGAAAATTAAAAAAATAGGTTTCAAATATGCCAAATGTGGTCGAAATCGTAAGCAGACTCCTTATGAAGTGCTTTTAATGTGTGCGATTTGTTTTCCGTATTTTGCGTTTTGTTTACTGCATATTGACAAAAAGAAAGTCGATTCTAGTAGACTATATCTTCAACATGAGGGGAAAAAAACGTATATACAAACTTTTAACAAAGTAAATATAAATTTTATCTATATCACTTACGCGTTTTAGAAAAACAAACAAATGGATACTTCATATGACAATCAGCGAGATCAAAGCTTTCAGGGTCTGATAAATCCAAATACAAGCACTGTGTGGAGTTGTAATCAGTAAATTCTATTTTTTTGGAACTATTACCACAATCATTACCATTGTAAAGTGTTGTTTGGAAGCTTGGTTTGATAATGCCAACCCAAATTCGTCCAGATTGCATTCTGCAATGTACAACAAAACTGGATCTATAATTTGCATCTATATAAAAAGAGTTGTTTGATATAATTGTAATAGCAGAATATAAATAATGATATTAAATTTATCAATGTTTTTTTTTTCTTCCTATTGAAGTGAATTAAAAAGGAGAAAGAACGTGTGCAATGTTGACATTAAAACAAAATGACGATACAGTATCATGTATATCAACCTACAATTTAATTAAAAACCGATCTCTAATCGCTCCTGTTTCTGATATGTCGCGTGTGAGATCTAACGAAAGCAGCTTTGAGGTCATATGTAAGTGACCTCGTAGGTGTGTCTTTTTCGACCAATAAAATTGAGTCTTCCGCGATCTTGAAAGTTTATCGTAAGGTAAAGGAATGTAATTCATTTTATTAACGACGTAATCGTCACTCAAAATAATTCATAAACTTTTTTGATTGGCTTATTAATAGGTCAACTCATTTGCATACCACTATCAATTCATAACTTCTAGTTCACTCACATGTAACCTCAAAGCGGGTTTCGTTAGATCTTCCACGCGGCATATCAGAAAACGGGAGCGCTGAGAGATCGGTTTTTAATTAGATTGATCAACCTATCTCACAGTGATCTAATATAATTAGATTGATGAAGAACATTTGTTAACCGCCACACTGAAAAACATATATCAGGTTTCAAAAATACCAACACGCATCATATATAAGATGGAGAACAACACGGGTAACTAGGGTATATAAATAAGGTATTTATTTGTCTTATTTCGACAGGCACTTAAACCCTTGCTAAAGAAGGGCTTCCGTTTGGCTGTTTGACATGTTCACACTCGTAACAAACCCTTGTATATGTTTTGACTTTTTAATTTATTGTGTCTGTTTTGTTCACGCATTGTTGCAAATAAAACGGAATTTGATGAGACTGATATACAAGTGAGAGGTTAAGCGCTATCACACCAGGTTCAATCCACCATTTTCTACATTTTAAAATGCCTGTACCAAGTCAGAAATATGACAGTTGTTGTCCATTCGTTTGATGTGATTTGTCATTTGATTTTGCCATGGGATTAGGGAATTTCCAATTGAATTTTCCTCGGAGATCAGTATTTTTGTGGTTTTACTCCTTGCAACAATTCTTTGGGGGGTCTGTACGTAGGTAATAGGATTGTAGAACAAAATATATGTCCCTTTTTAAATATAACCTCATCTCCCAATGCCAGTTCATATACCCCCAATCTCAATCTTGATGGCCTTTATTACCTTAGTATTGTATTTTTTGCTACTTAATATCGCCTTACACATGCTAAAAATATTTGCAAGTTTAGCAACTAACAGTCGGTCAAGAACCTAGGAAAGAGGATAGTAATTTCCTACTTTAACGGTAAATTTGGTTAAAATAGAAAATGATAAAAAATATCATGATTCCTAAAAATCAGTCTATGTTTTTATCGTCTAAAAAGGTGTACGTTTAATTGTCATACACCAACAATTACCGTTAACGTCATTTTGAACTTGCATCGTTGTTCGTCATGAAAGTACCCTAATTACTACCCTCATGAACGAAAGTCTAATCTATTCCGGAGCCCTTTTTCTGGAGCACCTGATTTCACGCCTATGGAGTTCGGGTTGTTTCCTATTTCTTATTGATGTAAATGTCCTTTGGTTTTGTGAGTCTTAGTTTACTCCTGTGTTTTGATTGTTATTAAATCTATTACTTGAAAGTCAAACCGATGACGGAAACAATATCCGAACGTTTTTATTATCGTTTTTCTCACAAAGTAACTCAAACGGAATAACCATAAACGAGAATGACAAATACAACTATGCATGGTACCTACATGACACAAATGCATGATGATTAATTTATTGTGGAAGGAAGAGCAGCGACACACAATATTAGGTCTTGTCGTTTAATATTATAGAAACTGTATGAGGATACAGGAACATCTCGTTTAGACTCATCCGTGGGGATATTGTAAAAGCAGATGAGACATGTGAATAGAAGTAAAATTAAAGTATAGCATTACCCATGTTTATGAATCAGATATATCAAATACTTCCTTGATATTTCAGATAAAGCACGAAAAAAACGGACTCCTTTAGAATGGCATCCTGTTAATGCTTCATACCACGTCATACTGTTGTTGTATACATGAAACGTTGTATTGGTCTTATAACCGACCCCAGCTGTAAAAAATATCAATGAAAATAGTCACTATCCTACATTTACTCATATATGTATTTAGAGTGCATGGTCGTCCTATCACATGTATGATCCAATTCCATTATGTATATGATTGTCTCAAGCCTGGAGCTTGTTATTAGGTTGTTTTTTTGTTGTTATCATATTTGTTTTCGTTCATGATTGGTTGATGAATAAGTCCGTACGTTTTCTCAATTGAATATTTTAAATTTGACATATCGGTGTTTTTACAACCTACATATCGGTATGGTGCCTACTCACTACTGAAAGCCGTATGCATTGTAACCTAAACATTCTATGTAATTTGGTCATTGTTTGAAAGTTATGTTGACAATCAAGCAATTTCTTCTATTTTACACATAGAAATTTATTCAACAAATCATAGTCATAGCATATAAGCAATGAATTAATAGCAAATAGACAATTTCCCGACCTGTTGAAAGCACGTGGTGTGATCTCAGTTCTTCATTAGTTAAATTTCATTTATATTGCAGGAATTAACATGTAGGCATACATGCAAAAAAATGCAAAGGCTATTTAAGGATAATATAATTTTTTTATCTGAGTGTTTTTTGCACAACTAATACTCGGATTTCAAAGCTGTTTTATTTTCTATTAATGGTTTGAAGGATGTACGTTAAACTGATTATATTAAACATCTGTAAGGTAATCTATCGTAGAGATCATTATTAAAAAGGCACCTTAAAACAAATGTATGCTACATCCTTTTTTAGGGAACCATATATGATGACAATATATTACTTTCCACTTGAACAACATGAATCGAACCTGTAGAAGAACAAAGCAATGATAAATAATTGTGTTTGAAAATCTAAATGGTAAACTTCTTTTTAAAATATTGACATGGTATATATTTTTTTTCAAATATAGAAAATTTTATGTTCAATATTAACAAAAACTAACTAACAACTGTATAAACATGTTATTTCCCAATGTTAACGAGACAGGGATAAGGTATCGGTACTGGATATTTTTTAACTAACAAATGTACAGATTTCAATAAAATATGATAAGTTAAAAAAAAAAAGGAGCTTAATATCACTTCACAGAGGAATGGACCCACGATGGTGGCCGGTAAAGTTGAATATGTTAAATGAAATTTTTTTTACAATTTTTAAAAATGAAGACTCATAAGTGAAATAATTCATAAGATTCACGTGTTGAATTTTTTCCTTGTGATATCAAAGTGAAATTCGATCTGGATTTCAAATCTCTCTGTGAACTTCTGACCTCAACTTAAAAATGGTCTTCAAACTGTATAGTTAGGAATGTAAAGGAAAAAATTAAAAGAAGAAAAACAAAACACTGCTTATTGGGACGGGATTCACGATGAATATAAAATACTTGAATCTATCACTCTCTAATGAGCTTTCTGAAACAATAATTTCAACAGACTCGTGTCTTACAATTGATTTAATTGTCATATTTTTCATTTAGTAAGTTTGAAATAAATGCATATACCTCAAATCATTTATTTTCAAAATAGAAAACAGCTTGATGTATAAAAAATATGAACCAGATAGGAATAATCGAGCATGAGTTTTGCACAAAAACACACAGATACACATAAATATATGAAACTCATAAATGCATTCCATTTGCTTGCGTAAACAGTCGAACCTTGTTGAATCGAAAACTCGATTGAGTCGAAGTTATTTATATATCCCGGTCAAATTCCTGTTTGATCAATGCCTGCTTAGCTCGAATACATATTATATTCCAGTCGATATAGAGTTAAAAGTAAATTGACTCCTATGTCTCCAAGTTCAAAGGTAAGACTTCGTCAGAACGAGGTCCAACTGTATATAAATTTATACCTGATCATGTAACAATTAAACGCGTTTCAGCATTTTGTGTCTTATGAACGATACTGATTTGTATACTAACCTGTGATATTATAGCTATGGTAACATATAAAACAATTAAATGCAACACTTAGAATAATTATTCCTTCCTTCATCATCGTTTTACCGTTACAAACTGACAGGTTTCGCCTATTTAATATATAATATCTTTCAAATTCACTAAGACATTTCGTTCTCGTTTAAGACAAATTCTTTAGACATGCTAAATAAAATTGATAATTGAAGCTGAGAATATGTCAAATAGAAAACAAACAAATCCAAGAGAATATAGCACATATTACTGCTTAGATACTTTTCTTTTGTCAAATGACGTATGTGATCCAACAATGTAAAAGAAAAAGATAAACATTGACTCTTTTTTAAATTTAGTTTATACAATCACATTGCAGTTTAAAAGTTCACAAAATAGATCGCAAATTTATATTATAGATTGACTTTGGAAAAATATCTTTCAGTGGCTTTCAACTAACAATGAATTATTCAAATAACACAAGGGTGTGTTCAAATATGAAATATTTGTTTTTATTCTAAATAAAACTATTAGTTTTATTTATTTACTATACATATTTACTGTGTCTACTTAAAATCGCGGAATTCTTGAAACATCGCGTTTCTCAAATTTCCGGTCGCACTTATCAACGGTGCAGGCTGATTATGTAACTAAGACCCCGTTTATACTTGCAACGAAATTGAATCGATCTTTATGTGAATCGATCTTAAAAAGACCAGTTCGCGTTTACAAGCAATATCGATCGAGATTGATCTTATTTAATCCAGTGCGTTAAAACTACAACATAAAAAGAACCGGTCCTTTATTTTCCTATCTTAATATAACAAACATCTGAAAAAGATCGATCGCGATCGATGTAAGCGTTTACAGCAAAAAAAAAAAGATCGACTGAAATTAGATCGCTCTTTTTAAAACCAACCCTAGAGTGGCCTTTTTAAGTCCGATTGAAGATCGATCTTACCCGTTTACACTGGATTAAAGATCGATCTTTTTTGTCAGTGTAAACGGGGTTTAACGCTTAAACATGTTAAATGTATCATATGGAATCTTTGCTTTATAAAAGATATAAAAAAAAGGCCAAGAAAAAATTTATTCCCCACAGATGATCAGGGGGTGCCTAATTTTTTCATTTCTCAAATTTGTCAAGCTTAAAATATACAAAGAAAAGTATTTAGAAAGTTTTGCCTTCCAAAAGTTATAAGTGATTTTCTTTTCATATTTACACGTGAGTGTACAGTAGCTTAAATGACCTTCAAACTAGACGCTAGACGAGTCCATATATTTTTTACGAGAGAAAAGGTATGGTAGGAAACAACTGTCACTTAATTTTGTTTATTTTCTCATTTTTTGTTTTATATAGAGCGACACAATTATCTATATATAGCTCATTCCTGAAAAAATAGCGACAATTAATAAATCAAACGTTTTATATTATAAAACAATTCATGTTTAACAAGAGATACGCCGAAATACATATAACGCACGGCTATGCCAGGTAAAATGATATTATATCTTCACAAGTGTGCCACATGTGGAGCAAGATCTGCTTATCCTTCCGGAGCACATGAGATCACCCCTATTTTTTGGTGGGGTTCGTGTTGTTTATTCTTTAGTTTTCTATGTTGTGTCATGTGTACTATTGTTTTTCTGTTTATCTTTTTCATGTTTAGCCATGGCGTTGTCACTTTGTTTTAGATTTATGAGTTTGACTGTCCCTTTGGTATCTTTCGTCCCTCTTTCACAAAATAATATATATCAGTCTGCATTCAACATGTTCAATATTGATATTATGATTACTTAAGTAAATAAAGTCAAAATATGTCCGATCTGCCTATTTTTGGATATCAAAATTCAAAACTATTGAAATTCAAGTTTCCCTACTTCACAAAATCTTGTTAGTCACTATAAACAGAACGTATCCTCAGTTTTGTTATTTAAAATTTTAAAATTCAATGAACCACAATTTTACCATAAGTCTTTTCTTGCGATCTTGAAATTAATAATAATATTGATCGTGATAGTATCAATAAGTGCTTTTAAATAAACACATTAAAAACAATATTTGCCTATAACCAAAAAATGAGCGGCTAAGGTAATTTATGCCTTGGATAAGAAAAGTTTGTAAATAGAAAAATAATTAAAATGACCAACTCACACCACATCTTCCTATATCTATATATCATTTATTTTCATGTCAACACAGAAGGGCTGACTACTGGGCTGGTGATACCCTCGAGTAAAATGTTCTAAATGATTTAATGACAATCAATTATCCTTTAAATCAAGATTGTAGGTCCGGCCTTTGTGATAAGTGTTTGTCTTCATATATTATACATATGAGAGTGTTTGTGTTATTGATTATAAGGATATCATATACGAATGTTTACACGGAAACAATCATTTACAGAAAATAATTATTAGTTTTATCTGAAAACAATCAAGAGACAAACAATGGATTTATAAGAGGTATTACTTTATCAATATTCCCCACTTTAATTTACATAGGAAAATAATTTTAATATAGCAAAAAAAAAAATATTTTCCAATTGTGATTATTTGAATTCTTGTATGTAAAAAACATATTTTAGATTGAAATCGATTCATTGCAACACGAGAAGTCTTATATACATTTAACAAATAATAATTATAAGCGATTCTTTTTCTTACCACAATCCAAGATACTTTTGTTTCAATCAAATATTTCCCTTGATCATTTGATGATGTTGATTAAAGTTTGTTTATATTTATTAAATTATCTTAGTGCTATTGTTTCAATTTTTCTATTAGCCCCCTTTTTAACATGATGTTTAAATAAAAAAATCCAAATTACACAACATAGTTCAAAAGGTTAACGATTCAAAAATAATATTAAAAAGAAAGAGACAAAAAAAGGAACACTTTGATCTATTTTAATGTTTGAAAGAAAATGATAAGTTCGAAGTGTTTTTGAACTTGGGATATCCTCTTATCTTTTGTACATTCAGTTATTGTAAAAAAGTTTAAAAAATAACTATACCACTCCAGAGCTTAATGATATAATGTCAACAGACAGACAACAGACAGACATCCACATCATTATAAGGTTTCCTTTTTTGCGAGATGCCAATGGATAGAATAGATAAGTATGGTGTTTTGTAATTATAATTTGTAATATATGTTGCTAAAGAGAAATGGACGTTTTAAAAGGAATATATATTTCAGGTATATTTCGTTATGCTACTTCAATTGTTCATCCACCAAATGAGAAAGTTTAAATTTTATCTAACAAAAACAACACATTATACATTTCATTCGTCTGCAGCGATATCATGAATTAACCATCAGTAGGAAGGCTCAGAGTCGAATATCGGGGCTTTTTATAGCTGACTATGCGGTGTGCGCTTTGCTTATTGTTGAAAGCCGTACGGTGACGAATAGTTGTTAATGTCTGTGTTATTTTGTCCTCTTGTGGATAATTGTCTCATTGGCAATGATACCACATCTTCTTTTTTTTTTATATTTGCATGAGAATTCTTACTTTAGTTTCTTGATAATTTATCAAATCTAATGTGACGGTACCCAAATTGCACCTATTTTGACAGTTTTTTAACCTACGTCTTTCTATGATCAAAACAAAAATTTCATGTGTGTTTATTTTGTAACCGTATCATTCTTTATTATATACATGTAGGTACACCAATTTAATTTTCAATCCATATTAAACCATAGAAAAAATAGATAAATGAATGTTTGTAACAAATACCTTTTTGTTCATTTAGATCACTTTTTGTGAACGTCGCATGGCGGCGTTTTCTTACATTTTTCTTTCACAGTGCAAGCTTCATCTGTTGACATGAAATGTGATCATTAAGAATATTTTTGAGTATATTTACCTGTTTTGTAAGACGTGTATAATGTCATATATACAGAAATACAAATTATCTAGTCTTAAAGAAAACTTTTATGAATTTCTCTGTTGTGTATTTTCTTGATGCTTATTCTTTAGTTTTCTAGGTTGTGACATTTGAACTATTTGTTTGTCCGTTTGTCCTTTCATTTTTAGCCATGTTGTTGTCAGTTTATGTTCGATTAATAAATTTGATTGTCCCACTGGTAACTTTCGTCCGTCTTAAATTGGTGCAATTTTGTTTACTCGGTGCAATTTGGGTACCGTGACGCTATATACGAATTTGTTATGAATCATATCAGTACCGAAGTACTGACTACTGAGATGGTGATACATTCGATAATAAAGGAAGTGTTGTATCAGTGCCAATGAAACAATTTTCAATCCAAGTATCAATTTTATAAAAGGTTAACAAAGCACGACATTTAACAAAGAACCTTTTAACAAACCAAATAGCAAACCATACAAGCCCACGCACTAACTTCAAAGGGATAATAGAATACAAGATTCGTGCACGAACATACAAAGGTTCTTGTTGTATAAATCGACCTTTGCAACATATCTTTTGTTGTCTGTTGAATGGATTCGTATCAGCTTTTATCAAACCACACTTTTCCCCTAGGAGCAGTTACATGGTCCTAGGCATAAGATCGATCCACCCTCTCTCCTTAACTACAATTTCTTTAGATCTTTTGTTGTGTGCTTGTTTTGCATTGACAAAGCTTAACCACACTAGACTTAAAACTATCAATCAGCATAGTTTTTACAACAATTTTAATATTCATATTCATATTTTTGAGCTATTGTCTTTATACATATCGCCTTTAAATTTTCCTAAATGTGGATTGTGAACAACATGAACCAATACGTACACAATTTTGAACAAATCTTCCTTTGTTCATACATGAAAAATGATATAAAAAATATAATCTTTTATTTGAACACTTTTTGTACATCTTGTTGACTATTTGTTGACTTGTTGACTATGTGCTAGCAGAAACCCTTAATGACGTGAATTATAGCACCTTTTTTTCTTAAAAAGACCATGCAATTATAACATTTAACTCACATGAAATGAAACTAATCTTGTGTAGAATGGCCGGTATAAATCGACACTAAAACTCGTGTTGCATTTTCTAAACGTATAATAATAAACATATACATTCATTGAAATGGAAACAATTTATCAGAATTTTAATCTTTTTCCAGATCTTTATATTTCTTCTTTTTGACATTACAAAGACGTAAATGGCGTGTAAGCGTTGGACAGTCTAACACAATAGCTATCACCAACAGACTAACTAATACAACTAAAGCAAAACCACCGAAAACTTTAGATGACGGTCTACTATCATCTGCACATTTTAGTCGACGACGGTACGACGATAAGGATGTCTTGTCTACGGTCAAGTTCTTTCTGAGGTCTTCTGCAATTTCTAAAGCAACTTCTAAAGTTATATTTGCTGAAATACTAGTTGCATTGCATTTTTCAGCTGGAGGACAAAACTCACATACTGTCAGGTCTAAAATATTTAAAGAATTATATTTTAATTTGCCATAAATTTCAGACAATTGTCTAATAAATGTGTATTAGTTTTAGTGTGTATGTGTGTTTCTAATCAAAATATCATTTAACAACACATAAAAAAATATTTTGAAAATGTTATTACAAACATCAATAGTTTCCATGTTACAAAACATGGTCGAAATGGTCAACTTCGTGGAAATAAACAAGAAACCAGAATTAACAACACGACCAAGGTAAATTCAAAAAGGAGGGGGGGGTTAAATAAAACTTTTAAAAAATTCTAATGTTTGACAATATCAACCACAGGAAAGAATTGAAAACAATTGTCATATTGTTTACCTGCTATAAGTCTTTTCCGAAAAATATTGTGCATTTAACATCCCACGTGCATGACATTGTTTCTAATCCCATAATAACAAAATATTTTATAATCACCACCTGTCAACTGACATAATTGATTTATTTGATAACAATCAAAATTCAATATTGTATAATATATAATTTAAAATTTAAAATGTTAAATGATCCTATGATAGTGAACCAATTGCTCAAGTTGTCTTAGTATTTGCTGACCTTATGTTTACATATATAGCAAATATGTATTGGTTTTTTTTCATTGCTGTAGTTAAACATGTTAAAGTTCATGAACAGCAATCGCTAGTAAAACAACAAAAGTGTCGAACTCCCAGGAAACCACAGGACATTTTAGCATTCCAAAGCTATAGGTTAACTGTGTTTTAATTGATAAATGAAATGTGCTTATTATCGTAAAAGATTACTTGCTTGTTTAAATTAGGACTGTTAAAATGATTATTTTTGTACTATTTTTCTTTGTGGGATATATTGTATCATTCTAAAGAGAATGGCTGAAGATAATTTTACTAAAAACGTTTTATGAAGGTTTGAAATTGACCCCGCGAATTGTGTGTTTTTTTAATCTGGCTAAATTGTCTTATCTAAATTCTTGCTCAAGAAAAATTGATGTTTCTACTAATAGACAACAATTTCAGTTTGGCATAAATCAGTGTAAATGTTAAATTGACAAAATTTAAAAAACGAAAATTTGGCGCCTCCATAATTTACGATAAAGTCAGCTTTCAAATTTATATTTGAAAAAAAGTGTTCATACTTATCATCTTGCATAGAGATTTTTAAACTTTACTTACTGGTTGGTTCTTCTGTTGTGTGTTGCAGTGGAGATGAAAACACACCTTAAATACGAAGGATGTAATTAAACGTTTTTGTTATTGTGCAAATTAATTTTATTTCGTATTGATTTGTTTTTTTTAAGTGTTGAAGTGAATTGATGAACCCATTCACAGCATGTGTATCACCTTTGGGTTTAAGTAGAATTTAAGCTGTAAAGATTTCGTTTAACTGTTGACTGTTGTGTGATTATTTGCTTTTAACTATGAATATACGTCTTTCTTCCAGTTATGCTTTCCAGTGGCCTATTTGTTGTGAAGAAATCATCAAGTGTTGACTTTAAATCATATATATTTTTTTTAATTTTTTTTTTATTTTTTTTTATAGTTCTTTGATTTATTAAACATTACATGATTTAGTAGACCAATTTAAAAAAAAACGAAAGTGTAGCATTTTAGGTATTTAACGATAAAGTTGAAACTTAAAGGAAAATTTTAAGAAAATGAAAATTGTCATTCGTCAGTGTCCATACTCGTTCTATTGCAAAGAAATGTACATGTACTTACTAGTTGATTGTTCTGTTGTGTTCAGTGAAAACGAAGAAACACCTAAAACATAAGTACTATGATTAAATATTTTAATCATTTTGCAACTGTTTTTGTTGTCTAAAAATTGATGTTTCTACTAATAGACAACAATTTCAGTTTGGCATCAATCAGTGTAAATGTAAAATTGACAAATTTAAAAAACGAAAATTTGGCGCCTCCATAATTTACGATAAAGTTAGCTTTCAAATTTATATTTCAAAAAAAAGTGTTCATACTTATCATCTTGCATAGAGATTTTTAAACTTTACTTACTGGTTGGTTCTTCTGTTGTGTGTTGCAGTGGAGATGAAAACACACCTTAAATACGAAGGATGTAATTAAACGTTTTTGTTAATGTGCAAATTAATTTTATTTCGTATTGATTTGTTTTTCTTAAGTGTTGAGGTGAATTGATGAACCCATTCACAGCATGTGTATCACCTTTGGGTTTAAGTAGAATTTAAGCTGTAAAGATTTCGTTTAACTGTTGACTGTTGTGTGATTATTTGCTCTTAACTATGAATATGCGTCTTTCTTCCAGTTATGCTTTTAAGTGGCCTATTTGTTGTGAAGAAATCATCAAGTGTTGACTTTAAATCATATATATTTTTTTTTCTTTTTTTTTTTTTTTTTTTTTTATAGTTCTTTGATTTATTACACATTACATGATTTAGAAGACCAATTTAAAAAAAAAACGAAAGTGTAGCATTTTAGGTATTTAACGATAAAGTTGAAACTGAAAGGAAAATTTTAAGAAAATGAAAATTGTCATTCGTCAGTGTCCATACTCGTTCTATTGCAAAGAAATGTACATGTACTTACTAGTTGATTGTTCTGTTGTGTTCAGTGAAAACGAAGAAACACCTAAAACATAAGTACTATGATTAAATATTTTAATCATTTTGCAACTGTTTTTGTTGTCTAATGATTGGTACGTTTGTATCTTTACTTTTGTATCTTAACTTTTGTATCTCTACTTTTGTATCTTCATTTTTGTATCTTTACTTTTGTATCTTTACTTTTGTATCTTTACTTTTGTATCTTTACTTTTGTATCTTCATTTTTGTATCTTTACTTTTGTATCTTTACTTTTGTATCTTTACTTTTGTATCTTTACTTTTGTATCTTCATTTTTGTATCTTTACTTTTGTATCTTTACTTTTGTATCTTTACTTTTGTATTTCATAAATAAAAATAAAAGTAATATTCCTGTAGCATGAATACACAGATAATAACTCCATGTTGGCATATCATAGTGTACAAATTTATGACCCGTGACATTAGTAATGTGCCATTTGTCTAGTGTCAGCTCTTATCTAATTTATCGTGAATTTTCTGTAACATTTCATCGCAAAGATAACCGAGACTACAACCTGTGATACAACAACTTGTTGTTTCTAAGGATTAAATATAAACAACTGCACTGTGTGGCAACAGAACATTGTTAATAGATACGACAAAGCTGAAATTCAAGACAAAATTTGAGGAAAAAAACAATACAGGAAACAGTTGTATACCGCGGTTTTTAAGTAATAAATCGATTGAGATAAAACAAATCCGGTCTACAAACTAAACCCCAAGGAAGCACATTTCCTATTGTCTTGATAGAGGAATACGTTTAATTAGAAAGCTATTAAACAAAGAGTCCCAAAATTTGAAGTTGAAATCAACTTTTCGTTAATTGTACGGCCATCATCACGAGTTTGTTGACCTAATAAGATCTAATAAATTAAACGATTTATAGATGATAGCGGATATGTTCATAATGTTCATACATAATCTCGTTACTACAATCCAGTCCCCTCTCCCGGTTTGATCTCAGACTGCCAAATTAGACGTATGATTAGGTTTGTACTAACAGTAAAAACATGACGGATTTTACATGTTTAGCCGGATCTGATTACCCTATCGGAGCACTTGAGAGATCAACCCCAGTTTTGTGTTTCTCAGTTTATGTTTCCTATTCTGTTTCATTAACTTTTATTTTTCTGCTTTTCTTTTTTTTATATTTTAGCCATGGTATTGTCAGTTTGTTTTCGATTAATGAATGTGCCTTTGTATCTTTTGCATCGCCATTGCAAAAGATATTAAATCAAAATGCCTTATGTACCTACCAGTGATTTGTTCTGTAGTATTCTGCACCGTAAAAGAAAATTCACCTAAAATAGGAATAGTGTAAATAAACATTTTTATCACTGTCCAATCTAGTTGTGTTTTGTTTTAAATAGATCCTACTGGATGTTCGAGTTTTAGTAGAATTCTAACTATGACACATTAGTTCACTCTCATCTTTTTTTTCTTATGATTTTTATGAAATAAAAAAATGTCTGATACCACTTATATCGGTTAGAAGTCAAATACAGTACCAAATATAATAATTGAAAGATCCATTGTGCGATTGACTAGCATTTCTAAACATTCGAGTAACAACAAACACAGAAAAGATTCCTTAGGATGTTACTCTCAATCCTGTTTAAACTTCTTTATGAACCTAAATCAAAAGTGGAATTGTATCTGATAAAACAGTTGTTTTATGCATTTTGAAATTATTAACTATAACCTCAGGTTTCAACTGATTCAGACAAAGTTGGCTTTAGATGGATTTGATTATTTATTTTAGGTATTTTTGACATATAGCTCTTCAACGGTTAAGGTACTTATACATCTTTGAATTCATATGTTTGGCTTTGAGCGTTCCTGATGAAGGTATATGTAAATCCAAAATAGCGCGTAGGACGCAAAAAATTATTAAACGTGTTGTTTTCCAATTTATTACAGTGAAAATTAAAAATAATAGAAACTAAAGAAACAGTGTCATGAGTGTATTTACGTGTTTTGGTAAAAACGACAATTCGCCGTATCAGAATCTAATGCATCCTGGGTAATATTTTCCAAAGCGTACACCAAAGCGTTTTGATTGGTTTAAAACGTTATAAACAATGGAAATTCAACCAATGACGTAACGTTATTTTCACTTTGGGGTACGAACAATGAAATTACTCATGATGCTTTAGATTCTGAAACGACAATTACATATAAGTTATTTAGCAGACTAGTACCAAATACATTGTGAAATCGAGTCACTTGTTAAAATGGTTATCATTTTATATATTTATATACGCTTATGTTCTTTGTCAATATGCCAGTTCTGTTTCTTTGATACATACATGTATGACGCAGCTCTAGATCTGAACTTATACATACCGTCATTATGTTATTGTGATATTTTAATATTTGTATTCCTTTCTTTCATTTTCGCTTATGTCTATATACCTTTTATGCTTCATTGGTACATATGACGTTGTACTGATCTTATACATACCGTCATTATGTTATTGTGAGATTTGGATTTTTGTATTCCCTTCTTTCATTTTCGATAATGTGCTTTTTCTATATGACTTTTTTGTTTTTTTGTTTGAAATTTGTTTGTTTTATAGTGACTAATCATGTTAAAATTATAACACAATGTTGGCTGCTGTACACGTATTTTTGACATTTTTATGTCTGATTGTTTTGTTCACATATCGATGCCAATATAATGGAATTGGATGCGACTTTCATACAAGTGAAAGGTTTAAGCTAGCTATAAAACCAGGTTCAATCCACCATTGTTGTACAAAAACTACTATTTTTTGCAAAATACCTGTACCCAGTCAAGAAAATTTTGAATAGGGACTTTCTGTTTTGGATTTTTTTCTCGTAGTTCAGTATTTTTGTGATTTTAATTTGTACTTCCATAAAGTTCTAGTGTTATGTAACAGATATCCAGCTGTAAATCAATTTGATATAACAATTGTTTAATTTAATGAATACGTCATACACACTTTAGGTACACTATCAGATATCAAATGTGATTCCAAAGTGCATTAATTTCTCATGTTTCTTCGATTTGCCTTAAACATCTTTACAAAAGCTTACACCTAAAACTGAGGATGTGTGAATACATACGCATTTATTAAAACAAAACTTACAATTGAATGTGTTGTTGTATACTGTCTCCTCTTCAACAAGTATCCAGTGCACTGAAATTGAAAATCTGTATTGAGTACCCGTTATCTTTTCGCATGTTTGGTCGATGCCTCTGCTGGTGGACGTTTCGTCCCCGAGGGTATCACCAGCCCAGTAGTCAGCACTTCGGTGTTGATATGTATATCAATTATGTGGTCATTTTTATAAATTTCCTGTTTACAAAACTTTGAATTTTTCGAAAAACTAAGGATTTCTTATCCCAGGCATAGATTACCTTAGCCGTATTTGGCACAACTTTTTGGAATTTTGGATCCTCAGTGCTCTTCAACTTTGTATTTGTTTGGTTTATAACTATTTCGATATGAGCGTCACTGATGAGTCTTATGTAGACGAAACGCGCGTCTGGCGTACTAAATTATAATCCTGGTACCTTTGATAACTATTGACATTTTAGTAATTTTTTGTCAAGTGTTGATAATAACAGCCCTACTGCTATCGCAATAAGAATTCTTCGTACTGACATGACTTGAATGGTTGTATTTGTACATTTTCAGTAATAAATTAATATATAATTCATTAATTCTGCTAAAATAACACATGCAACTTCCTCATCGTAATATAAAATCAAAGTAGGTAAAGATACGTAAGTAAACATACTGTTGATTTCGTCTAATAATTTTAGATTTGACAAATATTTCATAGAATGCACAGCATTAAAAGTTAAGATTTAAGAAGTTAAAAATTTAATAAGCATATTAAGGATGTTCGCTGCTCAGTTTCATAATAAATAACTTTTCATAAAACTTGTATGTATTGGTAGGGAATAAATTGAGGGATCAAAATAGCCAAAAAAATATAGGGGTCCATGAGCTTGTTTTCGAGATATTAGCCATTGGATTTTTGGCGGGAAAATGTTCTCTCTTGATTTTTCATAGCTTTATCATTGACCAGTTCAAGTTCTCAAATACTATTATAAAATAAATAAAATTTTATAAGACTTTAACAAATGACTTATAATTATACATGTAAAAGATTTATAAAAAGAAAAATGGGGGTTCATGGGGATTTTTTTTTAGGCATTCAAATGGATTAAAGCAGAGGATTCCAAAAACCTGACAAAAATCCCGAAACATGACAAGCAGACATCCTTAATCTCAACATATATACTTATAACATCTGTTTCCTTTATATTTCTTTTTTTTCTGCAATTATGGCAATACTTTTTTCCTTTGAATTGGTAAATACTTGATTACCTCTGTTTGCAGTCTTGATGTAAGTTGAACTATTTGATATTGATCCGAAACTTAAACTCAAATCATGTGAAACATCTACATCATAAGTCGTATCTGTCCAGAATGTGCAGTTATTTTCCTCAAAAGTACAATACACACAGCTAAACAATGATAAACACCAACTCTCACAATCCTCTTTTGTGAAATTGTATATCATGGGTCGCATTGAAAGACGAGCAGGTACACTTATTTCTGTTATATCAACGGAATCATATGTTTCCTTTTGAATTACTATATAACAGAAAAATATATAAGTGAAACATTATCACCATAACTGTTTGAAGATTTAACAATAGATAAAGCTTTCTATCGTTTTATTTGTTATTCGCATCAGATCTTGTCTAATGCTTAGTTCGTTTCTCATGTTCCTGTGTGTGTTGCATTTTAATGTTGTGTCGTCATTTTCTTGTATTTAATGCGTTCCCCTCGGTTTTGGTTTATGACCCGGATTTGTTTTTGTCCATCGATTTATGAGTTTTGAACATCGGTATACTACTGTTGCCTTTATTTACATCAATGTAGCTAAAAAAAACTATTGTGACCAACACTATTTGTGTAACTATAGTGTTTATTATATTTTATTTCATATATAAAAAATAATCAACTAAAAATGTCGGTAGAAACTTCCTATAAACCATGATTAGCCCGGTCATATTTACATAAATAGAATTTAAAACCTAAAATGGTAAAAAAAAAAAAGTTTTCAGCAAATTAGGTTATAGTCAGAAAAAAATGACATTTAATGAACTAAACGAGGTATTTCTGTAAACGTATTTAACAATAACCAAATATGATAGGATTGTCAATACCAAATCGTTTTTCCAAATTCAAGCGGACAATCATATTAACAACTAAATAGCATTGACTGACCATTATTAATATGAAATCTACGGTATTACAGATGTGTTATAGTCTATAATGATATTATTTGAAGCACAGTTAAGACTAATAGTTTTTTTTTTAGGAATTCCTTATACTAGTAGTCAACAATAATACGGATAACATTAAAAATAATTTAAGGAAACCAAGAATTTGATTTTAAACTTACACTTTCCGGTAGTACATAAAAACGGATACTTGAGAAGACAGTCTGAAAACTCAATTGTTCCAGTTCCTGTAACGTCTATAAACAAGCACTGTGTTGAATTTGTCATTTCAATAGGTAATCCATAATTCCAATCCATAACACTGCAAGTCTTTGCTGAATACATGTCTGTTTGGAGTTCTGGTTTGATACTGCCAAGCCAAAATCGACCCGACTGCCATCTTAAAGTAACATCAAAGCGTATTTTATTTTTTTGCCAATCATTCCGGAAATTGCACGTTTGTGTCTTGTATAAACATGTATCATATGATAGGTCAATTGAAAACAAATGGTAAAACCCTTTGTCTTTGGTATAATGTAGATAGAAACTTGTATTTTGAACAATACTACCGTATAGCGGGTTATTTTCGCGGGAATCAAATTTGCGTTTATTTTCGCGTATAGAACGAAATCGCCAAAATAATTTCCGCCAAATTGAAAGTGTACATGCAAATATATTGATAAAAGTTTGGAATTCGCCAAAATATTTGGTGAACCTTGTTATGTTTAAACGTATGTTGAAAGATATTTAGTGTCTGCAACATATGTTATGGGAATGTTATTATTGTCTTTATTGAAAAGCTCGAAAGTAAAAATAGACATTAAAAGGCGCACAAAAACAGCTTTAGTCTTTGAGTGAAAAAATATATGCCTGAATAAGGTGGCAGTATATTTCCACTGTTTTTCATAGGTCTATGAGAAACAGACAAATATAGGTTCCATTATTGCAACAAGTATGCTACGATATTTCTTCAGCCGAGACAGTTAAATTTTAAAATTAAAAGCGTGAGGCTTTTCGCGCTTTAAAAATAATAAAGAAATAAAGAAATATCGTAATACCCGAAATAAAGTGACAGGATATCTCATCATTTGTATCCTTCTATATGAACTTTCTGTTTTTATATGTGACGTCATCAAGCATGGTCATCATTTTTCCAGGACGTCACAATACGAAATTCAGAAGAAATCAAGAAAACTTATCGTCATAATAAATTTTCAACCAATCTATTGCTTGGAACAAATATTTTACTTATGATGAGAAATTTCTTTCTCGCACCGCTAAAGAAATGTGAAAATTGCATAAAAATTAGAGAAGTCGAGGTAAGAAAACAAACACTTTTGTTTTGAGAATTAAATGCTTCTTTTTCGTAAATTCATTGGGGTGTATTATCGTTGACCGACGCACATGTTTTATATTCTTTCTGATTGTCCTTTATTTACCTGTCCACCTAATTGTGTCATAATAAATGTTTACAATTCATTTCAAAGTGTATTTTAATTTCTCTATGTCGCAGGATTGCTGTTAGCCAATCAAAATACCTTATTATAATGAAATGTACGTCAAATGTCATTATAAAGGAAACAAAACCCTAACGAAGAAATGATAGACAACAAAAAGAAATCAATCGTATCAATCACAGAACACGATTGAATTATCTTTTCTAAATATTCGTTGTAAATGTGACTTCATCTTAGTTCGCTTTATCTCGTAAAGCCAAAGAAAAAGTAGGGAATCGATATGCATCTATCCTCCATTTTGTGTTGAACCTTTTTTACTATTGGTGATATGAATTAAAATTGAAAGGACATTTGTTTCACAACTCACTTATAACCTAGTACAAAATAATAAGTTGTATACCGCTTTTCAAAATCGAAATCCGGGTTACAAACTAAAACTGATCGAAACGTATCAAATATACGAGAACTACGACACAACAGAGACACATCACAGAAATGTAACACACACAGAAACGAACTATAATGTAAAAAAATTCCTGATGTTAATCTACGTATGGTGTAGATACCTGACCTAAAAATGACAACCCTAATTTCACTAATATTCATACATCAGATTAAAAACATTTCAATGAAGGAATGAAATCGATCAATAATATTACCCATGTTTTTCTAATCCTAATGCTAGATACTTCCTCATTACTGACGATCTAGCTTCGACGATTTTCATTCCTTTAGATTGACATCCTGTGAAAGCTTCATACCAGGTAACACTGTTGTTGACAACATACAACGTCCTATTGTATGCATAGCCAACCCCAGCTGCAAAATATAAAATAAAACATGTAACATTTAAAAATCATTTTTCTTTAATTTTTAGCCGATTTATCGTTTTCCTAACCTGTTGATTATTTTTATAAAATCAACGTGAGGTTTGTTTTATGTCAGCTATTCATTGGCCGAAATTCGATTATGACGTCAAATGTTCTCACTTTCTTCTGAATTTGTGGCGTGATAGAAAAAGGTGATCATGTCTGGTGACGTAACATAGTAAAAACATATGTTTTTAGAAGAAGGAAATACGTTGGCTGCATACTGCATATCAATATTTAGAGAAACTTGTTCCACCACAAAATATCGTGTATTACGATGTTTATCCGCTCTCGGCAGTTAAATTTTAAAACTTAAAACGCTCGGGTAAGCCTCGCGTTCTAAAGTTAAAAATTTAACTGTCTCGAGGCATAAATATCATATCACAAGTAGTGGTAGAATCTGTGTAGTATTTAGCTGCATTCCTCCAGAGACAGTACTCAAATGTCAATATATCTATTTGGAATATCAAGTAACTTCTACGCTTTCACAATGATATAGATTGAACTGTCAATCTATTTTGGACTAAAATGAGTAAGATTTTGATAAATATAAGATAAACTATAATTTTTATTATGAGTCGCTATAAATTCGAAATTAAATCTGAAGAAACATAAACATGATAAATGCATATTAATGATTTTAGAAGAAGAACATGTTACTTTTTAAAACAAGAAATAGTATTGAAACATAGTTGCAACAATAGCCAATAAATACATGCACGTTGTTTGTTTATTTGATCATTTCAATTAAGGTAGAACAAAAAAATGTACCACGTGCTTCTTAATTTTAGAAAGAAGGAATGTATAAGTGTATGTGACAGAAAAATCGAACATCACAACAATATACAATGGTTTTTTTTTCTTTCAAATTATTTGGAAAAAATAGCAAAATGAACTGTTATATATGACACATACTTAAAGTTCAGATCATGCAGATACTAATAAGTTGTCTATATTTGTTATTTTTAGTTCTTCGTTTATTCTAAAAAACATTGATGCTTAACATATATGATATTATATACTACAAATGCAAGGCAAACATATATATTTAGCCTTATTTAATATCAAGTAAGTTCCTTTTTTTTTAATACATTTCATTTCAGAGTAAAGCAATTGTGGATTTGTTTTTATCTTACCTCCTCTACATTTTCTATGAATATGATTACTTAAAAGTGTCCGCGTGGAGACCGTGCATATTCCATATTAGGTCAGTAGGGAGGTGATGCTTATTTCATACACGGTTAGAAGTGGTGATGCGTCCATTTATAAAAACAAAAACCATACTGAGAAAACATCTTAAATGTTTCAACAGGTGACAACAATTATGATAAAGATTGAAACAAATCCATAAAACATATTTAAACTAAAAAAGTTGTTGTATTTTGGCATCTGTTTTTTATAGGATTAATGGAAATAGTTTCTTAATGTTAACAGTATTAAAGAATTGCTCATTTTTATAGGTCTCTAGTCTACATTTCATACGTTAAGATAGTCGGTTAGATGAATTCATAAATAGTGTGCCAGTGACGTAATACGGTATATATGGGGTCAGTAAATTCCACATGGGGATTCGAGCTTCGCTCACACCCTTATGCAATTTACTGACCCAATGTATACCGTATTAGGTCACTACCACATTATGTACATAACTAATGGTAACAGTGAACATATTTGACCAGTTGAAATAAATATGCCAGTGGTTTTATTATTATCAATTTGATCATTGCGCTCATTATAAATGACCAATATGATTATACATCATGGTAAATGATGCATTTCGTTACTATGGAAATAATTCAAACTAAAGATCTGGCGTTGTGCAAGTATCAATAACAGAGTATGTTTTGTTATATTTCAATGATTAAAACATAAAAGATTGAACGGGGTATGTGTCAGAGAGTAAACAACCCAACATCATAGAAAGAAACAGCCTCAGCTGACAACACATTACTTTTGTATGGATTTAAAAGGGAAAAAAATCAGTGATGTTTTACCAGTAACAGATTAAAAAAAATACTTTTGGTGGTTTATTGTTCTAAGTAGTTACTAATGTAATCAATAGCCTGTCGACACTGAGGTTGCGAGCTCGAACCCCTCGTGCGTGTTCGCTCGACTCTAATCTTAATTGCCCCGGGCACACCGGCTTCCTCCACCAATAAATACCGTCTGCCAAGAAATAGCCTAAATGCCGTGTTTTAAAATCAATCAATTAATAAAAAAAAACTTACCGGTGATATTGATGCAGTCGCAACAGATGAAACAGCAACAAGCAAGCGTAAGTAGAAACAATCCTTCCTTCATTACAGCAATATAAATTCTTTTTGGTATGCTATGCTTCTTCTTTGAGCGGCATTATCATCTCTGCATTTGGAAACAAGAAAATAATAATGTCAAATTTCCAGTTAACTTTGATTTGTTTAACAATAAGTATTAGAACTACCTATGGACAGTTTCAGACATATCATGCTTAAATTAACAAGTTCCATTTACATTTAACTATGCCATTCTTTAAGTTATTGAACATTGAAGGTAAATGGTACATTCAATAACAATCGACAATTCATATATAATTTATTAGTTTATAACAAACAAATATCGATTTCTAATTAACGTAAATCAACATTTAATAGAGCTCAAATGATTAACTGATACCAAATGAACGTATAAATCATGAATTCTAGGTTCAGACTTGGTTGTTGCTTTCGACGTTTAACGCGATAATTGTTAATTGCTTTGTTCATTTTGTTGTCCTTGAATAATTAAAGACTAAATAATTGTTCAAGTTGTTTTATGGTTTATCTCAATATCAGTACAAACTTGAAGACAAAGTATTTATTTGTTAACAGCTAATAATAACTTACTCCTTACAAATACATTGATTGTTTGTTGCGCGAATGGCTGATTATTTATAATAGGCCTTTCAAAAACACGTAAATGATACGTTACTTCTTATAAATATCCTTTTACTCGTATAATTATAATAATAATGCCACATTTAAACGTATGGTATAATTAAGCCGAACACAAAAGAACAATCATCGAATGTTAAACCTTAATCATGTAATAAGAAGGTTCCCGATTCCGATTCTGCATGGGAAACATTTGAATATCAAAACACATTAAAAAAAAACAAATTAAAGATACCATTTTACTTTCACATATGCATTTGGAAGGGTTTGTGATGCTCAGCTTTAGATTCTGCTTTAGTTCTGTGAAATATTGATACTAATCACAAGTTATATAACAAATTGAATGTGTCTTTTGGTTTCATTTGTAGTTGGGTAACTGTTTTAGTTGACAATAAACCACGCTATATGTTTGCATAATCTACACTTTAGAATAAATAAGAAAACAAATATTTAATGAACCCAAGGGCCAGTTTTACAGCAAATACACACATATATATATATATATACGTTTCGACGATAAAGTGTACCGTCAGGTAGTAGGTATTCCTATTGGCACTAACTAAATAGCAAATTTATTTCTATAGTGCTATGAGTTTCAGTTTATGACCAAACTCAGTAAAGACCCATCATTGATGTATTTGGTTGTTACATTCAAAAATACCTACAGTTATATGGATGGTATTTTTTCGTTGAATAATTCAGAGTTCTCTAAATTTGCCCCGAAATTTACTCAAAAGAACTTACTTTTAACTAAATCTAACAGAATCAGCAGCAGTTGTCCTTTTCTAGATATAGACATTTCAATTTCAATTTCAAACGGGAAACTGCATACTTGAATTAAGTAAAATTGTCTGTACCTGTATAAAACTTATGATAAATAATATTTCACATCCTAAATTGTACGGTAAATTGTACTTAAAGCGAGGAAATCACTATGTGATCCGTGTATACTCATCAATACTTTAAATAAACTTATAATAGGCCTTTATGGGTTCGTGTTGTTTATTCTTTAGTTTTCTATGTTGTGTCATGTGTACTATTGTTTTCTGTGTCTTTTTCATTTTTAGCCATGGCGTTGTCAGTTTGTTTTGGATTTACGAGCTTGACTGTCCCTATGGCATGTATGGTGTCTTTCGTCCCTCTTTTATAAGTAAGGGTTATCGTTTCAATATTGTAATTAGATCTCTGAATATAGTTTACATTGACACTAATATCGATTTTGCAAATTAAAACATAATTTAATTGTATCTTCTTTTGAGGCGGGATGTATAGAGACACAATCACGTTTTTTTTTTGTATCTCTATAGAAGTCGCTTCTCACTATCCAACTACCTGTCGATACATTTAGTTTTGGCATTGCACGCGTCATGTCTTCTCTGACTGTCCATGACGTTACAATACTAAATCCCTGTGATGTGTTTAGTTGATTTAAGTCTCTGGTGCATGATTTTTTATTATTAATGTTTTTTGGCTTTTAACTAGCTGTCAGTAACTGCGAGTACACTCAAATCGTTGTTAATTTGACCTGTTGATACTGTTTATAATGCTTGTTTGTTATTTAATATTAATATGGATCTTGTCTATATACCATATTTAATTATTTGGAATATCTTCTAATTTTCACTTCTTCTTACTACATTTGTATAAACTTCAAGATTTGCTTGTATTATTAAAACCGTTTTTTTTTCAAAAAATATCCTTTTTCGAAGGGTTAAACGTTTCGCAGTGGTGTCTTGTCATGGCTTTGTTTGGACTTGTTTGTTTGCTTTTTGGCCATGAATGTTTGTCCTTTATATTTTATTAACTGTGCATTTGCATTCAGATATCGCACATCAAATTTGTTCGTCATTAGTGTGTAAATGTACGTTTTTTTTTATTGTGATGTTATGCTATTGTTTCTGAAAAAAGGAGAAGTTTTGGTACCATTAAAACGTTTAATCCAGCTGCAAATGTTTGTCCTAAGTCAGAAATCTGATGTACAGTAGTTGTCGTTTATGTAATTTATACGTGTTTCTCGTTTCTCGTTTTTGTATATAGATTAGACCGTTGGTTTTCCCGTTTGAATGGTTTTACACTCAGTCTAGTAATTTTTGGTCACTTTATAGCTTGTTGTTCGGTGTGCGCTAAGGCTTCGTGTTGAAGGCCGTACATTGACCTATAATGATTTACTTTTATAAATTGTTATTTGAATGGAGAGTTGCCGAATTTGCACTCACACCACATCTTCCTATATATATATATATTATATATCTTGTATTAATTATACAGTATATTTTAAGATATATAATGTTAAGATAATTTTTTAAACATTCAATATGCAAAGGAAAACAACCACGGTGTCCCATGATAGCTAAATTGAAATTTTTACTTTATCCTGATGATGTATTTATAGAATTTATAACCCATTTTTTCCTTACATCAAATATGTTGTATGTTTTATACTTCTTAAAGTACAAATTTTCTTAGTTTTTGAACCATACGATAGAAATTAAAGATTTTGAAAATAATTATAATGAATTGTAATGAGAACAAAACCTTTTTTTTACCTTTTTTTTTACTTAGCATGTCTGTTAATATTGTTTCTTGCATCGTTGTAAATATTATTGATTTGTTTACGACGGTCATATATATTTGATATCACATAAGCAACACGACGGGTGCCACATGTGGAGCACGATCTGCTTCACCTTCCGGAGCACCTGAGTTCACCCCTAGTTTTTGTTGGGGTTCATGTTGTTTATTCTTTGGTTTTCTATGTTGTGTCATGTGCACTATTGTTTGTCTGTTTGTCTGTTTGTCTTTTTCATTTTTAGCTTTGGCGTTGTCAGTTTTTTTTAGATTTATAAGTTTGACTGTCCCTTTGGTATCTTTCGTCCCTCTTATTCATACAAGTGAGGGATTTATTTATCTAAGTATATGAAAATGCCTGTGTCAAGACAGGGATATGACAGTTGCTATACATTCGTTTGAACTATCCATTTATAATTTCCTCGGAGTTCGGTAATGGTGTTGTTATACTGTTCATCAGACAGAAGTTTCTATTTGAATGACATATTCATAGTTATTCGTCATTTTTAAATTGAACATGTGATCTACAAATGAGTACCGAGAACAGTCTGTAAAATATTACATACAATAGTCATCTAAACCATCAAAATAATATTCTACAAAACATTACAAAAACAGTCTGCATAATAAACGACCTTGAATTTTCAATGACCATTGTCATGTTTTGCCTTTGTTTGTATATATTTGAAAAAATGTAATTGTCTGTTTAAAAATATAGTTAAAACACTTTTGCTGATAAAATACATATTTACTATTTTGCTAATTAGGAAACGAATTGATTACTGTATTAACAAATGGTACTTGAGAAAGTATTTAGTTTGAATAATTTTCAAAATAAGAAATAATAAGGATACTCTATGTTAATCTATAACAATTGTTTAACTATAAATATTTGAACAATCATTGTAACATATTAAATCTCAATAAGTACTGATATTATTTTTAAATTGTGAAACTCAAAGAACGAAAGGACAACATGAAAAAATTGTGCGAAAACATATTTTTGGTAGTTTTGACACAAGTAATTACAAACCAGGCAATAACAGTGACAGGTAAGTAGATAACATCGTTTTGAATTTTTGTCGTTTTATGTTTTTTTTCTCCAACAATTGCAATGGTTAGAGAAAAAATCGATAACTTTAAATTTTCATACCATTATTTAAATACAGCATTTCAGGAAATCGTAACATAAAATATCACATGTATGTCCAATGATCACCTATATTTTTTTTTAATACAAACAATGGTTACCAACACCGGTTCAAATAGTTTAAAATCATCGAAATCTGAATTTGTCGTCCACGCGTCATGCCTTTATATATCTCTTCATGGTAATACGATATTCCAGGCACTTGTCTTTCCTGTCAAGATTTCCTTGATAGGGTGTTGAAGCTCACAAGGAGACAAGAGTAGTAAGTTTATATTATCCCTACGTAAATTTTACGAAGGCCATCAGAGCTGATTGACCTCAAATGTGATCTACCGAATAAGAATTATCGCCAGATTTTTACCTGAATTGAGCAACAATTACCACTTGATCTGTTCACTGTACGGAACACCTGACATAACCCTAGTTTTTGGTGAAGTTTGTGTTGCTTTTTTTGTTTTCGGTGTTGTGTTTTGCCGTCTTGTAATTTTTCACACATGGCGTTGTCATTTTTTTTTTACTTATGAGTTTGATGTTCCTTTTGAATTTTTCGGTTCTCTTTTTGTTCACATCTGTATTATATGACCTGTAAATATATGGAACTAAATATATTCAGGACACTTTGGAGGAACACACAATGAAACTTACCATGTCTTTCCAAACGCTGTGTCTTGGTATGAAGCATATACTGTTTGTGAGACATTCGGACACAAATTTCAAATGATCCAGCCATATCAAGCACGATGTCTGATGAATTCTTTAAAGACTGCTTACGGGTAAGTAGAAGTTGATAGAAAGTAGCGAAAAGGAAAAGTCAAGGGTTGGAATTGCTCACATTGTTGAAATATTCAAGGTATGTCCCTGTCCGAGGTTATACGGGACATATAGAAATACCAAGCGTCTATCCGTCCAGTTTTGGTAGCGATTGCACGTGTACAAATTTTGTAAGATTATAAGTTTTAATGAAAGTGCCATAGGTTTATATTACCAATGTCGTAGACATAAAAAAAGATGATCCCCGAAGAGACGAAATGACACACAAATTAACAACTATAGGCCACCGTACGGACTCCAACAATGAGCAAATCCCATGCAAAGTATGAAAATCAGTTACGACCAGCTATAATTATAAAAAATTATTGTCCTTTGAATTGTTAAAATTGTACATAAGTTTCATAAGTACAGTCGCTTTTATGCATGTATTTATTTTTTACCAGATATAAATCATGTCTATATTTAAGGTTTATATCAGCAATTCTAAAAAATAGTGAAAATTCAACATTCCTTATAGAGCTATATCCTTTGGATCAATTAATCATATCGGAAATTTAATTGTATTTTCTCTCCAAGCTTTTTTTCTCCTATGATATTTAAAAAAAGAAAAATTATTTTTTTTTTTTTTGTAGTTATCGCCTTTAAAAAAAACAGAGACGTTAAGCACGATATTGCGTCTCAACTGGTAACGTCAATTTTGTACGTTTTACGGCGAATAATGAATATTCGGGGTAATTTTTTTTATTTCGCTTGCAATTTTGTTTTGCATATCAATATGTATACTTCTTAATGATTGGTTGTACTTAATATTCATGAAATATTACCGACTGAAAATAACGTATGCAACAAACAACAAAATTTATCGTATTTGAGTAATGCATAAATATATATGAAATGAAAAGATATATACGGTATGATAAGTGCCAATTAGACAACTATCTACTAGGAACCAGTTGACATAAAACATAATAAAATGCAATGTTTCCCAATTTAGATCCGAAAAGGAGGAAGATAATTCTTTGTTTTAGAATAAAAAAAAGTTTGTCCGGCATTACAAGTTATACGGGTCTTGCTTATAAAATTCAATTTAATAAAAGCGGTACAATTTGATTAAGAAATGAAACTATTGTCAGAAAAAAAAGGTTAATTATAATTCATCTAATATGTTTACAAACTTTGAATGATGTGGAGAGGTATATAGCCAATGGCATGCTTTAGGGCAATTTCTTTTTCACTTTCAAGCTTTATACATATGAATCTTATTGCAGAGAAATAAAAAAATAATCGAAGTTTTGCGCTTCTCAAATTTGAAAATTAAAAAAAAAAAGGGTATTTGAAATCTTCTCATGATACTAACTTTTTCACAACTTAAGAACCTCATCTAAACAAACAACATCAGTCATCGGATTTGTTTTAATACTTTGTGGTCTAGTTGATAGTATCTTACCATCTAGAAAACTCTGTCTGAGAAAGTATACAGATGATCAACCAAAAATAGCGTACCCCGAATCGACAACGTTTAAAACGTATGAAAATCGTCCGGTGGAAAAACTTGCACACGTGCATGATGTGTTGAAAGACATTTCATTTCTTTGAAAAGGAAGTCGTTTTGACTACGCAAATTATTAAAAACTGTGTAGCCGTTTTGTAAAATTAAAGTACAATTACGGAAAAGCACTACGTAGCATGCAACTTATCTTATTTTTCAATAAATAACGTTGCAAATGCCAATTTACTTTTAAAAATCGGCTACATCAGACTTGCAAGACATTTGTCAGAAGCCGTTGCATTTTTATATGGAGTGTGAGTGCTGCAAAAATTCGATTCTGATATTGTCTTTGTATGTACTTTTGTGAGCATAATTTACACAAACGAAATAACATTTTACCTTATATTTTAAAACCTAAAGATTTTGATAACTTAACAATTTCCAAAATCTGACTATAATGACCACTATTTGTTTTTATAAAAAAATAGCGATTTTCGTTACTGGAACGCATATTCAGTAATATTGTAATACTTTATATATAAAGCATATTATTCATTCGAATGTTTGTGGATATAATAGTTATTAAAAGTACCAGGATTATAATTTTATACGCCAGACGCGCGTTTCGTCTACATAAGACTCATCAGTGACGCTCAGATCAAAATAGTTAAAAAGCCAAACAAATACAAAGTTGAAGAGCATTGAGGACTCCAAATTCCAAAAAGTTGTGCCAAATACGGCTAAGGTAATCTACTCCTGGGGTAAGAAAATCCTTAGTTTTTCGAATAATTCAAAGTTTTGTAAACAGAAAATTTATAAAAATGACCATATAATTGATCTTCATGTCAACACCGAAGTGCTGACTACTGGGCTGGTGATACCCTCGGGGACGATATAACTCTGTTTTGAAGAACACAGACACCCCTGCTAAAGTTGTTATGCGTATAGTCTGTTACGTCTGACACGCATATTTTTGACGTTTTGTCAAAATGTTGTCCTTATTTTAGACTATAGTAAAACATGATAAAACAATTTGTTCTTGAAATAGCATTTACCTGTCTAGTCATTTGCTTTAAGTTTTATATATCTTAACTGTTATGATTTTATTGAAAAGCTTATTATTAGTGTGAACTTGTTGAATACACAGTATTGACGCAATAACGTGAGTAACGTCAGAATGAGTCGAACGCTTGGGACATTGAAATTCTGTTCTTTAATTATGTTTGTTCACGCCTGGACTAAAATAACACTTATACAGGCATTTTCTATATTTGTACTGCTTACAAATAATATAACAGCAACTTGTTTTTTACATATTTTTCTGCTCGCAAATATAGTATAAACGACATAAACTGGCTTTTACTCAATGTTTTGTTGTTTGTTTATTTTATTGCTTTAATCTTTAATGTTGTATTTGTTGTGTTTCCAAACTGTTTTAGTAAAAGCGTAAATTACGAGTTTTGTGAAGACAAACGCGCGTCAAGAGTGCTTTTTATGTATTTCTATAAATGAACAGAAAAGGTGTTGGAATAATTTCTTTGGATAATAATTATAACAGTTAATTGTTTTGTCATTTGATTAGGGACATTCCGTTTCTAATATTCCTCAGAGTTTAGTATTTTTGTTATTTTACTTTTCATGTCAAAATTTCAGTCACATACATATTTGGACTGGAGCTGTACAGCCAAGATATTCAGAAAACATATACGATGTTGATCTATGTGACGATTATTTTGTGGTTGATACATACGTTATAGCGAACAACAGCTACAGTGTCTGTGTATCTTTAGACTCAGACAACCCAGAGCAATATTTCTTACAGAAGTGCGAAGAGAATAATCCTTTTGTTTGTATTGAACATGGTGATGGTAAGTAAGTTTATTAAATGGTTGGTTGACATCTTATGAGATAAAGAATGAAAATGCCAAAATGCCAAAAAGACAACAACCCAACCAAATAGTAAAAGATGTGAACCATCCCCTATACCTCTTACCAACGTAGATTAACACAACACACAGCAATACGTACAGTAATACTCAGTTCGAAAGAATAAAAAAAATATTCTAATTGGTCAAAATGTTATTCTCTCAAATCAATTACAAGGGAACAAGAAGGAAACGTAATTCTTCAAAAATTATACTCTAAAAAAAATATTACAAAAATAGAAAAAAAGAAAAAAACGTAGAATCGTTGCTTTTCAAAATATTAAAACGATTTTCTATTCGAAAAAATATGGAAAATATGTGATAATGTCGCAAATGAATTTTAAAAAAAAACATGTTAGTTTGCGCGACGGAGAATAACAATAAAATGTCATTTGCGCGACAGAGAAAAACAATAAAATGTCATTTGCGCAATAGAGAATAACAAAAAGTTGCGAATAATGAACATAGAAGCGTGCTAGCTCTAACTTAGATAAACTGTGTCAATATGGATTTACCAATGATTTTTTTTGTTTTTTTCTATTTGGGATAGGTTTAATTAACAGTTATTTTTAGTTAGGGTTTTGCGCTTTAAAGTATATTACTCCATATTGATAAACAGTTAGTATTTTATTTTATATGAATAGGATTTTGAATAAATAAGCATATCCGACTGCGGGAAAAGTATAATCACTGCGCAAAACGTCGCGTGCCGTTGACCTTAGTGTATATTACTTTTTAAATATCAAAACCACTACATATTTACTTCATCAAAAGACAGTAATTGTATATTATTAACCATTTGATTACCTACCATTTTAAGTTGATGTTATATTGATACTTAGTAGACATTATTGATCATAAATTCCTGTTTTAGAGATTACAACTGATGGCTTGTTTGAATCGCTCTCTGGTTATGGCATATTAGGCAACTATTATACGGAGACGGATCTATCCCCTAGCTTTGAAGACTGCATTAACTACTGTAAAACGAGAATAGAATGTTTTGCAAGTATTTATGACAGTAACTTAGGCGACTGTAGATTAATGCTGGACAATTCCTATAACTTTATGACACGGCATGAATTGACCTTGCACTATTCAAATGAACCAGATCATTTGGGAGTATATTCTGTATATGTTAAAACTACAAGAGGTAAGTTATGCTTTTTAATGGTATATCTTTAACCATGAATGCATTCAAGATACCTTTAAATCAATGACAGTTATAATGCATACTGATTGACTAAATATAAAAGGCACCTAAGTATACCGCTCTTCGAAATTCATAAATCAATAGTATAGAAATGAGGTCATAATTTAGCAGTATAAACATTTCTTCACTAAAGTGATCGATTGACTTTTAAACAAAAAATCAATAAATCAATCAAATATTTTAAATGTTTTCTTTTTTTATTCAAAGAATTTAAATTTCACGTCAAGTAAACATCTACCCAACAACAAATGTATCTAAGTAACATATAGTATTTTATATTTCCCAATAGGCAGGTTTTTACAAAATATATCAAGTGTAACGCTAGCTGAGCGCTTCGTCTACATAAACTTCGACAGTGTTGTTCTGATCAAAACGTTATAAAACCGAGTACAACGTTGATAAGCATTGAGGACCAAAAATTGCCAAGTACGGCTAGGGTAATATCTATGCCTTGGATAAGAAAATCCTTACTCTTTTCGAAAAAATTTAAGTTTCGTAAAAAGAAAATTTATAAAAATTACCATATAATTGATATACATGTCAATACTGAAGTGCTGACTACTGGGCAGGTGATATCCTCGGGACGAAATGTCCACCAGCAATGACATCGACCCAGTGGTGTTAATAGTTATCAAAGGTACCAGGGTTATAATTTATTACGCCAGCCGCGCGTTTCGGCTACATAAACTTCATCAGTGACGCTTAGATCAAAAACCAAACAATTACAAAGTTTAAGAGTATTGCGGACTAAAATTGACCATTTCATAATATTAAAACGCCATGCATCCCTTATTCGCGATGTTTCAGAGGTTTGACTTATAAGAGAGAAAATATATTGTCTGGTTAAATTCAAATAACCGATTCTGGTTTACACAATTCGGCGTTTCAGAATCAAATGCATTCTAGGTAATGTTTTCAAAAATGTACAACAAAACGCTGTGATTGGTTAAAAATGTCATAAATAATGGAAATTCAAAAAATGACGTGACCTATTTTCATTTTGGGGTACGAAGAATAAAATTACCGATGATTTGTAAGAATTTAGAAAAGGCAAATTGGTTTGTATTTGGAGTTATAATGAAGTTGATATTATTCATTGTTATTATAAAAAATGTTTTTAAATTATTTTATTTTCAGTTCATATTGAATTTCACGATGTCAGCGCTATCTATCAGGATTCTTTTCCGTGTAAGTGTTTGATAACTGTTTTAACTATCATCTTTGTCATGTTAGAAGGAAAACTAATTATCGTTGTTTAAATACGTGTTTAAACATCTACTGATGTTAATGCTGTGTAAAAATGATTCTAATGAAACATCGCTTGTAACGTTCAATTTGGTTGGATAACGCGTACAAATAACATCATAAATTTTCGTGGCATAAATTGATAATTGATGCTATGAAAATGTAAACGCAAACAGCGTATGACAGATTTTAATTGTATTATTTGAGGTTGTTGTCTGTCAGTTTCATTAAAATTGAGATTTTAGCTCCGACGGCATCACTTAATGAGTTTAAGATTGCAGATATCAGCTGCTTACTGGCTCCGCTTAGGAGTCGCAAACAAACTTAATTTGCAACCATCAAATAACCAATTATTTCCTAAATATATATAATTAACTTTATCATACATAGAGTCAAAATACAAAAAATGACAACATAAATATAAAAGGTGATGTTGTAACACTCATCTTGTATTGAACATGTTCAAGAGTGGTTAAACCTATTATTCATTGTTTATACTCAAAATGAAAACAACCCAAATTCCAGGCCCAATGACTCGTGTTTTGGGGACAAACTTTATCATATTTACTCAATTCTTAGCATTTTGAAAGCCAATAGCACAAACACGAAAACCTGACTAAATGATCATAAAAATTATCGTAATCTAAGTCCATTGTACCTTATTACGCTATATAAAGTGTTATCGAGTGAAAGAGACGTTGTGTTTTTTGCATTTAAGATCGCATACAACAGTTTATGATGTTTTATACATACGTGTCCCGTGTACTTGCATATATATCATACATTTCGCAACTGCCGATTGTTGCTAATAGGAATAACAAAAAATATTTTGGTGATGTTGCAATTGAAAATATATATGCCAATAATATTCTGAACATGTCCAAGGTGTTTTCTTTCCTAACCTTTTAATGGTGAACACCCAAATAAGCGGTGTAGGCGTCCCTATTACAAAAATTAAAAACATAACTTATTAATTTAATTGATATACAATATTTAGGTAACTTTGAGTACGGGTACCCGCAAAGCACTGGTGCAATAACTGAAACTGGAATGATGCAATCCACTATCGGTGTTGACGACAATTCAAAAATAAGTATAAAGGATATGACGACACAGGAAACCAGCTCAAAAGAAATCAGCACGACACAAGAACTAAATCCAGAAGAAGGAATCACTACACAGGAACCTAATGCAGAAGAAATAACCATGTCAATGGAACCGAACTATGAAGAAAACATAACGACACAAGCACCAAACCCAGCTGAATCAACCATAACAGAAGAAATGAACGTTGGAGATGGAAGCACCACACTAGATTACAACTCAGAAGATGGTATCACATCAAAAGAACAGGCTTCTGAAATTAGTAGCACGACCAAACGACGAACCTCAGATGAAATAATCACAACACACACACCAGAATCAGAAGAAAAACCAACGACACAAGAAATAAATTCAGATGAAGGAACCACGACACAAGAACCTTCAGGCGGTAGGTAAATGATTGTTTAAAAAAATGCACAGCGCATAATTTAATCATCAACATTGATTACACTTTAACTCAAAGAGGATAATCATATTTTATAGTTGATACCAATTTGGTTCATTTAAACTATATCAAGGTTTTTTTAAATGAGATAATCGACATTAATACACAGTCATGTAAATGTATATCATCGAAAAAATACAACAATGAAATAGTGAAAAATACACACCATACAACACTTAATACATGGCAAGCGAACAATCCAATCTCTTTACCTTCAAGAACACAAGTTTTTACATTCTTTCTTTGGGTTTTTTCCACTCGCAAAAAAATGTTGATTGAGGCAGCGTGTCAGAATACTCAAAGTTTTCTGCAAAGAAATGCATATTTGTGGATCATGAAAATGTCTCGGTTAAAGAATGATGTTGGAAAACATGTTGGAAGGTGTGGGATTAAGTAGGTAACATTGTATACTATGTTTCGATTATACGCTTCGAATTTAGGAACAATCCTCTTCAAACCATTTCATTGATTTTAACATAACATACCGAAATATGTATCGATTTACTGATAATGAAATCTCCTTTATATGCAATTTTAGATATCAATTCATTTGTCTATAAGTTTTTCCATTATGGAAAATATAACAAAAGTTTTTTTCATAATATGTGCATACTTACCGAATTAGGGATAACCGTGAAAAATGTGTTCGTAAAAACATGTCAATAATTTATGATATATACACATGGAAAAAAGTATTGCAACACTTTGATTTTTTAAAACTTGAAAAATCAGCCTCTTCTTTTGGATGAAATATAATAAATAATATGTGTTTAATATTATTGAAACATAGTTTATGATAACATTGGCATTGAAACGAACAAAAAATGTTTAAAAAAAATTATTTATATAACCTCAATTTTAATAACAAAATGAAGTGTTTTTTGTACAAAAACTTTCATTTTACAACTTTTACTGTAGTCGAACTTTACAATGTCAGACATTTGAAAATTAATCTTCAGATGACTTTTCACATCATGGTTGATCGCTATACGCCAAACAATTAGTACTTTGTGCGCAGCCTACAATCACACGGATAACCACATCTCAACGTCTTCTGATTCCTGCCATAAATCGACTAAAATGTTGTTAAGGTAGCAGCGACCACTTCTGATGAAGGGCATTGTTTATTGCATGATGTGTTTGAACTGGTGTGTCCTTTCGCACACTTTCCCCCAATAGTGTCACATATATGCTCGATATGGTTCAAATCCGAGCTACGATCGGGCCAAGGAAGATGAACCGAATTCCATTTGAACATTGGATCTTCCTCCACGATGCTTATTTCCAACTTTGGCGACTTCTGCACTACATTGGATACGGAAAACTGTGTGACTGTTCGTTAACAAAGGTCTCCGAAATTGTCTTATCGCACGATAACCAGTAGCGATGAGTTGATCTGGAACAGTTCTTGTTAAAAGGCTCATGCATGGTCACCACTCTTTTTTTAGAATTGTCTTGTATGCAATGGGTTTCCTTCTGACCAACCTTCAGTATGCTTGATTTTCTCTAGCAAAGGGTATAGGGGGTCTTCATTATCTCGGAAGGTCTTTAACAGCGTGGATTGTCTGATTTTAATCTCAAAGAGACTTATAGTGGAATGGTGATGACCCACAATACATGCATTTGTTACAGCGACATCACTGCTTTTCTTATGCCGATAATCTGCCATCTTGCTCCAGTTAAGAGTTGTCAAGGACCCATTACAAGGTGTCAATCACATAAATTTAAAAACTTGATTATTTAAAGTGTTGAAAACAAGGAGGATAAAAACATCTGTTATGTAGTTTACGGGTACAGCAGCTGCACGTGCAGATAAAAACTTATCGAGTCGATATTTATTGATTAAACTCAGGTGATATTAAAATAATGTTTAACTAGTTCTATTTTATCAAATTATATCATAAAAAATCAAGAGTGTTTTTTCATTTCAATTTTAATTTGGTGTTGCAATATTTTTTTCCAACTGTATATGTTGAATCTGACAATCCAGAAATGTTGCATTCATTCGATAGCGTTTCGGTCATATTATGTTGCTTAACCTAAAGTCGTCCAAAAGTTGTATAAAGGTACAAGTATTTGTTTCATTGTATACCTTTGTATCGAAATACTTGAACAGTTAATATTTTAGACTAAGGTTTTCATATTTGTATGATTACAGATGCGAGTGTGACCTCTGCACATTGCCTTTGTTCTCAAGTGTGTACACCAAAATCAACGACAAAGAATACAACAATTGAAAATCTACAGAAAGAACTAATAATCGATAAGAAAACATTTTCATCTTACAAACGATCTTTAATATGTATCAAAGATTTTAGATCATCGTCAAACGCCATCGGAGGATTTGCCATTGTGATTTTGTCTGTCGTGTTTGGAATATTAGTCCTTTCTGATATACTTCTTCTCTTTAGACGCAAAGCCAATCTCAATCATATAATCTAAATCGGAACACAATATCTGAACTCTTAAATATAACATGAGTGATATGTTCTTATAAAGACTGATACAACATTATGAAAAAAAAGACACAATAATTCAGCCGAAGGAATTTATTTTTTCACAATGCATATATATTTTTAATTGAACTAGTATAATATACTTTTTTCAAAGTTCCAATATTTGGAAAGATATTTATTATAGTAGTGACAATCTATCAATGTACATATTTAAATGAAAAGGTATTTATAACGTCAATACAACCTTTCTATTGTTAACAGCATTATCATCAATTTACTGTAAATTTTGCGATATTGAGAAATAAAATGCTTCTGAACGTCTTGTCCCCGAGGGTATCACCAGCCCAGTACTTAGCACGTCGTTGTTGAATTGAATATCGATTATATGGTCATTTTCTTTTATAAATTTCCTATTACAAAATTTTAAACTTTTCGAAAAACTAAGAATGTTCTTGTCCAAGGAATAGGATACCTTAGCTGTTTTTGGCACAACCTTTTGGACTTACGTATACGGGTCATCAATGCTCTTCAACTTTGTACGTGTTTGGCTGTATAACTATTTTAATCTGAGCGTCACTGGTGAGTTTGTATGTAGACGAAACGCGCGTCTTGCGTATTACATTATAATCATGGTACCGTTGATGAATAATTCCTATAAAAGAATTGAAATGCGAATTTTATTTATTGCAATTATAACCTTTTCGGAGTTTTCAAATTGTAAAACCATCGATTGAAAAAAAATTCTGAATTTGCAGTTTAACAAAAGCCAAAGCTGAATTAAAAAACTAGTGTTCTATTCAAATTGCTCTAGTAGTGATGGTAATCAAGTTTGAATTCGGTTTAATATAGAGAAAAAAAAATGGATTTTGTCTTTGGCAAAGTCGACATCTTAGTGGTCATCTATTATAACATAATGTTCTGCCATGGTCAGAATTATTCGTTCATATGGTTGATGAAGATTGTCAGTTCCTATAAGAGCTGAAATATTTCATAATGAAAACATGCAATCGATCCTATGTCGTAAGTTTAATGATCAACGCCATTTTTTTAATTTGTTATACGTTGAGATTTGATCGAGATATACCTGTATTTGATGTATTTTTCATTTAAGGTGGTACCCAATGTCTTCACTAAAATTAATTTGACTCGTTTAATTTTCATAAACATTTGACAAAGTATTTTATTTAACCACCAACAAATTTGAACCAACAATTTTATCAGAAAAATTACACTGGTTATATAGCAGTTTGACAAGCACAAATTTTGATCATTGAGAAGCTTAATATTCCTTAACAACACAGAGTAATTTAAAGGGAACCTGATTTTACAGAGTTATCTCCCTGTTGTGTTATGTACCACCATAAGGTTTGAACAATAGATGTAATCCAAATTTTGTCAGCACATTGGATTACTTAGTTACAGGTTGTAATCTCTATAGCGGAACTACAACATAAGCTTACTTCTATGTTTATGTGTTTAAGAAGCACTCGTTTGCAGTTTTGCTAAATGATAATAGAAACGAGACGTCAGGAAAGAAACTAGACTGTTCCAGAAGATAAGTGGACATCCAATAAAGATATGATATTCGTTGTCAATAATAAAAGCTAGAACGTTGGTATGATGTCTGTAAAATTGTCCTGTCCTGATTGACTTGATTGTGGGTTACTCATAACAAGGAAAATACATGTATTAAACCAAGAGTTCCAAATGTTGAAATCCCACCAAATTTTTAAATAGGATTTGTTTTACTTAGTCTTTAGTTTTTGATATAGTTTTTTGTGTATTTTTTTTTCTGTTTATCTATTCAGACTATTGTCTTTTGTATGCATGGCGTTGTCTCTTTATGTTCGATATATGAGTGTGTATGACCCTCTTGTATCTTTTAAACACTATTTTCTTACAACTTCAGATTAGGGTTTTTAGTCTCGATAATTTCTAACGCACACATTATACAATAATGAGATGAAATATTAACAAACAACATATTTTTTTTTCATTTTACTATTTAATTGATCATATAAAGAAATATAATTGAACAGGTTTTGTCTTTTGAAGTAGGGTTTAGCTCCATTAGATTTAAAAGACGACATCTAATGTGTCAAATATTTTATTCATTTCTACAAGACAAATAATTTGTATATTAAATTACGGTGTCTTGTTTTATACTAATATTTCCTTTAACATATTTATTTGTAATATATATATATTCTGAATAATAAAAGTTCTTAACTTGAATATGACATGGCCCTAATTTGATGCAATACCAAAATAAGGACAAAAGATATAAAAAATGGCTTCAAATGTATAACTCAAAGTAACTTTTTTTGGATTAGACATTTTATAAACAATTATACAGATTTTACATGGAGGTGTTAATTGTCAGTTCCAATAATGTATTTCTGTACAATAACAACATTGTCAGTTATTAGCAAAGGAATGGTTGTACAACGCGAAAATAGTAGTTTATAAAACCTTTAAGTACATGTTTTGAATGTTTAGACATTTTGTTTGTTTTTAACAACTAACAGCATTTTTCAAAATAAGAAATGAAATATGTGTTTACTGCAAGGTAAGATATTTGAAATCTTAAAAAATACTACACATATATAAAAAATATACAAAATGTACTCACCCAACAACACATATGAAATATTAATATATACAGTTTTACGATTATCTGTTCACATTAAAATATAACTATACAAAACCGTTAATAGATCAAAAGTATAACCATCGTTTATAGTGCAATGTATTTCAATAAAAAAAAGTAGAAATATTGGTTATAAAGAGAAACACTTAATGATTTGTTCTGTAACCAATAGTACAATTTTGTTTTGTTTATTGTATCACGAATTTGCATTGGTAATTTAAAACTTTTTAAGAGAAACACATACAAACCGTTTGATAAAAAAATCATTCCAATATATAATGGACACTTCAACTGCAATATAAATTTGTTGCCAAATTATTAGCATCACTTTTTTAATTGAAATTCAATTGTAAACTTTTAAACCTATATCATGTATATAGTGCAATGTATTTCAATAAAAAAAAGTACAAAAATTGGTAATATAGGAAAACACTGAATGATTTGTTCTGTTACCAATAGTGCAATTTAGTTTTGTTTATTGTATCACGATTTTGCATGGGTAATTTAAAACTTTTAAGTGAAACACATACAAAACGTTTGATAAAAAACATTCAAATATGTAATATACACTTTAATTGCAATTTAAATTTGATGCCGAATTATTAGCATCACGTAATAATTGAAATTCAATTGTAAGCTTTTAAACTCTGAATCAATTCAAACGTTGTAATGTTTTAGAATTACAATAATGCTAAACAAATGTATAAATAAAATATCATTGTTGGTTCGGTATGTTTTAAAATAGAGTTATCTTCCCTCTGTCAGAAAATACTAACACTCATCGTAAGTAGGGTCGAAGCTAATTTTATCATTATAAATTGACTCATAATAATTGAAATATATATATAAAAAAACCATTACAACTTATGAAAATCTGAAAATGAGAATATATATACAATACACGATTTTTTCTTTTTAAAAACATAATATTTATACATGTTAGTCTGTATAACTTTAATTTAATACATGAAAACTTTGTTTTAAATAATACAGTACATTCACCATTAAAACTCATCTCCTCAAATTACTTTGTTCATCATATGCCAATTTCCAAAATGTACACACGAATCAAGAAAAATATTTCCTACAAACATGGTCATGCTTATCGTTCAGAGCCTCTAATGTCGGTTTACTCTTACAAGCAAGACTTGTCCAACTATATCAATTATATTGACGTTCATAACAATAAACACATACTTTGATGACCTGTGTCAGTCCTTTTATGTAGGTCATTGAACTTAATGTAAGCGAAAGTTGATCACCAATAATATTATCGACAGAACAAGTCATATCAACGCTTTTGTCAAATATTATATGTACTACAATCCTGTTTTAATATTCTGTTTCATATCACAAGTATCTAAGTATTCGGGCATAACTAAATAAATATAAATGTTGTAATAAAAAACGTACATCAAATTTATCGAGGTAAGTTTAAACAATTATAACAGGTGTATCTGGGTTTAACAACGCTTTTATGTAATCGAACTGCAGCTGAGATTTGTTATGCATATAAATACATCCAGGAATATGTTTCAACATCATCACTTTTAAGTTATGTCGGTAAAGTTTCTTCAAAAATATTTGCAAATCTAGACTGACTATAGAGTGTTTTAATAGTTCCTCCTTATTCACGTCCAGTTCAGAACAATCTTGGATTTAAAAATGTATATAAATAGTTTGACTGCCTTTGCCGGTTTCGGGTGCATAGTCAGATGCTGAATCCCGTGGAATGATCACCAAACTGAACATTTCTTTACAGGGTTCATTCTGCTTCCAATTGGACAGTTGTATGCTTTGGAAAAGTCAACCGAATTAGACAATGGACCAAGCACTCTGGAAATAAAAAGAATAAGTTCAACATTATCGAACAAATATGTTTACACTAGCAAAATCAGAGAGTAATATACACAAAAACTATAATAACACCAATTGCATAACATCCCATATTAAGTCAATATAATTCAGATCCTATATAACTTTTACATTGGACCAAAAGAAAAATCTGACGAAAACATTAATAATATTCAAATTTATCACACATTTTATTCTGTTAGTCCACCTGCATTGGCATTAAATCTGAAATTCCAAATTGGTTGTATGTTGTGCTCAATTCATCCCTCCTGTCATTCAACTTATTTTTATAAAAGATCTACAATTTGTTTTATTATCATCGATTGATTTACCATTTTCACTTTTTTTTTACATCGACAGTTTATAATACATTTTATTTCCAGGGACAGAAGTTATCTAGATAAACTCAAAAGCCAAAACTCCATACATTAAGGTTCATCATAACAAATGGACAAATATGGCCGTATTTTCACCTCAAAAACTATTCTGTGTACAGTCTTACCTGTGCTGTTTGGAAAGTGTTAATGCCTAGCATCCACTACATATATTAACGTTAAATGCATTTTGTGTTTAATGGTTTTTGATGGGCATCTTGTTTTGCCTTTTTTGAGAAGGTGCAAAAACAAACAAACACCTGAATTTCTTTGATACTGTCCACTCACTGACTCAGATAAACTCTTTAACTCACCTATTGTTGTGAAGATACCTGGTGTCCCAATTAAGGACAATGAAAACAATACAAACCGGTTTTTTACCTGAGGGAGCATTTCATAGTTGTACCACAACTAAGTCAATTTTCACACCTTTGGCATGAAGGAAATAAAATGCCCATCAACATTAAAAAGAGATTTTATCTTTCTGAAACACAAAATGCATTTTACTATATTATATCTAGTGGATGCTAGGCATTAAAACTTTTCCAACTTTACAGGTAAGTCTGTCCTTTTTATATTTTTGACATGTGAATACAGCCATATTTGTCCGTTTGTTGTGATGAACCTTAAGAACGGTGGATAGAAACATGATCTAGATCTTGTTTTTATAAATTAACATTTTTTCTTTTGATTTTACAAATGCAGGTGGACTCACAGAGAAATATTGTTAACCATACTGTAAGAAAATATCACGCTCATAATATCTTTTATCATTACGTATTGTAGATATCCTATAAAATATAAATTTTACATCAAATACATAATCAATCCAATATATTTCAATCAAAAAGGTGATACGTGCATACATACACTCATTTACTTGGTGTACATTTCTCCAATGAAAAATGTTTTAATATTACAGAAAATTGAACCAAAAAATTGACTATTAATTTCAACATACCGAATTGCTCCCGGACTATGCACTGATGTTCTAATTTTTTGAAGGGCTTCCTCATCCCTCATGTTACCACACCATATCTGAAAATAATAAAATGTTCTGTTATATGTGATTGATTTATAACAGCCACATCGGACTTGAAAATAAATGTACCATCATGTGTCTCCTGTATAAACAAGTCTACACGTTTTGAATATTATATAAATGACATTATTATTATGGTGGTCCATAAGTGAAATATAATATGACAAGTCTTTATCACATGCTTAGATTACCTTAGCCGTATTTGCCACAACTTTTTGGAATTTTGAATCCTCAATGCTCTTAAACTTTGTACTTGTTTGGCTTTATAAATATTTCAATTTGCGCGCGTCAGTGATGAGTCTTATGTAGACGAAACGCGTGTCTGGCGTACTAAATTATAATCCTGGTACTTTTTATAACTATTAGCAGTATCATTAACTTGTTGATTCAAATGACTATAAATATATACGTATTGAATCTGGTCTTCATGCTCTGTAAAACATTTCTGAGGAATTATAAAATATGTTTTTGTCCTTTGTATACAGTTGATATTTACAATAGCAGTTAGGCAGCGAATATGCAATGAAGTTAACAATGTCTTTTTATCAGGAAAAGGAACATTGCCAAACATTTCTGTTAACAATTAACATTCATAAGCAAGGTGATCTTTCAATAAAAAAAATTAAAGTTCACGATCAAGAGTATGGGTATACCTGTGCGTTCACGATCAAGAGTTTAAGTATACATGTGCGTTCACGATCAAGAGTTTAAGTATACATGTGCGTTCACGATCAAGAGTTTAGGTATACATGTGCGTTCACGATCAAGAGTTTAGGTATACATGTGCGTTCACGATCAAGAGTTTAAGTATACATGTGCGTTCACGATCAAGAGTTTAGGTATACATGTGCGTTCACGATCAAGAGTTTAGGTATACATGTGCGTTCACGATCAAGAGTTTAAGTATACATGTGCGTTCACGATCAAGAGTTTAGGTATACATGTGCGTTCACGATCAAGAGTTTAGGTATACATGTGCGTTCACGATCAAGAGTTTAGGTATACATGTGCGTTCACGATCAAGAGTTTAAGTATACATGTGCGTTCACGATCAAGAGTTTAGGTATACATGTGCGTTCACGATCAAGAGTTTAGGTATACATGTGCGTTCACGATCAAGAGTTTAGGTATACCTGTGCGTAATTTAAGAAGAACAACTGATCATGAGATAGGTCAAGTCCAGGTAAAATAGAATCTTCACCATTTGCTTTCACCCATTTTCTGTATGCCTGTATAAATAAATAATTACATTACATGAATATTTTATGTGTTATTATGATTGACTAAAAGGAATCTGATGTCATTCGGAAATCAATTGTCATTTCAAAATAAAATGCGACATGACTGATGACACGAACTTCCATAATAAAGTGCACAGACACATAAACAAAATCTATAGAGTAAACGTGTTTCATGATCCTAGCCTTACAAAATGTAGATATAAGTATGAAAGTGCTCATTTAGTAATTATATAGGTTTGTCAAAGCGTTGACCTGCGCACATAATAATAATGGAGCCGTTCCCGCTTTATATAAAATGTACTTCGGTCAACCTCATACACCCCAACAAATTTACAAAAAGATGTATTGATTTTTTTTTTAAATCATAATTTTATTGCAAGTGTTTACTCCACTTATTTATTCCATTTTTTTTACGAATATTTTCTATAATATTTTAAAGTGGTTCTAAAATATAAAGAGAATATGTATACATTTTGAATTGAAACTGGATCCAATTCATCATGGTTTGTTTTCAATTATAAACTTTTACGTAGTGAATCTAAGTGTTGTATTTTTTTTATTTAAAACTCAATAAGACAATTAAATATGTTCAAGTCAAAGAAAAAAAAGACTGATAAAGTTTTACCCGATATGCTTGCTTTAACCCTCCATTGTCGGCAATGTTTTCACCCTGTGTGTTTCTTCCATCAATCTGAAAACAGAAGATGATTTTAAATACTCAATAAAGATACATAATTTCCTACATAAAACAAACATGGAAGAAAAAACATATAATTTAAAAAAAAAAATGTGACGAATAAAACCGTTAAATTTGACAGCACGAATTGAAAGGTATCAGACGTCTTCTGTTAGGATATGACGAAGGTGTTATGTGATTTTTGACTTACAAAACAATCCAATAACAATATTCAGCATTGCTATTTATACTTTCATAGGAAAAAACGCAACAGGAAAATGCTAAATATGGCCCTGAATAATTCATTGATCTCGTTGTAGTGTATTATCTGGTCTTTGAATTTAAATAAATTTAAAAAAAAAGGAAAATCACAAATATACTGAATTCCGATAAATTAAAAAACAGAAAGTTTTAAATCAAATGACATAACACATCAAAGGAATGTACAACAACTCTTATATTCCTGAATTGGTACAGGCATAGTCTAATGTAGAAAATGGTTGATGTAACCTGGTTTTATAGCGCTAAACCGCTTACTTGTATGACATTCTTTCATCGCTATATTTACAACAATGCGTGAACAAAACAGACATATCATAGGAAAAATAATAACAATATGGATACAGCACTTTTTATGTTTTTTATCATTCATGCTAAGAAGCCGATAAGAAAAAAACATTAAGGCTATACGTATCGTCTAATTGGTGTTAGGTATAGTCCTTTTATATGATTATGGTATCATCTTAAAACATAATATTTGTCAGATTTTTCATATCCTTGTGCTCTATTTCTTGAGATAACAGATACTGTATATTCAGAAATTATTGCGATGTTTTTATTAGTGCAAAAAAATGCGATAGGGTTATAATCGCATTAATTAAAACTCTCATTTTGATTTTTTTTTCTTAATAATTAAACAGGATTTTTCTCATTATCGGAAAAATTCAAATCGTATTTTAGTCTTAAATAACAAAATTGCAATAATAAATGCACGCAATAATTTCTAAATTTACAGTATACATATTGAGCAATGGGTACTTACGTTTTTATCAATTTGCTCTAGTTTATATCCTGAATACTGATCAATGATGCATTGTGCTCTATGTCGGAATGCTTCTATTGTTTCATTTTTCCACCACTGTTTCATGTTACCTTCCTTATCATATTGTCGACCTATGAAAGTGAAAATATTGACAAATATAAACTAAGCTTGACAACTATAGAATATAATTGTGTGGCCTTCAGTAATGAGAAAAATAAAACAATTCCATAATGTAAGTTCGGACTGTTTGTTTTTAAAATCATAGATAGAACCTAAAATAGGCAAGTTATGGTCAATTACGGACAAATATTTTTACAGAAAATTTAACATGTGTAATAGGAGATAAACTTTGACCATCTTTTTATTCAACCAGATAATAAATGTTTCTTTCAAGACGAAATATTCATTAGAAAAATAAACTAAAGTAGGGATATCATTCAATTTTGCGTAAACCAGATTGCATAAGAATGTGTTTCCTAGAAGGAAATAGACCATAAAAATGCATGAAAATATCCAATTTGAATAAAACTATACAACAATCGTTTATGATGGTTTTCATAATATCATATTTTAAAGTTAAATGTTAAAACCAAGCTTAGGCCAACTTTAGCATACTCCTTTGCTTATAACATTTAATCGGTACCGACGCTGTTTGACTATAGGTCCACATCGGTACCGTGTGTCCTGTAACTAGTTTTTTTATCAGGTCAAGAATCTATGTAATTAAGCTGAAACTCTGGCTTCATCTCAATCACTTAAAGCTGACTTTAGACAATATGCCTATTTCAATCAGACCCGATTGTCTTTATACACTTTCAAAACGGCTCAACAAACTTTTTGTCAACCGAGTACCGCATACGAAATATTCCAGAAAAACTGTTGTCAAACCTTATCAGATGTCTCAACAGCTCTAAGTATATATTGTATGGATAATATACTTAAGATAAAGGAAGACTTACATGCTGCATGATTAATTATTGTTGGAAACTGGTTAAATTGTCATGGATATCAACGGATATAGATGCCTAACAAGGGCTCTATATTTTATATTAACTGTATTCCCCTAACGTCCAGTCATCTAAGCGATTGCAACTTAGAAAATGTATATGGCCTTCAACCACAAGTCAGCAAAGAATTTTTCTAAACAATTTCGATGTAGCAAATATATTCAGTGTATATCTTACTTGGTGTACTTGTAGAAAATTGAATGAAATTTAAAACAAGACTTGTTTTCGAACAAACAATTTATTGTTTTGATGTTGCACTGAACAACATTTAACAAATCATATACAACAATAATCAACTATTATAATTAGTTGTAGCTGTATTACACAAATAAACACCAGTTAATGAATTGTGTAATGCTTTATTTCAGTCATACAGACATCGTATATTATGTATATCTTCCGTACATGTAAATTACTTAGCGTACATAACAGAAAAATATGTTGTAAGTTCAAGGTTGCATTTATCATCGAATATATTTTGCCATTCCCGGTTCATAATAGAACATAACATCGAAGACGATCATTGAATCAAAAGAATAACATTCAGATAAGTTAATTAAATAGATAATATCAGCAAGGACGATGTCTTTAAATTAGGCAAACAACCTAATTTAAATAAAATCATTTCCTTTACTACAAATAGTTGATTATCTGTTGATGGTCTCAGATCGGAAGATGATAATACATAAAGGTAACCCGTATGTGCACTTTAAAAGTATCATAAGGACAACTGATGACTTTAATTTAAATTAATTTCTTCCAGACGACCTGGAATGAATCGAATTATCAAAGGAAGAGGAAACAAATTTTATGTTTTCCGAGTTCATTAAAATAATATTCCAATTACATTAAATCTTTAAGACGAACCTTAAAATTATTGCAACCGACATTTTGGACAAATGATAATATTTTAAAATGCATGTCTGCGTGAATGCACAACGACTTAAAGTTACAATTTATGTTCCAATATTTCAAGAGGAACATTGAAAGTATATGCAACCGACTTTTGCAAAAATGCAAAATAGTGTGATGAACATCGTTTAACTTTATTGATCATAATTTAAAAGGTTTCCGATGAACGTTAAACCATACATGCATATGGAATGAAGCGTATTTGGTACATTGAGTGTTATTTGAATTTGCTAGAATGGATTCAAAAGTATAATTGTTGAGATCGCTCGCAGAATAAACTGGTTACAATTTTTGTCCATTATCTAATCTATCTGAATCAATGGAGATAAATGACAAGTTGAGAACGGCAACAAGACAAATTTATAAATTGGAAACCATATCTAAAGGTCAGGAAATGACCGTTCATCGTCGTTTATGTAAATGTAGGACTGTGTAAGTGCACATCAATAACTTTGAGTCTTAGTTTGCTTTTTTATGTATCTTTTGCCTTTTTTTGTTTTTTGTCTGTGTACAACTTTCTTACCCATAAGGTTTTATTGTCAATTTATAACGATACAAAACTGGGTGTTGATAACACTTTTTCCATTATTTTCTTACGTATTTGTAGATATGCATAGCTAATTATCCGTACAATTTGACGTTTCCTGTGTTATTTTAGATTTCGAAAAAAGAAGCGAGAACTTATAAAATGGTAAAACATGATTTGATGGCAATAACACCTTAAGAAATTTGTCCGTCAATTTTTGTGTGCACAGCAATTTAGGTTAATCTTTATATTTTGAACATGTCTTGCCTTGTAGATTTTCTCTCCCTTAAAAAACATAATAAATAGCTTGAAGGCCGAATCTTCACGTGGTAAGACAAGTACTATTGATCTTTTGCGCCAAAAACATTAAATAGGTACAATGTAGCTTTTATCACCCGAACATGGCATTATAATAATTAATTGGTTCAACCAATTAAACTTCTCTCAAATTAATAATTGATTAAGGAATTACAAATAAAATATGACTGTGTTCATTTATATCTTGTTATAGGAATTATAATAAGGATATATTCCAACAGAATTTTGATCGATTTTTTTCAATTTTCGTATCATACAACCTATTATTTTTAGAACAAGTCATCTAATAAAAACATTATCGTCTTGTTTTTTATCCGACCTTGTTAATACTCTAACTGTAGATGGATTGTTATTGGTTTTTTTTTGCTGCTGCACAAATAAAACTGTGATATCAAATATGGAAATGGAAATGGGTACTGTGTCAATAAGACAACAACCCGACCAAAATGCAGCAAACACAAATTGATGTTTAATATACTTCTATTAACTAAATCCATGAATGAAAGATATTCAAACAACATATTTGGTTTTTTTTAACAAGCTGTTCTTTCGTTGTATGCCTAATACTTTTTAGATCATGAATGTATGAAATAACATCATAATGCTCCATTTAACCCATAACCATTTCATAACAGTACATTAACTATGTGAATATTGTATTTACCTTTATCATCAAATCCATGTGTGATTTCATGGCCAATGACAACTCCTATGCCTCCAAAATTAAGTGACCTGTTGAAATAACATATAAGTAAAACTATACGTTTATTCATTAATAGGAATACATATTTCTGTGATTGAGAAATACATTTGAGATTGGAAATGTGGAATATATCAAACAATATATTTAAATATGAATCAGTTAGAGGCTCTATTGTAATGCATAATGTTAATACTAAAATTATATAATCTGCAAGGGAAAAAAATGTGTATAAGCTGCGATAATACTTGTTCATACATGTAGAGCTTAGAGTTCTATGTGAGGATTTTCCGATTCACATTTATTTCAACTATCTTGCATTTTTGAATGAATATATGAATAAGCGTTTTTTCAGATTTACTTGTAATGATTCAATGTGTTATATATTCACCTGCATATTATAGGTTCTTAAATTTCTTAAACCTAAATCTGGTTGTATTTACAGTATACAATGCTTGGTTTATATAATGCAATGTCGTGATCTAATCTGAAACGTTTTAATGTAGTTCAATCGTAGCCATATGATACGTCCGCAAATACATGACAACCTTTCACAAATTACTCTGATTTCTGATGCATGAACCGTTGATATAAGCTGCGATTACTAAACCAATCTCAACACGTATGCTGAATGTCGTCTAACGCATTTGATATCAAGGTTTTCTTTAATCGTATATGATAAAAGTTTAATGTATATACTTATGAGTGTCTGTGTGTTTCAATCTTTATCTCTTGATTCTTTTGTTATCGGTTTCTCTTGACAAGTCTAAGAATCGGAAACTTACTTTGGAAATCGTGCACTGTAGAAAGGAGGTTGCAGAATTCCAGCCGGAAAAACTAAAATAAAAATGTTACATGAAGTAACATTAAGACTATAGTTCCGAGTAGACTAATACGTGTTGATTTTTTTTCAAATATAATTTAAATTCATGAAAACTTCACAGAAACCGTATACCCACATTGAAGATACTACGCATATTCACTTAATATAGAACATTCATTAATAGTTTTATATGTAGATGATTCTCAACACATTGTAAAGGTAATAATGTACTTCAGTTAACTTCTAACTTTCAAAACGATATTCATGTTATTGAAAACTGGTGTTCGCATAATTGTATGAAATTAAATGCCAAAAAGTGTAAATCAATGATTATTGTGTCAAAACAAAGGCTTTGTTCAACTGGAAACAGTTTAGATATCAATATTTCAAATGAACAAAAGAAAATGTAGATTTTAAAAATCTTCTTGGTTAGATATTGGCAAAAACCTAAATTGGAATCAGTAGATAGATAAAATGTCATGTACTGTATCAAAAGAATCAATTTATTACAAAAGATAAGTGTATATTTACCTATGCATATACGTATTATCTATGTTAATGCTTATATTCTGCCATTAAATGATCATCAATTATATGGAAGTTGTTTTGAAAGTGGAATAAATAAACTTAATAAGTTATTATAGAAATCGGCTAGGGTTATAGTAGAAGCTGACATAATGACATCATCCAGTTTACTGTTTAATAGTTAACACTGGTTATATGTGGGAAACCGCAATCAACACCAAAAGGTAATAGATATAGGAAGATGTGGTGTGAGTGCCAATGAGACAACTCTCCATCCAAATAACAATTTAAAAATTAAACCATCATTAGGTTAAAGTACGGCCTTCAACACGGAGCCTTGGCTCACACCGAACAACAAGCTATAAAGGGCCCCAAAATTACTAGTGTAAAACCATTCAAATACTTGTATTAAATAATTAAATGGTATGGTTTCTAACTAATTACAACAAAATGTTCATTTTACTGATAATTAAAATATAACTTACATTCAGCTGATGAAAAACTATTAAATTTTCCAAAACCAAAAACAATTTGTTAAAGACAACATTTACATATTCAGGTTTTCAAATATGGAACAGTTTACCAAATGAAATAAAGAGGATTAGTACTTTTGTATTTTTTAAAACAAAATGTTACAAATTGTTCATTAATGACGTTTAAACAAGACAAAAGACAAAAACAAAATCCATCTTACCAATGTCATTAGTATTCGGGTTGTAAAAAGCATTTGCAACTGCAGGGTCTTGATCCCATCTGAATAAAATGAAAGAAGCAATTATAAACTATGCATTGACATTAAAAAGTGATATTCAAATAGTTATATTTTAGCCCAACGAGTGAGCAAATGTTTTAGAAGGTAATTTGTGCTGAATATATTATTTACCATTATGGTGTTTGCATAATGTTTCATTGACTTTAACCAATATCTAGGTTTATTCTTTTCATTCATCAAAAAAGTGCACTGAGGAGAAATTATTTATTAAATATGAATTCTGCATCAGTAAAGATTCAACATATGTTACAATGATTTTATAATGTTTGCTACGCACGCGATTAATCATTGGATTGCAAATAAATTGACTACCAAACTACCTAATGAGTCTTTTGTAGACGAAACGCGGGTCTGGCGTATATACTAAATTTAGTCCTGGTAGTTATGATGAGTTTATTTACATTCAATTTGTCATTATAATTGTCTTAGTATTAATATACCAACTAATACAAATAAATACATACAAATTCTTATCAACAGCATTTCGAAGATCTTTTAAAGTTTTCTTTGCCTCATATAATTCCACTTGTAGATAATTTTCAAAATAGTGATCTTCATCAAAATGCAACTGAAAAAAATCAAATACATTAATTTTGTACTTCATTCGTCCCATCAAAAATGATAACACTCTCCTTTTTAAGTACTTAGCAGTATATCTTTTAACTTCCGAGTGATATGTGTTTTGAATTGTAGCGATATGTATATATGATCGGGTTTTCTACACATTGATATCGTAAAATATCAGCCGCGAGCCACAATGTGAATCTGTTTTGCGAGTGAGCGTAGCGAACAATAGAATGTACGTTCTAATAATGGTCTTTTCCCTCTCCCTAAGACAATTTTACGTTTGACGAAAGCAAGCTTGATAACGTCTCCTCTCACATTGTCACGTCGCTGATAATGTCGGGTCTCGTTTTGAAGTCTTGATACGAGAATTACTGAGCGACAACTACATGTTTACTCTTGTTGAACTTGTGTCGAATTCTGATCGACCACTGTCCAATAATTCTTAATATTTTCATTTTCACGGGAAGTACAAAATTGCCGAAATAAAATCCAGAAAGTGCACATGCAAAGTTATTGATGAAAGTTTTGTATTTATTTGGCTTTTTAACTATTTCGATCTGAGCGTCACTGATGAGTCTTATGTAGACGAAACGCGCGTCTGGCGTATAAAATTATAATCCTGGTACTTTTGATAACTATTGAATACGCCAAAATGATAACCATCAAATATTTCTTATACCTTATTTAATGAAACTCGCGAAATTTTACATTCTAAAAAAACAACCCTCTATACGGTATGTGGAATTATAAAACAATTATGGTTTGTGTTTTAAATATATGATATTTCGGATTCGTCAATATTTGTTGCATTGTGTAAATATATTGAGTATGATATTTGTTATGTAAATAGCACGGGATTTTCAAAGCGTTTTATAGATTTTAATCTAATGATGATTCTTTTTGTATTATAGATATGTATTAGTATCATCTCTCAGAGTTCTTGTCCTTATTCTAAATTTACACAACTTACTTCTTCATATTTGGCATTTAGTTTATCTGCATTCTTTATAAAGTCTGGATATCCGATTCTCTCGTTCATAGAATCTGCCTAAAATATAATTCACTGTTTCAGCATATTTAAAATTTTTAAAACTGTTCATTTGCATTTGCATTTGTTATGAAATTCTTTCTTAGTCTTAGAAATTACTGACTGTTGATCTGGCGAAAATGTTTTTCTGAGGAGTGGGTTGAGAAAATTTTGTTTTGTGATGGGATATTTTTATTTTAGGAAGATTGCGTTGTAAAAAAGTTTGATGAAAAAAGAAATTGCCATAGTATTCCATTTAATACTAATTCTCATATTAACGGTAACGAAATGTTTAAGTGTCCACTTGCATAACAACACTTTCCTACAAAATAAACATGTTGCGGGGGTGAGTACGAAGAAATGATAATGAACCATCAACATTAAAGGATACAAAAATGTTTCTTCAATTATGAAAACTAATACATTTCTGTTTTGCAACCACATCGAATGATCTACTTTTATCATTTGTGAAATTGTTAGATAAACAGTTAAAAACCTTTTCCTTTGCGACTTCTTTGGTGTCTTTATCCATCCATTGATTTTGTTCAAGTAACTCGTTAAAAGCATCACGAATGTTGTGGATCATTTTTAGAGCCTGAAAAGTGTACAACACGATTATTTTCCAGTAATTTAATCAAAACTTTCCAGACATTTAGTATGGCTAATGAGTACAGAATAAGAATTCAATTTGTGTATATCATTGGATTTTAAATGTTGTTTAAACTGATTAAACCTTTAATAACGCCTTATTACATCAACATTTTACAATCAAATTACAGCATTTAAATGAATAATGATTTTTTAAATCATACCAAAGAACAGAAAATTAAGAACACGTCTTCCTTAATGTCCTTTATCATTCTTATTGTAAATAATCTTCTCTTAAAGATGTGACATTTATGCTTCAATTAGTTCAAAAAAACATTCTGATTCATTACCGAACAAATGGTAATATAGTGCGATTTGCAGTGTTATATTGTTTAATAAATTATACGATAGAACAAATAAAAGACAAATTTTATTTTAAAAAACTAATCATCTGAGCATAACAAAGATGCACTTTTGATGTGGTTTAGTTTTCTGTAATTAGTTAATACTTCAGTTTCTTTATGTATATCTCTTTCATATTCGTTTGATAAAATTTACTGTTTGCAATAGCATGAATTGTTTTATATAATAAGAATGTTCTTATCCCGGGCATAAAACAATGCCGTATTTGGCGAAACCTTATCAACTTTTGATCTTCAGTGCTGTAAAACATTGTATTTTTTTCACTTTCGATCTTTTATATCTGGGCGTCACTGGTGAGTCTTGTGTGGACAGGGCGCGTTTTTGGCGTATTGAATTTTAAACCTGATGCTTTTTGTTATCTATTAATCATGTTTTTTGTTGTCTAAAATGTTCTTGTATTTATTTGTATTGTAGTCCTGTAATATTATGTTGTCATTTCAATGTTATATTCAACTTTGCCATTAAAGTGAGAGGTTTGGCATGCCCCAAAACCAGGTTCAACCCACCACTTTTATTCCTCTTTAAAAGTGTTCTGTACCAAGTCAGGCAGATGGCCATTGTTATATTATTGTTCGTTTCTATGTGTGTTGCATTTTAACGTTGAGTCGTTTGTGTTTTCTCTTATTTTTGAGATATTCAGATAAGACGTGGCACGGTACTTGTCTATCCCAAATTCATGTATTTGGTTTTCATGTTATATTTGTTATTCTCGTGGTGTTTTGTCTGATGCTTGGTCCGTTTCTGTGTGTTTTGCGTTTCGGTGTTGTGTCGTTGTTCTCTTATATTTAATGCGTTTCCCTCGGATTTGGTTTGTTACCCCGATTTTGTTATTTGTCCATGGATTTATGAGTTTTTGACAGCGGTATACTACTGTTGCCTTTATTTACATTTTTGTTTTAACAATCAATAAGATCAATTGTAAAGAGAATGCATCCTCAATTTGACCAATATTTAATCATCATAAGTGCACCATAATAGATACATTCAAAATACCGAAGTTTCGCATAGTGTCCGAGTCTACCTATATTTACTGACTATAGGTAGTTCAGTGTTGCTCAAATTGAAATCAAAACTTAATTTGAATGGTAAAATATGATTTCCTCAGTTTTTGTTTTTAATCTTGAGTGAATTTTTCAGAATAGTTGGTAAACTTCTGTCTTTATCAATCCTATGTTCTATGTAACATTGCATATTTACGTACCGTTTCCTTACTTTCTTCGTCAAAATTGTCACGAATAAAAAGTGCTCCTAATGCCATACCCATTCTGTCGTTTACATATTCGACACATTTCTGCCACTGAGGTTTGTCCCTGGTCACACCCTATAACCATACATAACAAATGAGACCATTAAATTGAAATATTAGACAGAAGAATGAGAAATTATTTGGAATTATTTATATCAAGTCATACGCTTTGGTATTACCAAAACATATTATGACTCTTCGCTATTGTAATTTATAGACCTCATTGTGCACCTGAGATCAACCCAAATTATTTATGGGATCTGTGTAACTCAATCGTCAGTTATTTAATTAAACTCCGATATAGGTTTAGCACACTATGAATAACATAAAGTCCATACATTGGCAAATTATGTTTCGTATATTATATTATTTTTGAATTTTTCTACCTCAGGCATAGATAACCTTAGCTGTATTTGGCAAAACTTTGAGTAATTGTGGTCGTCAATGCTCTTCAACTTCGTATTTTATTTGGTCTGTTAAACCTCTTTGGATTCGAGCGTCACTGATGAGTCTTTTGTAGACGAAACGCGCGTCTGGCGTATATACTAAATTTAGTCCTGGTATCTTTGATGAGTTTATATACAGTACTCCAAATAATAATTTACATATTTTTTTTATGTTTTCAAAGGATGGTTATCACCTTTTTTTTATTTTATGAAAGTTATTCGATTGGCCGAGTTTTTGATCTTGTATCAGAAAAAATCAAAAATGTGTATTTATTTCCTATATTCACATATGAGAAACACAACGGGTAACTCTAGAGTAGCAATAATGTCTAACACTTTCGGACCTTCATCGAATATATGATTGGTGATAGTTACCTCATCTTTAACTTTCTGAAAAATTGAGAATGGAAATGAGGAATGTGTCAAAGAGACAACCCGACCAAAGAAAAAAAAACAGAAAAAGGTCACCAACAGATCTTCAATGTAGCGAGAAATACCCGCACCCGGAGGCGTCCTTCAGCTGGCCCCTAAACAAATATATACTAGTTTAGTGATAATGCACGCCATACTTATTTCCAAATTTTACACAAAAAACTAAAATTAGAATAGTACAAGACTAACGAAGGCCGCTCCTGACTTGGGACAGGCGCAAAAATGCGGCGGGGTTAAACATGTTTGTGAGATCTCAACCCTCCCCCTATATCTGTAGCCAATGTAGAAAAGTAAACGCATAACAATACGATTGTTTAGAATTTATTGTGGACCAATGTATTTCATATCTGAGTAGATATTTTTCTCACTATTGGTGAAGGCCGTGCGATGATCTTTAATTGCTAATTTACGTGTCATTTTTATTTATTTGGAAGAGTTGTATCATTGGCAATAATACCAAATCTTCGTTTTGATTATGGTTTTATGATGTACCTTCTGTATCATCCAGATGTTTTAAATACTGGGAAAGACTTTCAGTAAAGAAAGTAGTATACTGGTTGATTAATAGGATTAGTTATAATATGACATGTTTATGGATCTTATTAACCAGTTGAGTCTTTTCCTCGGTTAGTGAGATATTATACTTTACCAGCAGTATTTTATTGTAATCACTTCTGATTGTTGAATAAACACCGGTCATTTCGGGGACAAACGACATAACCAATCTCCATATAACATAATTCGCTATCACCCTAAAAAAAGTGATATAAATTTATTTAGTTTATGTTATAAAGCATGATTATTTGCGTCTATCTTTTTCTAATTGCAATCCTTCTGAGTTTATTCTCTAATGTGTTACCCTATATTTTTCAAGCAACTGCTTCATTTTTTTTATGTATTTATAACATTTATTTCATTTTCACTGCAGACAAAATATTAAATTTGTTTTGGTAAACTCTGAAATGTTTTCGTTATTTTAAACTAATATAATTGTTAATGTTTGTGTCATTTTGATCTTTTGTGGATAGTGGATAGTTGTCTCATTGGCAATCATACCACATCTCCTTTTTTATAAGTTAAATTATCATGAAACAGTCGAAAGGACAACAAAACAAGCATACATCTGTTAGTGTTTTCTTCCTACCTTTTATCAGCTTTCTCTAAAATTTCTGTCATATGAACCAAATACTCTGGAGAATATGTGACTAGTTCTTCTGTTTCATCAATGGTAACAGGTAGAGAGGCTGAAAAGAATTTCATCCAGTCAAACTGAAAATATATCATTGCCGCTATTGAGTATAAGCATGTTAGTGTTGGAAATCAAATAAAAGTTAACACAAAATCAAATGGCAATGAAAATATTACATTTACTTTAATGAAGAAGAAAATGTAATGATCAGAGATTGTTGTATGCGACTGTCGTGCGAGGTTTAGCTAGCTATTAAACCAGGTTTAATTGATCATTTCCACACGAAAAATATCTGTAGCAAGTTAAGTCAGCAATATGACAATAGTTATTCATTCGTTTGATGTGTTTTAGCTTTTGATTTTGCCATTTGATAAGGGATTTTCTGTTTTCAATTTTCATCAGAGTTTAGTTCTTGTCCTATCATAAACCAAAGTTTACCGATTCTTTTCAACAGCCATTTTTTTCCTCTGAACTTATTTTTATCTAATCGTGATATTGTAATTGTTTCATTTTTTTCCTTGATAGTTATCAGTGTAAGCATCTAAACATGCTTATGTTATTGGTGTATCTGTTCTCGAAACTGATTGATTTTTTGTTTGTTTAATAATACCTACTTTTGGAACAAGCTGTATAAGTTCTTTGAGGGTAAGCTTTTTGTATATTGCGCCAGTGTCATGTCTTTCGTTCAGAGGCTTAGTGATCTGAAATGAAAGCAAAGGTGACTAGTGAGATTTCACTAAGTACACAGTATGGGGATAACTCATCGTTAACATAGATGATCTTTGGATTAAATTGGATGGAAACTTCTGAAATTGTTCACCTTTATTATTGACTACTTACAATTCTGAGGTTAATGTACATGTTTGGAATATATAGCTATATGTGTAAGTGTATCTTTTAACTTATAAATGCTTGTTTGGCTTGTTTGTACTTTCTCTTTTGATTCTGTGGCTCACATCAATCGTTTTGTCCAATTCATTTTTGCTTTGCTTTGCTTTGCTTTGCTTTGTTTATATTATATGTAGTCTTATGTTGTCATTTTAATGTTATATTTAACATTACCACTAAAGTGCGAGGTTTGGCATGCCACAAAACCAGGTTCAACCCACCATTGTTTATTTAAAAATGTCCTGTACCAAGTCAGAAATATGGCCATTGTTATAGTAAATAGTTCGTTTCGGTGTCTGTTACATTTAAACGTTGTGTTTTCGTTGTGTAGTTTGTTTTTTCTTATATTTGAGTGTGAATTCACATTACTATAAGACGTGTCACGGTACTTTTCTATCCCAAATTCATGTATTTGTTTTTGATGTTATATTTGTTATTCTCATCGGATTTTGTCTAATGCTTAGTCTGTTTCTGTGTGTGTTACATTTTAATGTTTTGTCATTGTTCCCCTCTTATATTTAATGCGTTTCCCTCAGTTTTAGTTTGTCACCTATATTTTGGTTTTTTTTCAATCGATTTACGAGTTTGGAACAGCGGTATACTACAGTTGCCTTTATTTAGAAAGAAATCACCATGCATCAGCTTGTCTTCTATGATGTGAATTAATGGGTTAAACTAATTAGTAAATAATAAAAATTTAGAATTTAAAATAAAAGCGAGGCAAAGATGCCTTAGGAACCTTGAAACTCACAAGTCAAAAATCAATCTCACAACGGCTTGAAAAATCGAAAAAGACCAATCGACAGAGTTTTTACAAAACATCACATATAAAACGTACGACTGAGTAACATGAACCAAACCAAACAAACAGTTCATTTAAGTACTACACATCAAATCTCAAGATTGAGCAACACGTCGCCCATCGAAATCTGTAGTAGAAGTCCGGTTTTCCGGATAGGGTTTTTCATGAGCCTATTGCAAGACTTTCTCAATTGATATATGTTCTTTACAAAAAATGCCTGTACCAAGACAGGAATATGCCAGTTGTTATACATTTGTTTGATGTTTTTGAGATTTTGACTTTGCCATTTGATTAGGAATTTTCCTTTTTAAATTTTCTTTGGAGTTCAGTAATTTTGTGGTTTTACTTTTTAATACCTACATTTGCAATTTTGGTCTCAAAATCAAACACCTCCTGCATTTCTTTTACTGCAGTATCTTCATCTGCACCTAACCGTATTGCAACATTTATCATGAACCGCAAATAGGATTCAATGTACTCAGAGTTTGGGTCGAACACATAATATTCCCGACTTGGCATTCCCAGCGTGGGTTGATCTATCTGAGAAATAAGATATACATTTAAAAACCCGTTTTGTTACTTAAGAAAGTAAGCATTTTTTTTAAATAAAAAAAACGGTTAATTGAAATGATATTTGGTAAACATTAAACTTCTGGCGTCGTCTGTTGCTTTTTATACATTTTTGGCGTCATCTATTGATGTTTATACATTTCTGGCGTCATCTAATGCTTTTTATACATATAGGTAATACTTTTAGAATATGTCATATATTTATTATGTATTTGATTACACATAAGAGCCGTAATGCTCACAGTTAAAAAATAATTGAAAAAAATAAAAATACTTAATACTCATATTACACTCTAAACTTCTAATAATTTGTATTGTTATTCAAAGCTTTAGGTCATTATGTTCGGTTAGAAATTTATTTTCATATTCATTTTTTCTCCGAAATTAGCCACAAAAAATGGCAAACCATGTTAAGGTCAATGCGTGCTCAACAAAAATAAGTATTTCTTAAATCTATCGTCTGATATCATTTATAGGAGTTTCTTGAATTAACGTCGTTACTAACTCAAAAATGGTTATCCTTATTGGCTGGTCTGACAGTATGAGCAAAATATTGAATTATCATATTTTGGTACTGTTTGTTCATTGTATAAAACCTAACAGTGCTTATGTTTATAGGCTTTTTACTATAGTGTAGGCTTATTTCAGAAGATAGAACCGGATATTGACCCTCCTCATTTTTGTACTTCCTTTTACATACTCTGCTTGACAAACCTGAATTATATTTTGTGTTGAATTTTTATCATCTGGCGCAACCCATGCGTCAACTATGCTCGGAACATTAGCAAAACTTTTTCTTATTCTTCCTAAAACTAATTCTAAATCAAATGTGTCTGGATCCCAACTTTTACTAGCTACTGGCCAACCTCCATATCTGTCTAAAACTAGCCGTAAAGGCTTGTCGCCTATCCTATCTATTTGACCTAAAACAAAAACAAAATATCATAATGTAACGGGAATCTTATACTAAGCAAAACAATAAATTTTAAACAATTACTAGAAATATGAAGTTCGATCAAAAGCAAAAGTTGACACGATACAAGATTTTTTACCAGTGGGAAAGCCAGTGACATTGAAGAGCTACTTCCGGTAGTCCCGCGGGAAAGGGGACATAATCTAAAAATTTGAGGTGGCGCTGTAACCAGCGTGTAAACAAAAACGTAGCCTGCGCTTCAGACAATAAATCTATTAAAACAACTTATCATCCATCAGTATTTGAGTTTAATTTTTCATTAGAATAGATTTTGTCACACGACTGCCAAATTCGGTATTCAAATAAGTGCTCCGTTACTGAAATATGATAATCCAAAAGACTACCTCCGTTGATTTCTAAAAAACCGCGGGTAATCCCCACGACTACAAACAACTGACACAAATGCATCCTAAAGCTTTTCATTGGTCGAGATATAAATAAATGTGACCTAGAAACATATCGGCACATGACTATGTACAGGATTCCCCGTCACTCTGAGTCTTGTTTACATAATAAATACTTCAACCGGAGGTCAAAATTCAACATTTTTCAGACGTTTTGGGAGTTATTTCGGTGCAAAATCAAGCAAATTATGTCATATTTTACAGATTTAAGCACAGAATTGATTTAGACAACGAAGGGTGATGATGTTTTCAGGATTTTAAATATATTTTTCTTAAAACGTTGAGTGGTTGACGGCTTTACAACGTCATTTGTTGATGTTTACATTTTGCTCAAACTCCTCGTATCACATTTTCTGTAGTTATTTAATTATGCTGGTGATGTATAACAGATTTATGGGCGAGATTTATGTATTAGATTGAAACTGATTTAATCTATGAACGGATTTGTCCATATAAATAACTTCCATTGTCTGGAAGTAGACCTACCCCCCTTTTTTCAACAAAAAAAAATTTCAGTTAGTCAAAAGTTGTTGTCTGAATAAGCATGCAAAAGTGCAAAGTGTAAGCACTCAGCTAGTCTTTGTTTTAAGCCAATTTTTAGGGTAATGGTTACAGTCATTCTTTGATTCTGTAAATAATTATAAATCTGAAAATGTTTCAACTTGTCAATTTTAAAAAGTACATGTACCAATCAACAAAAATTGCCTGCCTAAACACTCACACATGTTTATAAATGTCTGTCCTTATTATGCTTATCAATCAACCTGGTGTACACTGTGACCAACTATTCATGTTTGAGTGTTTCTGGGCCCTGGGGCATATTTAACTCTTGAGAACTTGAGATTAACATTAATAGAAATGCCCAATGCCTAGTACATCAAATTCTTAATACATGTTAGAGCTACATGTATATGACCATTTAAAGCATTAACAAAAAGCTATATCACTTCCAAGGTCTGGTATATGAATGTCTCACTCTGATTTTGGTGATCCTGTTTTGTTGCATTGATATATCTGCTTGACCCACATTTTTATTTTACACCAGTTTACAAGAAAACAAATCTTGGACACAGGATCTTTTCTTTATTAAGAATCATACCATTCCTATATCTGTGTGCTGATTTTTTTGCAATAGAATACCTTTTCACACATTTTACTCCATTCTAAAAGCACACAATTGCAATAATTTGCAAAATCATGTGTTTACATATCTAGGAAAAGGGTACATATACATCTCATTCATAATACTACACAAGGAGCAGGATCTGCTTATTCTTCCAGAGCACATGCGATCAATTATATGTTGTGGGTTCAAGTTGATCAGTTTTCTTTTTTCTAATTTGTATATTAGTTTAAACTTTTCATCAAAAAGTCTGAAAAAAGAGATATGTATCTACTGAAAATGATTTATTTAGGTGCAGGGGTAACCAAACTTTGAAATCTACATGGAAGCAAAACAGTGAAAAGTCATGTCATGAAAGGCTACTTGAGAGACCTCACTATGTCTAGGAGAAGTGAACAATTCTAGAAACTTTCCATTTAAGTCATTCAAACCTTATAAAGAATAAAAGACCATCATTTTGACTTTTTATATCTTTTTTTTTCTCATGTCTCAAATACTACAGTACATACATGTATATTTCTGATACCAGTGACCGATCCAGAACTTTTTCTATTTTTTTGGGGGGGTAAGGGGTTGCTGCTGCTGACTAACTTAGGAGGGACCCGCTCCAGTGATTCCCTATTTAATCAACCATTTTTGTCCTATGAAAGGGGGCCCTATGAATATGCTAGCTTTGCATCAATGAATCTCAGGTTTTTCAATGACATTAAGTAATATTGTATTGCAACAGTATAGTGTCTCATGTACATTTACCCCACGTTATCAATATAAAATGGTGGAGTGTTTCACATTGTATGTATATTTGAAAATATAAAAATGTTTAGAAATAAAAGTTTATTAAATAATGAATAAATACAAAGTCATAAAAATAATGTTAAAATGAAAAATATGTAAAAAGTATTTTAAACATTTAAGGAAAACTATTGTTAAAATTAAGAAGTTTTTTAAAGTAAAATCAAGTCAAATAGTCCTCTGCCCCATACATGTAAATCCTCAATATAGAAATCCTGCTCTTCTTATTGCTATTGTTATCTGAAAATATATAATTTATGCAGATGATATTATCAAATGAATATAATTTCAAACTTCTCTAAATTTGCTATATGATCGGTAAATTATAATATATTTTAATTGTCTACTGACAAAAACATGATCTTCTGAGGTCCCAATTAAAAAAAAATGTTGAAAGGAAATACTGGAATCCGAAGGATCAATCTCGAAATCCTGAGCTATAAAATTACCCAATCCAGACATCCCGATAAAGGTTCTCTAGAAAAGATAATACTTATACACACCAACAGATGTTTGGAATTTTTTTTTACTTATAAATTCATTTACTTAGTATTTAAAATTCATCACCATAATAACATATCAACCTTTTTAAAAGATATAAATAATGTTTTAATAAAGTATAACGTAATATGCAACATTAAATTATCTTACAGGTATCTGTTATTTAAAAGATAACGTTTCATTCAATCATTCATATCTTTAATTCTTCATACCAGTAATTGATAATAAATGTATCCAACGTCATAGGCGAGCGCCAAAACAAGGATTCGGAGGTTTTTAATGCACCTACCTAACACACGGCTATATGATATATCATTTGAAAGGTCTTTTATTGTACATTCAGAATTGCCTGGTCGTCAAATTGGGAAATGGTCACATTTTTCAAAAAACGGCAAAAAAGGGGGAAAAAATATAAGTCATAATTTGACGATATTGTTCGAAAAATGCAGTTTAAGAACAAATTCATCTGCAATATAATATGAAATATATCATTTGACAAACTATAGTCTATCTAATTTTTGTTTCTGAAATAATTTTTTTTAAAAAGGTGTTTAAAATGAAAAAATCTCGTATTTTTGTGAAAATCATAGTTTTTACGGATATTGACGCAAAACACTCGGTAATATTTAATTTTGCATCTAAACACAAACAAATTCTATTGGTTTTATATTAGTGACATACATGACTAGTTTTTTAAGTTCTAAGGTCTCGCCTAGCTTGTTTATTATACCGACAACATATTGATAAAACTATATGAAAACATATCGTAAAACTGCTTTAAAGCGCATGTTTACCATGTTTACAGCACACTTAAAAATATATGTTATTTTGGTCTCCTGTTAGTTCGACAGTTATAAATACAATATGATTTAATTGTCTTAAGCTTGCCGACTACGTCAAGGACGGAGATCACTAAGAAGGTGTTGTTTTTTTGCTGTGTTTTGTTTTGTTTAGATCACTAGCAAGGTGTTGATTCTTTTTGGGTTTTTTTTCTTAACTACAACTATCATCGCATACGGAACTTAAAGCCTCGGTCACACCTTACCTGATAGCTCGAACGGACGTCTAACGGATAACTTTTTTTCAATCCGTTCATGTCCGTTAGACGTCCGTTCTTATCCGTTAGGCGTCCGTCCATATCCGTTGACGTCTGTTCTGTCCGGTGGAAAATTTTGAGCATGTTCAAAACTTTGAACGGACGTCCAACGGATAAAATGTCCGTTAAACGTTCGTTAGGCGTCCGGTAGCCGTCCGTTTTGTACGGTACTCGTCCGTTTTGTATCCGTTACGTGTGCGTTATGCATCCGTTGGAGATCCGGTAGACCAATTCACCAACGGACGTCTACCGGACGCCCAACGGACGCCTAACGGATAAAACGGATGTGAAACGTACATTAACGGAAGGATAACGGATAAAACGGATGCCTACCGGATGTAAAACGGACAAATGCCAATTGAAATTTCTCATGGTTTATTGCCTGTAATTTTTAGATGGTTTATTGCCTTTAATTTTCAGATTATTTTGTTCATCCGTTTTATCCGTTACGCTTCCGTTAGGTGTCCGTTTTATCCGGTACTCGTCCGTTGGATGTACGTTCGACGCCCATTCTGTCCGTTACGTATCCGTTTCACGTACTTTCAAGGTCCGTTGTGTGTCCGTTAGGCGTTCGTTACATGTCCGTTAGTACACCAACGACCTCCCAACGGATAAAAAATTTGTCAACGGATAACTTTTTTTAATCCGTTAGGCGTCCGTTAGAGCTATCCGGTAAGGTGTGACCGAGGCTTTAGTACACAACAATTTGGTAGAGTTATTACAAAACACAAAATTACTAATAATATACATATTTACATTGAATAACAGTGAGGCAACTTAAACTTTATGTTGCCCCTTTGATCAAATGTTCTTTCGCTATTAGTCAATGGTATCGTTTTCATTTTCATCATCGTCATTCATTTGATCTTCTTTAGAGGTTGATGTCCTCTTTAGAATAAATATTTTGGCAAGTATCACTGCCCTGACATGAACGAAGCTCAGTGCAAGACATTTGCGGCTCTCGGCAAATACATTTCTTGCTACATGTGTATTCCCTCTTGCAAGAACATATTAAATCTTACAGGAAATCATACGTCATCATGCCTAAAAAGTAGACTGGATCTGGGCCATGTGAACTCTATTTCCATCCGTATTCATAAGGAGACAAAGGATTTGGATGATCGAGATGTGAGGACATCCAAATTTTCGTTTGTAGAAATGACCGAAAAATATGTTCTTTGAATGCCGGTTTCACTTGAGTCTTTGCATGTTACAAGTTTAACACGTAACTTGTTTAAGTCAACATGTGATGAAGCGAATTTGTCTTGTGGGTCATACAAGCTTGACATAAGCTCTCTGGCTGCTGACAACGATGTGGAAAAAGCAACTTGAATCTTGTCAAAGTTTTGGAGATTTGTAAACTTACTCGGAGTTTTTCTTATCAACTTGAAAACAGTCTTTTTGCCAAACCCAATTATAGCAGAAGTGGTATCACAACCATTTCAAACATAAACTACAGGGAGAATGACTAGCTAGTAAAGTTGAAAAAGATTTACTTAACTCATGGATTGGTATGTACCTTCTACAGTCCTTAAGATAATTAGTTGACCCCGTCAAAAACCACATTTGTTCAGTCGACACAAGAATCTTGAAATAATGAACACAGAGCACAAGAACATCTGTATTGGAACACTTGACTATAATTCGTCGCCTTGTATTTAACTGCTAAAAGATTATCAGAGTATATAAAATTAAGCAAGAGTCTTGTGTCTGGGTCTTCGTACGAACAGGACATATCTGGAGATCGATTACATGATGCTCTCATTGAGAGTTGTCGCTCTATTTCTGGATTGGAAAATGCGCCGGCAAGAACTAAACATTTATTTTCCTCCTGGAAAATATCAGACAATTTGCTGCTCAGATAATCTCCAAGGAAAGTTGTCAGAGTTTGCTTGATTTTTTTTGCTTGATAGACATTTTTCCAGTCTGGAACAGTTCGGTTCAGCGATATGAAATTTTTTTCCTAGTTGCTGTTGCCGATCGTCTATGTCGCCCTGCTGATTTTATGGAATGTTCAGTGTCATAGCGATCAAAGACATCAACAACCTTGTCTGTGAATCGGAAGCATGATTGTAAAAGATGGACGAAAGATACCAAAGGGACAGTCAAACTCATAAATCGAAAATAAACTGACAACGCCATGGCTAAAAATGAGTGCCTGCATAATGTAAGATTTGGCCAAGACTCCAAGCGTGGCCATCCTTTTAACATCAAATGACTAAACTCATGCCATTTCTTATTGGTACGGTAGCACTGTGCTCGATTGGAGGAATGTTTAAATTTTAAAAACAGGTGGCGCAAACGTAGCATTGGAGAACAAATGTTGTGGCGCAAAAGGACGCATTTTTTGGCGCAAACGGATCTCTCCCAAGAATATACTATTCTACAAAATGCAGTCTGCTGCTTACATAACACATGCCGATATCGTTAGTAATGGTTAAAGTGGTCTTGTGGTTACACATGTACGAATATTTATCTAGTAATATGTTTTAAAAGCACGACTTGTGTTTTGGAAACTCAAGTGTTACCTATGCATATTAGATACTAGATTTATATAAATTTTTAGCGTCTGGGATAAACACGATACAGATCCGGAATACCGTTTAATAATGCAGATTTTAGAAAAGTCGTCAAACATTTATTATCCATCGTTGAGCTTCGATGTGTGTCGCAATCTATTCAGGGTATATGGAATTTATAAAAACAAAACATACAAGAGTTTTAATAAGTCATTGACACTGACAAACTAAAAAAAATATGCTTTTTTTTTTACATTTTAGGGTTGGTCTTAAAGATGCATCAGAATCAACTAATTTTTCATAAAATCTTCTTTTTTGGGGGATTCTATGTCTTTTTCGAATGTATTCAAAGCTATCTTAGATAAAAACGAATAATATATTTACAACAATTCCGATATATGCAATGTTAAATGTCACCGTATAATCCAAAGTAATTCGACATGTCTGTGTTCTCGTGAGATTTGCAAGAAACGTGACCATAGGGATCTTTGACGACCACCCAAATCATATGCTCTAGAAGTTTTTCTTTCGATTGATACCAAAATTAGCTGTGTGTTCGATAGGTGCATTAAAAACCTTAACGAGAGGCTTTTTTCTCAAATCGGCGCTCGCCTATCAATAAAACCTGGCCACAACACCAAGCCAATACTGAAGGTGGCAATAAAATTCAACAATAAATCACATAAAATTTTTTTTAGCATGGAAGGAGGGACAGAATTTATACTTTCCTACTGGTGAATATTTCATATACCTGAAATCTTTTAAAAGATATTTTACATGCCCATATGCACTATTCAGCAAAAATAATAGTAGTGTTGTTCACATAGACAAGGGTCTGGATGGGGTGTTCTGCATTTCTTTATCATTTAATCTTTTAGTTCATTGGTCTCTATTTTTTTTATACTTTTTGTCCATAATTTCTCTTTCCTCAATATATAAATTAGCACATCAATACTGTAAATTCAGAAATTATTGCGAGGTTTTTATTATTGCGAAAAATGCGACAGAGTTGTAAACGCAATAATTAAAACTTGCATTTTGTAATATTTTAACTGAATTAAGCATGACTTTTCTCAAAATCGTAAAAATTAAAATTGCATTCATGTTTAAAATGACAAAATCACAATAATAAGTGCACGCAATAATTTCTGAATTTACAGTAGTTCAAAATGATTATGACCAGACCTAAGGCTTGCTGCTAAGAATATTTAGATTTTTTCTGGGATGCATAGGAAGTCGTCCCAGAAAAAAAAGTAGTCTTGTCAGACTTCATAATAATTTGGACTAGCATGTGATTTGCTCTATTTTTTACTTATTTTATGGTAAATTTTCTCTATTCTTGTTCCTATAGTAATAATTCTCTAATTCTTTATACGTTTTAATAATCATAGTTCCCAGTCGCAGATCCAGGGATAGGGTTCCAGGGATTGGAATCTCCCTTTTTGGGGACGATCAATGCATTTGAATGGGGACATATAGTTGGAACCCCCCTTTGTCCTGGGGTAGTTATGTTTTTCATATATTTTTATTTTGTTTGTTTTTTGTGTTTTTTGTCACACTTTTTGGGTTCAAAAATAAAAATATTCACCTTTTTACTATTCGAGACAACCAAACAAATCAGCACATATGCATTACACAACTGCAAAACTTTAATTAAAATTTAAATGCTAACATTGACCTGCCAAAATTGAAGTTTTATTCAAATTGAAGTCTCACGCTGGAAAAGGGGCGTTTATTTACATGTGGTCTACGGAAATTTACTGGATTTAAGAATCGAAAAGAGGCAAACATGTAGCCATAACCCGATCAGATCAATAAATTATGTTATGGATAGTATTAATATCTTTCTACTAACCATTAAAAGGAATAATACTAGGATTTCGTGAGCTCAGAAACCTTAATCTGTTGAAAAATGGCGTCGATTTGTGTGCTTCCTTTTCGCAGCCTCAGTTACAATTTGACACGGAGTGATGGGTATTTATGCAAATATTTAGGGACTCCTATCATCATAGATACTATTTTTGGTCATTTTATATTTAATTAGCCAATAGGATGCAAATGTGTCAGTTATTTTCAGAAGGGGAAAACACCCGCCATATTTTTATCTCCCAAATTAACAACGTCACTTGCCACTTTCAGATGTTCGTTTCTTGTAAAATAAAATCTTCTAAGACGAAAAAATAGCATGGTCACCTGTAAAACTTACCTATATAACTAATTGATGATGAAATGACACAAGTTTAATTGTCTTTAATGATAAATTTCTCGAAAAATCACACGTACACGATGTAAACAAATTGCCGCGATGGCGCGATACTGTCGCCCTCTATGAAAAATCGCGATTGTCGCCCTTGATTTTCTGGCCTTTACGTCATATGGAAGGAGGCGCAGAATCGATCCGTGGCTTTCCCACTGTACTAGAAAAAAATCATAATAAAGATAAAGGAAACTTTGTTCAAAACGACTATTTCCAATTTATTCAATGTGACTGAAAAAAACCAACAATTATGGTACTAAGAAAAACAAAAACATCCACCCTATATAGCTACCCTATAACAATATTCGAACTCCAGGATGTCCATTATTTATTTGCTCCTTAATGCCGTGTCCTTAGTATGGAAGCATCAAATATCAATTTAAAGTGGTTTGTTTGATACTGCAGGCCCCACGTTACCACGAGATCACCGTGAATTTTCTGACATATTTCAAATTCTTGAACACATTTTTAAATACAAACATACAATCCCTTCAATTTCAATACTATTTCGTGGACATTCTTATCTAGTTCCAATTGTAATTTATCACATATTGAAAAACTTACTTGTATTGAGACATGATTTGTATAGTGTTTTGGCCTTTAATGTTGCTTCCGTATCGTGGTCATTTGGTTGATCTTCAAGCAAACCTGAAATCAAAAACCATATATAAATCTCTATCATTTTCTTCGGATATGTTTTAATAGGACTGTATTAAACAGTGCCATTAACTGTTGATATACCGATTGTGTCTTATTCCCTAATTATATGGCATATGTGCAGATTGCAGATTTTGGCGTGTCGTTGGTGCATGAAGACGACACGTATCATACCGACTCTCGTTCCACTTGGAGTGTATGATTACCTCAGTTTTTGTTCTGTACATGTGTTACTTGATTTACATAGAAATTATATCATTTATCAAAACTAATGTGTATGTGAATACCCCCGCTTTCAAAAATTGGGGTATGCTGTTTTGCCCTGTCTGTCCATCCGTCCGTTTGTTCATTCCTCCGTCACATATTTCTCAGAAACTGCATCATAAGAATTTCTGAAGTTTGCCTCTATGGTTCATAAAAGTCAGCTATATCGTGTGATGCGTGTTCAGATTCATCACTCACAAACTTCCTGTTTACCGAACACTATTATCATTTTACACATGAAAGCCAATTTGAAAATGTTCGTCACAGTTTTCCCAGGAACTACAATACTAAGATTTCAGAAATTTGGTTTCAAGGTTTATATAAGTCAGCTTTACCGTGTGATGCGTTTTCTGCAGATATATCTGCACAACTTTCTGTTAACCAAAATATTTGGGCAGGGGTATCATCAATTAGAAGTAGCTCACACTTTCACTTGTAAGAATAAGAGAAAGGATAAATTAAGTATTTTCTACTTCTGTGTACATTAGATGTAATCATATAATAAAAAGATACTCTTGTGTGACGTCCAACAGATATGCAAATCTTACATAAACAAGTATAATACTTGAATATTAGACAATAGATTTATTCGATTTCAACATCGATAAAGTAATGTTGCCTTTAATATATAGATGTATATTCTTCTGTGTAATGATTGTACAATGCATTATGTAATCAGTCAGCAAGCCATATGTTTAATTGCAAACTCATTTCTAAAATATTTCTCTTTAAATCTTTAAACAACACTTACACCAGAAAACAATAGGAAATGATATAAAAGGTTCCAGATGTCACCTTTTGATCACTTTTTCTTTGTGGAAATGTCAGTTTAGCCATGGAAGTATTATATTGACTTCAATATAATACTTCATGGTTTTGCAGACGATGTGTGTGTTCAAATATATTTTCAATCTTTTAACATATTGCAATTACTTAATAACATAATGATAACGACCTGCGGTGTTATGAAGCAAACGAGTCACAACAAAAATCCTAAATTTCAAAAAGTTATAAATTGTTGCACAAGGAACACCCCCCCCCCCCCGTTTTTACTTGTCTTCAATTACATGCACAAAAGTGCAACAACCATTAGGAGACATCCTTGTGGTTTTTACACCACTGAAATTATCGTCATCAGCTTTGATATACCAATTTTTCAGTTATAAATCTCTAGATGATTGATAAAGTATCAGTTTATCACTTCAAATGTTCACATGCCATATCACAATTGCTACAAATAAATACTTAAAGTCATCAAGTCAAATTTATCAGTGCAGATCAAGTTTGATGAAACCATTGTGGTAGTTCCTAGATTGTAGTAGTTATGAAAATATAGTGAAACCTGATTTTCTGACACCTGAGTATTCCAACATCCTGCTTTAAGGGACACATGTTCATGGTACAAAATATGCCTATCATTGCAGAAAAACCCAGAGTTTTCCGACACCCTTCTCAATCCAACATTTTTTTTCTGGTCCCCATTGTGTCGGAAAACACTGGTTGCACTGTACAAACATACAATGGCTACCAAGAACTAATTCTTTTAAATAATAAGGTGGGAAACATCCTAAAACCAAAATAAATAATAAATAAAACATGTAATGTTTACCTTTCAGTTGTATCTGTAAATCATCAAGCATCTTTTCAAATGTATTGAAACTGGATTTGTCTTCCGGTATTATATGCTTTTTGTTCCACATTCCGCATGCGTACTGGAAAAAGTCCGCACAAGGATCAACCGATGTATCCATAGCATCCATTAATAAAGTAGCTGAAAATTGTATAAAACAAGTTAGTGGTCGTTTCAATATAAGCACGCACAAGGGTCTGGGTGGGGGTTTCTTCCATTCTTTATTCTTTAACTTTGTGTATCATTTGTTATCTATTTTTATCTTATCTTTTTTTTATTCATACAAACAGAAGATGTGGTATGATCATGATGATTGCCAATGAAAAAAATCTCCACAAGACACCAAAATGTCACAATTATTAGCAACTATGAGTGACCGTACAGCCTTCGCGAATGAGCAAAGGCCATACCGCATTGTCAGCTATAAAAGGCCCAGAAATGACAGGTTTTTGTTCTTTTTTATATTTTAACAGGGCTACAATACGAACGAATGGTTGGGTTTGCTGTTCTTTTAACAATAAAATATGACGTTGTGTTGTTGCTTAAAGAACAGCAAACCCATTGACACAAATATGATTGTACTTTAAAATGGTTTCGTAATAGGTGATCAACGTAACTGAGAATACTATAACTCATAACACATTGAATAACAATACCGACCATTGAGATAGCGACTCCTTTTTTTTTCTTAAATAATAGTAATTAAAATCTCCAGATTTAATCGAAGCGTTATATATGGAATAAATTTCCGTCCTTTGTTTCTCATCAATAGAATACATTAATTTCAACCTTTTATTCAGAATGCATTTCCGCCTTTTCCATAGATAACATTTCCGCTTTCCTTTTCTATTGAATATATTCCTATCTTATCTTCATAACGTCTTTCCGGCTGTTCAATCTTTTATTTGTAGCATATTCCAAACTTTTCTACAGAATACATCTCTGCCTTTTGTTGATTCAAATGTTAATTATGGTATCATACCATCATGATTTTGTTGTCAACAAGGCATTGACTAGGAACTTATACATGATATGATGGGAATTAAACAATGTGGTTGCGTATGCAAAACAGTATATTACTGTGTGGGTTTTAATTTGGAAAACATTTTTTTTTTTGCGCCACAAATACGTCCTTTAGTGCCACAACTTGTTTTCTCTATGCTACGTTTGCGCCACCTGTTTTAAAATTACATTGTATCATTTGCACCAAAAATTGAATATACGATTGTGCAAGTTTATCTAATGCGTTGGTTTGAGATCACGAAGCTGGTTTAAACCCAACAGCATTTTTGCTCCTGTCCAAAGTCAGTTACATTAAGTTTTGTTAGTCTTGTATGATTAAGACCCATTGGTGGTCATGGGTAGTTTTCTATTCTTTAATCGGATTGTTGTCTCTTTAACCTATTCCACGTTGTCAATGATTACTTTGAAGTTGAAATAACATGTTTACATATAAGACGTGAGGTGTGGAAAAGTGTGAACAGTTTTACTATTAATTGCATGTCCTCCACAAAATATGGGAACAGATTTGAAAAGGTTCCCGTTAACTTATGCGATCGTTGATTCCTCTTTTAATCAATTGTTTTTATTCATGTAGTTATTTAAGCAATGACTGTGATACTGTTTCTGTCTATGACTAAATAATATAAAAAATGTGGTGCACACTGAATAACATGCATATAGCATGTTGAAGGCCGTACGGTGACATATAGTTGTTAATGTCTGTGTCATTTTGGTGTCTTGTGGACAGTTGTCTCATTGGTAATCATACCACTTCTTCTTTTTTGTTTTATATAATAGTTTATTTGAAAGTGTTGACCAAACGTTTAGGTTATTTCGAATACTCAGAAAAAAACATTACAGTCATTCCTTATCACTTAATTCTAAATTCCTTTGAAAGGGGTAAATTTCGAGGAAAACAAACATTGATGACGTCACGGTCAAAATTATGACTATAAGCTGGTAGACAAAACACATTCAGCCAATCAGAAGACGTGTTACATCCAAAATTATATCCTACAGCATTATTAGTACATACCTGTCTTTATACACTCCTGAGAAATGCATACATTATAATTTACAGGCACTGAAAATAAACAAAATACACGTTTAATTGCATTATGTTGTTAGCTTAGTGTGTATTATCTACATATAACATATAACCAATTAACTGAGATAATCATGTAAGGAAGTATCAATGGTTTTAGAGTGTGTATTTCAAAAAGAGTCAAAAGATACAATAGGGATGTCTATAATTTCAAGTTGAAAACACAACTGACAATCAGAGAGGGAAAAAAAAGAAAAGAATACAAATCACAACATGTTAGTACAATGGTAGATATGTGCTTTACGTATAAAGCTTTTTCTATTTAATTTGACTGTTGACACCATAAAGTTGACTAATCGTATCACTTTACTTATTTCAATTTTATTATTTTCTCCATCACTGGGGCCTCAGTGTTCGAAGAAATCCAACCTCCAGTACCACTAGCCCATTAACACGTAGGTTGCCAGATGCGTTTGACCCCAATTTTTATTGACTAGCTTTTTCAGTTTTCCTACTTAATGTCCCTCCAAGCACACCAATTAAAGTTCCTCCGCCAATAAAACTGATAGACACGAAAAAGCCAGTAGTGATGACAGTGACGTAAAAGACCAATCAATGAAATAATAAACTCTCTCTTTGGAATAGTTTTTCAGAAGACATGCAATTAACACCCGTTAGGTCAGAAAATTATGGGTGACGCCATTGTAGTAGTTTTGATCAAGATTTTTAATTTTAATCCTTTTACCTTTTATTTCAAAACTTTATAAGTCAAAGCCTTGATAGACTTTTCGGTTTAATCTATGGTCAACCCCTAACTCCTTGTTGTCAATCTTACGTTTTATGTGTAGTGCTTTGTAAACCGGCATGTCTTGTCGTTTTTTTACCCTTGAGCATACTAGCATTGTCTGTCATTTCTGATTATGACTGAGCAATTTGATTGTCTTTTTATTATCATTTCGCTGACTATGATATTATAAAAGCTTCCTCATAATTCGATATTTTTATCTTCCGTGAAGTATTTTCCCGGACATTGCTCTTTTTTACATTGTCCCCTAGCGAGTACAGAAAATTTTACAAACAATAGTACTACAGTTGTAAAATTTTCAATTAGGCTCGACTCATGTTTTTATTAGCAAATTATTATTGTCACAGTGACTATTTTGTACTTCGTCTTGAATTTAATATCCTGGGGAACATATGTCAAGTGTTGGCATAATGTCACGAGTAGTCTGGTTTCTTTAGGAGTTAACGCAATTACGAACAAAAGAAAAAGACAGACTTGATAGCTTGTTCCTGTTTATCGTATTATTTCTGCACTTCGGTTATGAAAAGTAAGGACATAGAAAATTAAATGAGGTCAAGTACGGCGACGTTTGTTTTATTTTTTCCGCGTAGTTCCGTATAATGACTTGGCTTTTCTGTGTGTTTAGCGTTCATCTCACGTTGAAGAGCACTGAATGGAATTTTAATGAGAGCAATGCCTCGCTTTTATAATATTTAAAAGATTTCATTACCTTAAATATAGCAGAACGATGTTTACCTCTACAGGTCATTGACCTCCATGTTTGTTTAGGGAGTTACCAGTTGATTGTTTTGGAAGAGGCCTTAAACGAAATTTGACCAAAATCCAGAACAGAAGTTTTGAGTTAAAATAAAATTGCAGGATGAGCAACTTGGAAAATCAAATGGTTACTCCCTAAGATTAATAATTCAGAATATAAACAAAAGTAATGAGGATCCAGGAGCGGATCATGCAATTTTAAAAAGGGGTTCCCAACCCGAGACAAAGGGGGGTCCAACTGTATGTCGCCATTCAAATGCATTGATCGTCCAAAAAAGGGGGGTTCCAACCCCCGGAACCCTCCCCCTGGATCCCCTACTTAGATCGTTAACAAGAAAAATAGACATATCATTGGTTGATTAAATATGTTTTGCATTGCTTACGAATCTTATTCTCTTTTTATACGCTTTTGACAATCTTCCCAGAATATGGATCATTATATGGCGAACGAGCTTTGAAAGTGTTCAAGAAAATGCAGCGCTTAATCCAGTATTTGCAAAGGCATATATAAGACACATGACTGAATAGCTCTGGGCCAAGCAATTTAGATTTGTATTTTATGAACTGAAAAAGATTTATCGAATATACGATACGGACAACTGTAAATTAACCCAAAACTTTTGTATCTTAAAAGTACAAAACTGCATGTGAACAAAATGTAACTGTAATGACGTCATATGCGTTAAGACAACATATCACATCCTTAAAAAAAAGGTTAATGGTTTCTTGTTGATAAAGTGTCGATTTAATCAGGTATCAAATTTAAAATGATTATTTTTTAAAGTAATCATTGAAAATATCTTCAAACAGCAAGCCGTATTCATATATCGGTCGTCAAAGACTAAATATTATCTCTTTCATAAAATAAATCTCAACTCTTACATAAAATAAATCTTTAGTTAACTACTGTTTCATAAAATTCATAAAAATGCTTTTGAAAATATTAATAATATTTTTGTCTCTCATTTTATCTTCGTTTTTAATTTAACTCAATCTTTTTATTTACCATGCAGATAACGATTCATCATCTATATACCATTTCAAGATAACTCATAGCTATGAATGTGCAATTGGTTTTTTTTTTAAGAATAAAATTAATATGTCAGTATATGGGGGGGGAAAATTGAAACAAAATAGAAATACAAAAACAAAACAAAAACCGAAATCATACGATTCCCGTACGTTGATTAATAAAGCATAAATATGTTTGTAATTTAATTGCAAGCTTTGTTTGATTTGTTGCATCAAGTATACTTAGGTATACTTAGGCGATTTAACTTTTATTGGAAAATTAACATTATATATATTACAGGCCAAATATTATATATTAATCAACTTCATTTAAAACCCAACCTCATAAAAATGTTATAAATGTATGTGTGTGTTTAGTATTTTTTTGTTTGCTTTATCAATTGTATCAAATTGTCAAAATCTTGACAACATTTAGTAATGATATAGAATCACCGTAATCGTTTTTAAATGATGGGTGAATGTATGTATTGGTGTTTAACGTCATATGGTAATTAAATGATAACAAAGGACAAGGACATGACCATGTGATATGAAATATAAACTCTTCTATGTACTAGAACGGCACGTTGAGTATCTTTTATTTGATTTTTCTCAGCTGAGGCTCAAATCCATGATATCCCACACTCAAGTCGAGAATTCTACCACGCGACAATCGTGGTGGTTATCAAAATGTTGGTGCTGTGCTTAGTTCATAAAACAGATCTCGTTACAAGAGAGTTTAAAAAATCAAATCAACCTATGTTATTGTTTGTCATTTGCAAACTAAGGATTTTCTTATCACAGGCATATATTACCTCAGCTGTATTTGGCACAACTTTTGGAATTAGGGATCCTCAATGCTCTTCAACTTTGTACTTGTTTGGCTTTATAAATATTTTGATTTGTGCGTCACTGGTGAGTCTTAAGTAGTAAATTATAATCCTGGTACCTTTGATAACTATTAACACCACTGGGTCAATCTCACTACTGGTGGATGTTTCGTCCCCGAGGGTATCACCAGCCCAGTTATCAACACTTCGGTGTCGACATGAATATTAATAATGTGGTCATTTTTATAAATTTCCTGTTTATAAAACTTTAAATTTTTCGAAAAACTAAGGATTTTATTATCCCAGGCATAGATTATCTTAGACGTATTCGGCACAACTTTTGATTGCTGTTATACGTGCATACCCCACATCGTTTTTTCAAATATAAGTACTTTTAATCCACATCCAAGATGCTTGAACACAGTATGTCATTTATCATTTGGCACTTAGATAGCATAAGTACATTGTAGATATTAAAAAGTTGTAATATAAATAATCATAGAGGTGGTAAACCATCAACATATTTTTTTATTATTTCTCTAATGCATTATGTATTCCCAATGTTATTGCGGTTGCATTAAAATGCTATTAAAATAAAGTATTAGTGAAAGTTATCGAACTGACTGAACTTATTTCCCGATAGATACTCATCTCTTAAAGGGCTTCAAGTACTTCCCATAACGACTTGTTTGGTCTGATTATGAAGTTAAATTAGATTTAGAGATAAAATTAGATTGAATGTCAATTAAAAGCTGAAATCTCAATATATTGAGCCATTTGGGATTACTGATACCCATCTTCTACTCACTCTAAAAGAATATAATCATTATAACAAATAAAACACAAGGGGATACTTAAAACGAATTACTGTTAGTCAACATTGAGTTTTAAGTATTTGTGAAAACATACAAAATGAATGAAAACTGCGACGTGAACATATATAAAGAGAAATGAAATAAGCATAAAAGCAGAATTATATAGAATAAACAAAATGGAGGCAGGAACCTATCGATATAAAAGCAAAGTGACTTCTAATTTAACTGTCAATGGAAAGTCTCCAAACAAGAAAAAGTGTAAAACATTACGGATATTAAAAACCTATGTAAAGTAAACGGGTTTCAGTAGTTGGTATACATTGCTATTATTAAGACAAGAAGCTGTTGGATTTCATCAATCTAAATATTAAACTCGACGTGGCAGCAATTGATAAATCTTTCAATTATGTCGCTGATATATGTGTTATCGTATTCTTAATTTGAAATATGTCTTTGTTATTCATTGCTGCTTTCCCATGGAACAAAGAATTCCTTATATTTTATAGGCAGCCATGTTATTTATTTCAAAATAGTTATCAAAGGTACCAGGATTATAATTCAAAGTTCTTTTCTACATTTTGTTTTACCTCTCAGTTATACAGATGAAGACCGTACAATTATCTTTAGTTGTGAATTTCTATGAATTTGTTCTATTGTGTATATCTATTTCAATATTATATATTTCTAGTGACAAACAGTTATGATAAAGGATATAATTACTAATTATTGTCATGATATTAAATCATAAATGCTATTGATATATACTTAAAGATATCTTCGTTGTTATAATAATTATATATAGTTAACGCCAAAAGCTAAATAAGCAGTAAAATTAATTAGCATTGCCTGAAAAGTAATAACACACACGGTCATGATGCTCATTTCGCTTTGTAAATAGTTATCTATTAATAGTTATGTAAAAGGGATCACAGATGTTCTCATTTTATTCATGATTCCTTGGTCGAGTCATGGTTCTATTTTTCTGGGTTCGTTGGAGGTTGAGTTGACTTTGAAGCCCGAGTCGAAAGAGCAAGACTCTCGATAATATAGACTGTCAATGTACAGTTCAGTGTTTAACTATAATATACTATAAGTAAATGTTTCTATTATTTGTTATTGACCTTGAACTAGCTGTAATCAACTGTGAGACCTTTCATATCTGTACTTTGTGTCTTTTGGCCGTACGGTTCTCTCCTTATTAGCAATCAACCCACCCTTTTATATTAGTTTTTAAACAAAACGAATATACATGATGATACATCAATCTGATTTACTAAATTTTTTTCGCCTGAATTTCCAAAGCATATAAATATTTTCTTTTTTAAAGCTCCACTATGACAGTGACATTTCTGCCAAACTTTTTAATTTTGAATTTACGAAAAAAAAACATTCGAAAAGTCTCCATTGTACGAGTTTATAAATTATCAAAATATTATATCCGGTCAGAACTCTAGAACTATATCCGTTTTTTGAATTTCGATAGACACACATTTACAAACATATATTTTCACTATGCATCAGTTCTAGAGCTATATTGACCATTACTACAATCAAAATATCGTTACAACCCAAAGACCTTCAAAATTTTGTAGTTAACAAATTTTGCTCACCATGTACAAAGTAGACTTTCGTACCACTTAATGTTCTCATTTTGATATGCATGCACATATTCCTACTGCACGTTAACATCAAAATCAAATGGTCCACTTACAAATGGACACAGAATCGTGACAAATGGCCACAAAATTGACTTGGACTTATACATATTTAAAAGAATCATATATGTATGACGTTAGTTATATTTACATAAATTAAAAATGTATATGGTCATTGAATCAAGTTTTTTTTATAACAATTGATATGTATGTGGTATGTTGGCAAATTAGAGTTCGACAACTATCACCAGAGTCCAAATGGACGTAGATATCTATACTATTAAACGTGAAGATCTCATTTTGAGTGTCGCTTCTCTTCCTTCCGCAGTAAATTAATCATTATGCCTCTGTGTCCTAAAGGTACCATGCATAGTTGCATTTGTCATCCATTCTTATTATTATTTAGTTTGGTTTTCTTGGGAGAAAAAAGAAGAAAAGGTGTCCGGATATTGTATCCGTCATCAGACCGACATTTAAGTCATACCCAAGACTTCCGATTTTAACTTAAAAGAAGGGTAAAGGGTTATTTACATGCAACGTATTTTGACACTTTTTATTTCACGTGCAGCCGCGAAAAAGGTTCGTTATTCACCGTGTTTCGTGAAATCGATTAAACGATCAACGTGCAAGAAATTTTGAACTATTCCTTCATCCTGAAATGGTATTTATATTTCGCGTTCTTCCGTGTAGATATCACCCTTTACTCCCCTCTTTAGACATAATTTTCGTCTTCACTCGGGGACAGGACAAATGTTTTCGCGTAAGTCTGCATGTAAACTATGATTTTAACCCTATAATATAAAGAGACTTAATGTATATTGTATGTATGTTCATAGAATACAGAAACGCGAAAATAATGGAATTTAACAGAAAGCAAAACAATAAAGAACTTTGGGGAAAAGGAGAGGGCTTAAAATAATTGTCCTGTCTCCAAGTGCATATGACTCAGTTTTAAACCTTTTCTGAAATTCTCCAGATTTTACAAAAATTCATCCTACATCGATATCTGTTTACAAACTTTCAACCAGGCTCTAAAGACCTGCGATTTCGCGGGTGTGTTCTTGTAAGTAATTATAAGCCAAAATTGATCAACACAGTTTATGGAACTCCGATTGAAACACACATTTCTCTCTAATAACTTGGTTAACATACATTTATATTGTAAAAAATGAAATAACAACAATTCCGAACTCCACGGAAAATTCCAAACGGAAAGACCCTTAAAATTGGAAAAAAACAATCAAACGAAAGAAAAACTTGGTTGATATTGCATAAATGTTCAATATTGTGTTGATGAAAAAAAACCAATACATTAAGGAGCTGGGTGGTGAAAAACCCAATTTGATATTAAAATGAGGGGTGAATTAGAATTGATAATGCAATTAAAAAACTTTATCACCCAATCATGTAAGAAAATGGTGGTTAAAAACCCCAATTTGTGAATTCTTATCTGAAGCTCTGAGTACAAACATTTTCTTTTTTTTTAAATGGTAAACGATTATCAAACAATGAATACACTATGTGAGTTTTAAAATTTAGCAATACAAAATAATTTAGTATTGTAGTTCATTACGTTTTCAAGTACTACGATTACAATGATGCTTGTGTTTGTTTCCTACATAAACATTTCTGATAATGCCCGCAGTTAAAATAGTAGGAAAAACGGTATTTAAGATTGCGAATTTCTAGAAATGATGTTTTCAATCTAAACTGTTCTCCGTTTAACAAAACATGTTACTTTTGACAATTTAAATGAAAATCAGACGACTTTGTTGCAAGCGGTGGAATGGAAATTATCCTGAAATTGAAAATACAACCACATCTCCAAGATTTAATCGAATATTTTGCCAATTAATGTAAATACATATTTGCGCTGAAGTTAGTGATTGTTTACATACGGAAACTAATTAGCTAATATATTGCCAGACAAACCATTATACCAACTGTAATTAAAGCATTTTTATGCTAGTTAAAACTTAAACTGATTCAAGCACGCATTTTTCTCCAATAACAAGGTTAAAATGCATTGTAACTCATATAGTTACGGTAATCCAATTACTGGACTCGCATGCAGTGAATACATTTTCAATGTCTTAGTTTTCATAAGAGAAAATACGATATATTTCATGTCATTTCTAAGGACAGTGACATTGTAATTAGTTGTAATTGGCTTTGAACTATCTTTCAGTAACTATGAGTACTGCTACTGTGGTGCTTTGTGTCTATTATTGTTATGGAAGTTGTTTAGTGCTTTGAACCGATCCATTGTAATTTGTTTTATATTTTATTCTTTCTTCAAATCTGTCATTGGGTCAGGGGAATGGTGAGGGCCCACAACCATGTTTGTCTTTAAACATATTTATTTATAGTTCATTGTAAAACAAGTAAACTCATATTAATCCCTTTTCATTATGCAGGTGCGAATGCTGTCTTGTAGCGGTATCAGCCTGTTTTGTTTTCGAAATTTACAAGGGTGTTTTTTATAAGTACAAGAACTATTGCTCTCTCTTAACACGCGTCAGCCATTTATCGTTCCCTTCCGACGGACTATCATCAGTTTTCAAGAATGGTGTCAAGGGAGAGCCGAAAATTCTAGTCTATGGAATTTACTCAAACATGTTTAACGCTGCCATCACATTCTATAAGTGCCTGTTCCAAGTAAGGAGCCTTGATTTCAGTGATTGTCCCTGAAAAATGTCTTTCATTATTTGATTTCGTAAACTGTTTTTTTTTTAGGATTTAGCCTTCAGTTTTCTCGTTTGAACTGTTTCACATTTTTAATTTCGACGGCTTTTATAGCATAGCCGATTAAACATTAGCGTGTTAACAGTATTGAAGACCTAGGTACGGTTTTTTTTTATACATTCACTTTATTTAAACTCGAAAGGATAGTTGTTTATATTGGAAATCTTACTAATTCTTCTTATTTTTTTTTTTTTTAATGCTGATTTTTTAGTTTTTTACTGATTGATTAAGAGTGAATACAATGTTTTATTTCTAGAAAATATCATTGTTCTAACGTTTATGACGCCACAGTGACATCAGAGTTGTCATTCTGGACTGAAATGAATATTTTCATTTTTTCAACAGAACTTACATCTATATGGAATAATTCAAATTAGACTATTTTGCAATTTCAGTTGTCAAAGAAGTGCTTGAGTTAGGAGATTTTAGTTGGATATCTTGTCCACGCTGATGTTGTGAATTCAGCACGTGGCAGGTTGGTTCAACTCTGATCATAACTGACTAGAATTCACGGTTGGTCGATGTTTCACTCCAAACACTCCAACTACCTTCACATATAACATAAAAACTGGCCGTCAAGATAGGACACGATGGATGAAAGTTGCAACGTACACCAGCAATCTATTAAAAGGGTATAAATAAAAATCGAAGATCTTTCTTACAAGGGTACTTGATCGTTATCATAATTGATAGCGTACATAATCAATGAATTACACATACGTCTAAATATATGCATATAAGTATATGTATACGGAGAAAAAATTATTTAAGAACTTACCATGATTACTATCTCGAATGAAGGCCACGACAACAAAAGCTACACAAGCAAAGAACAGAAGAGAACACAAACACAGTAAATATTTTTCACGATTAGTCCACCTCCTTGAGCAACCATCTGTTTCATGCACATGTACGACAACGTCCATTGTATTGTTCATAGCTATCTGCTTTTCTTTCTTTTCTTTTCGTTTTTCGATCATACCATTACGAGGGTCCTTCCGTTTATGGTTGTCATGAGGTAGAAACTTTTCATTTTCATTATGATTGGAGTTTAATTCCTTATGTTTTATATCTCCGTTGCAGTTAGCGAGCATGTCCGAATTCGAAAAGCAATCAGAATTTCCATACGACATTGTTTTAATTTTAGTATTGCACGTGCACAATATTGGAGTGTAGACAAGTCAGACACATATTTCCAGTTAAGTGTGGTCAAGAATTGTCAATCAATATAATTAGTGACTCAAGAATCTACACTTCTTAATCTCCATGGTAAATAATCATTTAAATTCCTCATTGTACGTCTTCTGGACAACTTTCCTGAAAATGAAATTAAAATGTCACCTCTGTTAGAAATCTAATTAAAAATAAAAATTTACTATTTTACATAATAAAACAAAGCTTATGTCAAAACCCAATCAGAAAAATGACCAATCTGCAAGCATTATTCTCTTTGCAGATACAGTACATATGCAGAGTAAATAACGATATATTCTTCCAGATATTTATATAGTAACTGTTACCTGTTGATTGGAAATGAAAGATTGCATTGGATTATCTTTTTGAATTTGTAACGTTGAAACGGTGGTTAGTGTTAACCAGTATTATCTATATAATATATATATTTGTAATTTATAAATGCTGTAAGCTGTGTTAGTGTTGAATAAGGAAAATAAGCATTATCCATGACGATGATTCGTGGTTATTATTTGATTTATTGCATGTAGATGATGTAAGTGTTTAACCAATGCTTTTCATACCCTCCTACGATAGTAGAGGGGGCATTATGTTTTCCGGTCTGTGCGTCTGTCTGTTCGCTCGTTCATCCTTCCGTTCGTTCGTTCGTTCGTTCGTTTGTTCGTCTGTTCCGTTTCATGTTACAGTTTTTGGTCAAGGTAGTTTTTGATGAATTTGAAGTCCGATCAACTTGAAACTTAGTATGCATATTTCCTATGATATGATCTTTCTAATTTCAATACCCAATTTGATTTTTGACTTCAATTACACGGTCCACTGAACAAACGAAATGATAGTGCAAATGGGGAATCTGTGTACTGTGGACACATTCTTGTTTCAGTTCGGCATCAAGTACAGTTCTACCCTATAACTGGTACTAACAGTTATATTCTAGAGGTAATTCTTCCAAGTCTATTCGAAAACAGTTCTACGATTGAATTATTTAAGAACTATTTAAAGAGGTAGACCTAGGATCAGGGACATAACTCTTACAAACATCAGCACGTTTGTGTCAACCATTTTCATAAAAAATATTCACCCGCTCAAACATAAATATTTCAAACCTTTGGTGTATAAACGTAGAAACTTGTGCAGCTATAATAGTACAAAGAAGATCCCGAAAAGGACAGCCTTATTCTTCTAATGTTACAAGTGTCTGAGAATATTATTTCTCAATCATTTCTTAATTGAATGTGCGTACGATCGCTTATAAATACGCTATTTACTGAATCGCTTTTCCTAGTGAAGGTTACTTATTCACTTTTGCTGTCCATTAATTAAAAAACCAAGGTTAAACTGATTTCCAAAAAAATTTATAATAATAAATGAAATCCGAAGTAACAGTTCCTGCTAAATTGACATTGGTTTTGTGTGCGGATATCAATTCAATATTGAAAAACAAAAAAAAAGGCTGAACTACATTCGTTTTAAAAAAAGTATTAGATATTTTAAACAAGATCACAAATCAGCGAAAGAGGCGAAAAACAAGGAAACATTAACAACTTTCAAGCAGCAAATAAACAGACATTGCGATTGGCAACAAAATTAAAGCCAACAAAAATATAAGCAAGTCTACAAAATACTAATAGAAAACTTAAGACTGACAACATTAAAGCCAACAAAAATATAAGCAAGTCTACAAAATACTTATAGAAAACTTAAGACTGACAACATTAAAGCCAACAAAAATATAAGCAAGTCTACAAAATACTTATAGAAAACTTAAGACTGATAACACTATTCCCGCTAAAACTTGGTTAATTGCAGTTACTGGGAAAGAGTAATTTGAATCTGTTCCACTAGTTAGACCCTTCCTGTTCATCATGTTAAGAACATGCGTACAAATTCTTCCAATTACAGCTAATTATGTAAACCTCTCTCCTTTTACAGATATCACATGCCTCATAATAAATGAAAATTATTAAGCAGCTACAATATCATGGAAATGTCACATTCAAGTAATTTGAGAACATTCTTGAAGGTTGAGATACCATATGGACAGTTAAACTCATAGATTGAAAATAAACTGACAAACAGACAAATGAGATTACACAAGATACAACATAAACTCTCACTTGAAAATGACATGAATTCAAAATGTATGATATACGTGGTAAATCTATACATAATTGTATGATTAAAAATATGTTCATTTAAAGAAAAAACTCATCTTTTCAAAAAACATATTTCATATCAAACGATATAATGCATCTAGCTAGATACAGTTTATCAATGTTAATGATTTTTAGAACTACTTTATGTATGTTTTTATATTTGGTCAACGAGTTTGGTTAGGTCTGCGAATTAAATAAAGGTCAATTTAATATATCCGCTATAGCGTGATTCTAAATAACTTGGTATTACTTTCACTTATTAGGATGACTATAGCTATATAAGAGTAAAACGACAGGTGTTACATGTATATCAGAATCCAATAACACTCCTGTATCATCAGAGATCAGTCCCGGATTTTTTTGGGGTTAGTGTTCCAGTTTTTTGCCCTTTGCAATGACGAAAATATAAAAAAAAATACTTTTAATATTCAAAAGTATTATACCTAATTTTAAATCACAAAAATACTAAACTCCGAGGAATATTGTCAAAATCAAAAGCTCAAACACATGAAACAAATGGATAAGAACTGTGATATACCTAACATGGTTAAAGCGTTTTCTTATATAGCAAATAATGGATTAAACCTAGTTTTATAGCTAGCTAAACCTCTCACTTTTTTGACATTTGCATCGAATTCCATAATATTGACAACGATGTATAAACAAAACAAACAGACATAATAGGTGAATATGTCACAAACAGGGACACTGTTGTCAACAGTCTAAATGTGTAATGTAATGTTCAACTGGTAGTGGACATTGTCATCAAAATAACATGGATTTTGTCAATGACCTGGTTACGAAGATACAATGGGCGACTTAAGAATGTCATTACATTGCATTTTTAGATTTAACCAACTTATTTTCGCGGAGACTTTATTTCGCGTAAAGCCCTTTCTAGTCAACTCGCACCGATTTAATTTAGCGATTTTCTAATTTACTTGGTGTAGTTAAATAAGGAAAGATCAAAGACTTAGTGATACATTTTCGCGACGATTTAAATTCGCGTCATTTTTTTCTCTCGCGAAAATGCGAAATTTAGTTGGTTTACAGTGTTCTAAACACATGTTCAAATATAAATATAATAGTATCTTTCAGCTTCAATGATGATATCAAAACCATTGAATGACATATTAAGCAACATTTTCAATGGTGATTTTTTATTAAAAAAAATGTAGTTACGTAGTATGGTAAGCTTATTGATGAATGTCGTGAAAAAGATTACATTCTATTATTTGGTTATTCTCGTATATTCTCGTAAAAAACGAGAAACAAACTTTTTTTACTTGTTGTTCACTTGTTCCCTTGAATGAAAGTGGTTGATTTTGTAAGTTTTTTAGTGACTTCATTATTTTAAATGTGTCTTCGACTTCGATATGTTTTATATATATATTTAGGTTGTGTCAAAAGAAATATATAATTTAGTAAATAAACTCCTCATATATACCAGGACCAAATTTAGTATATACGCCAGACGCGCGTTTCGTCTACTAAAGACTCATCAGTGACGCTCGAATCCAAGACAGTTTAAAATGCCAAATAAAGAAAAGACAAGAATATATGCATAAAGTAAATCACAAAAATACTGAATTCCGAGCAAAATTCAAAACGGAAAGTCCCTATTCAAATAGCAATATTATAAGCTCAAACAAAACAATAAAACAACTGTCATATTCCTTTTTTGATATAGAAAATGGAAGATTAGTCATAATTGCATAGCTAGCTTAACATCTCACTTGTATGACACTCGCATCAAATTAAATTATATTGACAACGATGTGTGAACAAAACAAACAGACATGATAAGTTAAAATGTTGAAAATAGGGAAAATTAATTTAGACAACAAAATTGTAATAAAAAAATCATATGTATTCAGTACTTTTTACACTAATGTTCAATGTATAAGATTGTATTCAAAAATGACGATAGTGCACACACCATATTAGATTTCTTTAGCAAGGTATTGCGTTAAGTCAAAATTTTTGATATCTTAATCACTATAAGTTGCATAAAAGAACTCGAAATTTGAAATATTTCGGGAATGTGTAGGTGTATGTCTAATGCCAGAAAAACTTTATAAACAAAGTGGTATATTTATAAACTATGCATTAATTGCTCTTGTTTAATTGCTGGATTAAATTTGAGACATGTGTTTTCATCCGGTATTAATTAGAAAACATGATCATTAGTTTCTTCTAGGTAGTTAACATGCCATATTTTTTTCAAAAAAGATAAACGTGATAAAAATCTGAATTTTTATCTGCTTTGAGATGATAAGATGACGTGCTTAATTTACAGAAGATACAGAATTATCGACAATTTGTACTGTTTCGCTTTGATGCCACTGTCTATTATTTTAAAGATGATTGACACGGCCTGATATTCGAGAATGTTTTGCAATGACGTCACGTATCGATGCAAAAACGACACTTGTCAATCCGCGTAAATATTTCAATGACATGACGCGACTTCATTCACACAACTGAACAGCTATCAAGAGGTTTGATTTCTTTCTTTTTATACTGAATTCATCGACTCGAGGATTTGTTCGCCCTAGCGGCCTCGCTAAAGATTTTTGCCAAAATAACCATAACGACACGATTTCTTATCTAAAATCTAAATATCTAAATTACAAAAGCATAAACAAAAGCAGACTGCAGCATCGTATTCAATGTGGTAATATGTACATGTACATAAATACGTATTACCTCTTCAGGTAGTAGAAACTTCTTGTCTCTAATATTTTGCTTGAAAGCTTATCACACCTATTATAGAAAAAAAAATTAGATAGTGGTATGACTGCCAAAGAGACAACTATCCACCAGAAACCAAGGGGCATATATGCATGATATGTAAGCCACAATAAGTCAGTGTACAACCTTCTGTCAGGCAACATTTTACGAGATGAAGGTAGAAAAATGTAAAATTGGACAACTGGGGTAGCTATCAGGAGAACAAAGATATCAGTTTATAGTTGTCGACGTATTGAAGGTACAGACACATACTATTTGTTGATGTGCATTGATTTTTCATGAATCAACAAACAGGAATCAAATTTGTTGTTTATATCATTCTAAACATTGTTTCTTTTTAATGCTATATTTTACATCATATAACATAAGAACTTAAACACAATGAGACGTTCATGGTGGCTATAGTTGTTGCCGTTGAACGTTAGTATCATTATGAATTTAAAATTTCCATTTGCTTCTATGTATTGTCAAACACGTGATAGTAGATCTCTGTAAAAATACTGCTGCTCCCGAGGGCCAAACGATTAGAGTGTTATGTTGTGCCGTGTGTACCAATATTTGTCCGTTTGTCTTTTTCTTTTTTAACCATGGCGTTTTCAGTTTATTTTGATCTATGGGTTTAATGTCCCTCTGGTATCTTTTGCCTTCCTTTATCGCTCGAGTTTACCTAAATGCTGCATATTTCTCAAAGCCAAAAGAGTTACAACGTTTGAGATGATATCTAAATACAATAATCAGTTAATTTAACTACAAAAATTTACATGTTGTGCACTATCATACATATCAAAACCAAACGTACCTTTTCTAATTGTGGATTTGCATTAATGAATTAACTCCGAGACTCAAATGAATTATAATATCCCAATATTATTTTCAATGTTAGATGTCATAGAGAATGCACCTCTTTTCTATCAGTCTCTTAGTCCAAACAACTTCAAAAGAGCACAATACAACACTTCAGTTGTTTCCCATTTACAATTTTATACATACAATATATCAATGTAGTTGAATGATATTAAAATATAAGCATACAGTTTATTTTGATAAACAAATTCAGCAAAGGTTAATGTGTTATTGAATAATAACTCGAGTGACAGATGTTAAAAACCCTATTTGTGTGAAAAAGTGTAGCAATTTAATCTCCATTTCACTGTTAACGTAAATTGGATTTTAATTTCGATATTGTATGTCGTTAGGTCGACTGATTTTATTTACGACAACAATTTCGAATTGTGATTTTATGAAATATAGTACAGCTTTCTGCTATGTGCAAGCAGTGATGTAGTTCAAATTTATACTTTATGATTACGACTGAATGGAGTGTTTATTTTATATAACTTGCATTTAGTTTGCATCAGTTATTTCATACGTAAAAGAATCTTATCATCACATGCACTCCATCAGTATTTTGTAATTATTTTAAGCTGTAAATCATATTGCAAGTAGGTATCTAATTTTCAAATTAAATGAAGCTTTATTTATGGTTGTTTCTTAATTTGTTTTATAAATATTGAAAAATGCATTTGGTTAATAAGATCTCCACATTATTGACTTTTTGATCATTACATAGATTTGTTCAGAAAATCAACATGATACGTTAGTTAATCTTCTTAGTAAGTAGGCACATTTTAATTATCAAAATTGCCATCTCGGGTCTTCTTCAACATGTAAACATGTATAGTTCTGAAATACGCTATGGTGGTGTACACAAAGTACACAAATGAATCTGTCATGTCAATTTAAAGGTTTTAACATATATACCTTGTATGAGGACATTTCAAGTGAAATTGGTCCCACCTCTATCCGGGACCTAGCAATATCATTTAATTAAAAACTTTATCATAAGTACCATGGTATTGCAGCTAAAACTTGATAACAGACAATTAAGTAATACTTTAAAAGTTGAGTGCTATTACATGTACAAGAGGGACGAAATATACCAGAGGGACAGTCAAACTCATAAATCGAAAATAAACTGACAACGCCATGGCTAAAAATGAAAAAGACAAACATACAAACAATAGTATACATGACACAACATAGAAAACTAAAGTATAGGCAACACGAAACACGAACCAGGTGCCCCGGATGGGTAAGCAGATCCTGCACATGTGGCACCCGTCGTGTTGCTTATGTGATAACCAATCCGGTAAAAAGTCTAATTCGGTAGGTCACATTCATGAAATGGAATGGGATTTTAGTTAAGACGTAACGAATATATCCGATACATTTATGAAACGGTTTTCCCATAACAGTCAACCAACTCGTAATGGTGTCCGTAAAATGTAACAGGGATGATTTCAACTTCACCATTTTGGAACTCATGGTTTAACAGCTTCCTTGTGAGCAGTAAAGTTTATTCACGAAAGATGGGTTGTGCCAGTCGAGCTGGCTTTCTTATTTTTAAATTTGTGGTTCATTTATCCTGCTTGAATATAATTAATGTAGTCAACATTCTACTCATCCTAAATATTCAGATAATTCTATTCGACACGATGTGTCAATTATACGATCAAAACAAAAGCTATAAAGATATATAACTGAATATGAAATACACAATGGACATTTTATAACGAGTAAAAAAATCATAAATATTCATTGAATTAGCCTAGTTAAATGATCAGCTGCAGATTCTGTCAGTTTCACAGTGCGTTGAGTTTTTGATGGTGGTATAGGCCTCCCCAAGGACTTAACAGATTGGACTAGTCGCAAATGTGATTGATATGGGTATTAATTGTATTGTACATTTATCATGTTCTGATAGTTCTATATTCAATCACTGACGAGTGCCTCTGACTGCTCCAATCTAGTGTCTGATTAAAGTTGTTTACCTCGTTCGTTTCAATGACATCTTCGTTTACTAATTAACCTAAATTGAAATACACCCTAGGATTCCTACAATATCCATACTACAGTAATGTTGTTAAATTGGACTTCATTGCATCTTCTCTTTGGGCGAAAGTAGGAACATTACTTATATACCAATTTGTATAGATCGATACGTGTCTCTTTAATTGTATTCCCCTCTCTACCCATTATATAGCACTTTCCTTTAAATTATATACTGCTGTACAAATTAACCTAAATTGAAGTGTCCCGAAGTTGTCTGACGATATCCATACTTTTATAAATTAAATTTGATACATATACTCCAAGTAAAACACACACAAAAATGCAACAATTTTACACACAACCGACCTGAAAAAATTTAAGCAAATACCAGTTGGACGTTCTTAATAAAATTGAGAATGGAAATGGGGAATGTATCAATGAGACAACAACCCGACCATACTAAAAACAGCAGAAGATCACCAACAGGTCTTCAACGTAACGAGAAATTCCCGCACCCGGAACACGCTGGCCCCTAAACAAATATATACTAGTTCAGTGATAATAAACGCCATACTTATTTCCAAATTGTACACAAGAAACTAAAATTAAAATAATACAAGACTAACAAAGACCAGAGGCTTCTGAATTGGGACAGGCGTAAACATGCGGTGGGGTTAAACATGTAAATGAGATTTCAACCCTCCCCCTATACCTCTAGCCAATGTAGAAAAGTAAACGCATAACAATACGTACATTTAAAATTAAGTTCAAATAGTTCTATATTTGATCCTGTATACCGCTAGTGTAACATTGAGCTTGCTTTCCTATCAAAAATGTGACATCACATCGAGGTGCTCTAAAAGAATAGTTAGTGTATGTTACACTGCTTAATTGTGATACTTACTTCAGTATCTAGTATGTATCTAAACTAATATAGTATGAAACCAAGTGTTTTCATTTTTCAATAAAACGCATTCATTTAGATAGTATATCATGATACCCTTGTTATTATGCAGTACACACAATTTTGTTTTCCAAATATGTGTAGATTTTCTCTATAGGCACTTCCCAGAAAGATAAAAATACATCTTATCTTTCAAACTATATATATTCAAAAAGTAATTATCAAAAATTGAAATTTCCTATAACCATATCCTAACACTTGAAATCAAAATTTATTTCTGCAGGCCTTATATAGGCCAGTCACATATTTGTAGGTTTTGTCATAAGACGTTGTCGTGGATATTGACCAACTGAACTCGTTCTTCCTTTAGCATGAACGCATGGATTACTAACTGTCCCAAATTAAAATTTCCCTAATTCCCAGTATACCGGTTAAGCAGTTCATACAATGTAATGGAACTTCAATAGGAAAATGGTTAAGATAAAAAAAAAAAAGATATAAAAATACATTGGAGTCAGTGTGTTGTGTCTCTTTTTATACACTTATGAAAACACTAGCTGATATTGAAATTGCATTATAATTTGGTAATTAACCTAAATTGAAAATCACCTTCAACTATTATATCATATACAAAATTTATAACTAAAACTATCTTCAGATATCTCGTAATTTTGTAGGCAAAAAACATATTTTTTAGGACAGACAGCTTATTTTAAAACAACTGTGCCACGAATGAAACCATTTCTACTGGGTTAGTATTATAGTTTAACGGTTGAGGCAAATACGGCGTGGAACTGCACAGATTCATAACAGACCTCAGATTATTATCAAGCAGGTCAGATGCCCGTAAGCAGTGTAACGGAGACTCATCGTTTACACTATATTCAAAACAGTTGTAAGTGTGCAAAATCAGTAGCAATGTACAGTTATAGAGCATTAACATCAAAGTGATAAAAAAAAAACAAGAATCGATAAAGAATACAAATTGCAAGGAATTTTTTGGCACGAAAAGTTTTTGTAGGACTAAACATATAGGTTCATTGAATTCAACAATAGCAATACAGACATGACCATAAACAACTTTTGTCGTATAATTGACCCGAACTGATTTCTATCAATTTTCAAAAGTAAGTGCCTTCAGTTTACTATTACAATGTAAGCAACAAAAAAATGATATATTAGTATTTCATATCGTCACAGAAAATTAATAATCAAATTGGTGATTATAATCAAGTATTGCCTATAGGTATTTCAACTATGTAAACAAAAATAATTAAATAATTTTGGAAAATATAATATCATACTGTTAATCAACGATAACGTCTTAAGGGACGGGTGTATTTTTCATCATTAGGATTTTTATTCAATAAGCAATATCAGCTAACAAATTGATCAGCTTAAAGCAATGTATATAGTAATAGACTGTATGAGTTAATGAAGTAATTACTCTTGATGCATACCGTTAGGCCTCAAGTATATACTATAGATACTATTGTAATAGAGAAAACTGAATTTAATCATGAGGATAATACTTTCTTTCAGTTTACTTTTGACATGTTTGATATGCCTTTCATACATTCTTCTTTAATCAATTGAGAAATTACTTAGCAACTGAGATTCCAAATCCCCCAGGCAAGGTTAACATTATATGAGTTTGTTTAACATCCCGGCATTGTGGAATCGTTCTTTTGATAACTTTTGTATTCTTGGTTTTTATTTTTCTGCTTTTGTGTTTTGTGTTTTTGATTTTTTTGTGCTTCATTGTTACATATTTGTTTGATTTTATTCCCCTATTTTCGATATTTTTACCTATTAGGTATGTTTGTTTTGTTCACACATCGTTGTCAATATAATGTAATTTTATGCGACTATCATACAATCGAGAAGTATATTAAGCTATAAAACCACCAGGTTTAATCTACCATTTTCTACATAAGAAATCGTCTAAACCAAGTCAGGAATATGACAGTGACGGTTGTTATCCATTCGTTTAATGTGTGTCAGATTTTGACTTTGCAATTTGATTAGGAACTTTCCACTTTTGAATTTTCCTCGGAATTTAAAATATTGTTGTGACTCTATTTGTGATACTATAGATACTGACATAATGTATTCAAATACGTGTTCATCCGTGAATATTATAACAATGTGAGTACAAATCCGGTTATAAGTCTAATTCGGAACGTCACATTCGTGAAAAGGGAACGGGATTATAGTAAGGAACATATCCGCTATCATCCATGAAACAGTCAACACACTCATGATGGCGTCCGTAAAATTTTAGAAGAGAAGATTTTCAACTTAACCATTTGGAACTCCTGGTTTAATAGCTCCCTTGTGAGTAATCAGCTGCAACAAGAAACGAAAAGATCGATATAACTCAGAAATGGAAAAGTGGTACATATGAAAACTGAAATCATCACATTTTGAACATCAGTAAACTACTGTTTCTCTAATTTGCATACAGCCCTTGAAGTGTATAAAGTCGTCAAACTCTTTCAATTCGAGGAGAGAAAAGCTGATTTCTAAGTTATTATCCTTAATGGACAGTTGGGAGTAAGTGAGTAAAATATACATACTTTATTATTGTCTGTACGTAAACTAAAGAACCAACGCCAATTAATATTGCAAAAACAAAATTTGTCGTAAAGGAAATAAAAAGTAATAATTGCACATTTTACAAATTTATCATGTTTTTTTTTGGTTTAGGCAGAGATTAATTTTTATTCTGTACACTCTAGGCTTGTGTAGATATCTGGTGTATGCCTATCTAACTTCAGCCTTGTTCGGATACGTTTGTCATATTGTGAAAAACCGATGTTCTCTGAACGGACTGGAATCACAATATTTTATAAATGTGGGAAGTAAAAAGTATAAAAGGAAAAAGATACCAAGAGACAATTCACCTGGTTGTGAAAGATAACAAAAAACAATCACAATATTTGGAAAGGAGGCGAAAATTACCAAATAAACAGTCATAATGTATAAATAGGAGACGTACGATACCCACACACTGGAGGAAAAAGATACTAAAGGAACAATCACATTGCATGAAAAGAATGCAGATTTTACCAACTTGAAGGAAACAGTCATAATGTATGAATTTGAGGCGGAAAAAACCAAAGGAACAACCACAATGTTTGCAGAGGAGGCAGACGATATCAAAGGAACATTCACATTGTATGAAGAGAAGGCGGAAGATGGTAAAGACACAACCACACTGTTGGAAGATGGCCATTGTTATATTATTGTTCGTTTCTGTGTATGTTTCATTTTAATGTTGTGTCGTTTGTTTTCTCTTATTTTTGAGTTTTTAAGATAAGACGTGGCACTGTACTCATCTTTCCCAAATTCATGTATTTGGTTTTAATGTTATATGTGTTATTTTCGTGGGATTTTGTCTGATGCTTAGTTCGTTTCTGTGTGTGTTGCGTTTCGGTGTTGTGTCGTTGTTCTCGTCTTATATTTAATGCGTTTCCTACGGTTTTAGTTTGTTACCCCGATTTTGTTTTTTGTCCATGGATTTATGAGTTTTGAACAGCGGTATACTACTGTTGCCTTTATTTTGCAGAGGAGGCAGACGATATCAAAGGAACAACCACATTGTATGAATAGGTGGCGGAAGATATCAAAGACACAATTACAATGTTTGCACAGGAGGCAGACGATACCAAAGGAACAGCCACTATGTATGAGGAAGAGGCGGAATATACAAAAAGAACAACCACAATGTTTGAAAAATGCGAAAGCTACTAAATAAACTATAACAAGGTAATGATAAGAGGCGGATGATACCACAGAAACAATTATAATGTATGAATAGGAGGCGAAATATACCACAGAGATAATCACAAATTATGGATAGGGTGAGCAAACAAATACCGAAAACATTATGGATAGGGTGAGCAAAAAATATATCAAAAACATTATTGATAGGGTGAGCAAAAAATACCAAAAACAAACGATCACAATGTATGAATTATAGGCTGCAGATACCAAAGCAATCATCATATTGTACAAAATGAAGACGGAAGATACAAAAGGCACAATTACAATGTTTGAAAAAGAGTCAATGAAGCCAGGGGAATTCTTTTTAACACTTTTTCTTTAATATAGTTGTTGCTATTGCATGTTAAATAAACTCATCATAGATACCAGGACTAAATTTAGTATATACGCTAGACGCGCGTAAAATCGTTTTTTTAATTTAAATGTGACCAGCCTTTTTGGTATTTTCCAACTCTCGTGAAGTATTACCCCTGCTAACCTGAAGTGTTCACGTTTCAGCTCTGAGGTTCCAAGTAAAGACACTGATTCAATTCAAGTTATAATCATGATAATGTAATGTAGCACTTTTGTTTGGTTTGTGAATAATTAATATGTAAATATGCATTTTAATCCTTACGATATAATAATAAATAAGTTTTTCTTTAGTTTGTGTCTTCAAATAAAGTATCTTAACCGTAAAAAGATCTTTAATGACAAGTTGGAACAAAGGACACAAAGAAATACGTTTCTAAAAAGAATTCCAAACCTAATCCTTATGATATTGTTGAAGTATTGCTTAATTCTAAAAATATTAGAAGGGGTATGATATATTTCTAAATTGCATAGCGCCTTGTTGAAATATGTTCATATTGTGTATCTGGTACATTTGTATTGCTTTGGATTTATAGATAAGGTCATGGTCCGGGTGTCTTCATTACAAATTAGCGATCAATTGCCAATCAGACATGAGACAATTGTCACGTTATTGTAACGCATGTATATTTATTTATTTTTTATATCGTAGCTTGACGTTTTATTCCTTTTCTTCAATACAATCACATCTGTCTGTTCTTTGGATTTGAAAGTTAAATTTCATATTCTGATTAATTTGACAATTCTTGGAATACATCAAGTTAAAAAAAATTAAACATTATTTATAACTACTGAAACATGCTTATTATTCATTTTATCGTGTATTCGAAAAATAAAAATAAATAACATAATACGTATTGTATAACAGTTGAAACATGCTTATTATGCATGTTATCTGCATGTATTCGAAAAATGAATGTCAAAATGTAAAGACATTTTTGCTTTATCGTGCATAGTCTTTCGTGTTTTTTATTACATTAAACTTCAGGAATTGTCAATACTTTTTAATTATAACATGATAGAAAACTTATCTTACACATCCGACGTCTCTCCGACTTTGTTTGTTTATAGACTCATCGTATGGTGACCTATAGTTATTTATTTCTGTGTCATTTTGGTCTCTTGTGGAGAGTTGTCTCATTGGCAATCATACCACTTCTTCTTTTTATATTATCATAATGTATATGTAATGGTACAATTAGTTGCAACTATGTTTTAAGACTTAAAAGGTGCTTCAAAATAAATATCTGTCTATATTATTTATTTTTCAAATTCGTTGTTATCAACACATACAGTGATGATAGTAAAGCTGAATATAATTATTTATAAACTCGTTAAAATAGTTGTGTTATACATATGTATTGTTTTATCATTGATTCTAGCGTGCGTAAATTGCAGCTGGCAAAACGAGGAATTGCATCACTCCTTGCTTCAATTTTAAGTAAATAAAACTTCTTTCTAGTCCTCGAGAAAACTTGAAGGTATAATATATAATTTTAACCTTTGAAATTCAATGAAAGTAAAGTATGTCTGTAGATATAAGAACATGTTGTATAACTGCCAATGAGACAACTCTCCATCCAATTTACAATTTAAAAAATAAACCATTATAGGTCAAAGTACGGTCTTCAAAATGTGTGCTTTTTCTCGTTTTGTATTGCTTGTGTTTGATGCAAATCGGTAAAGTTATGCTCTTTCAACTGATTAGAAAACATACATTAAATTTATTTATTATTTTTGTTTACTGACATTTTCCCTAAACAAATTGCGTCCTTAATTTCATTTTACGGCAAACTTAACTTCAAAATTGTTGAACATTTGTTTATATATAGTTCAGTTCTGCTGACAAAATTAGGTAACACAATATTGTGGTTGCTTAATTCTACTAGTCATCGATATGTGTTCTTAATTTGAAAATAATGAAAGAAGGAAGCCAGACATATTATCACACTTCTGCTGTGTGTGTGTGTGTTTTTTGTTGTAACTAAAATACTTGTAATCAATCAATTTACTTAATGTCTATTGTATAGTATTACAGAAGTGGTAAACCATTAGCAGTTTTATAGAGCAAGGCATTAACTTTTTATGAATTTCTTTCTGTGGCCTATAGATTTTATTGAAAAGAACAGACGTGTCACGGTACTTGTCTGTCCCAAATTCATGTATTTGGTTTTGATGTCATATTTGTTATCCTCGTGGGATTTTATCCGATGCTTGATCCGTTTCTGTGTGTGTTACATTTAAGTGTTGTGTCGTTGTTCTCCTGTTATATTTAATGCGTTTCCCTCGGTTTTAGTTTGTTACCTCGATTTTGTTTTTAGTCCATGGATTTATGAGTTTTGAACAGCGGTATACTACTGTTGCCTTTATAGTCTTCGCAAAACAAGTAGAAACTATCTCCGAGGTAAACTTGATATGCGGTAGTCAATAACAAGTAGAAACTAACTCCGTGGACAAAAAACAAAATCGGGGTAACAAACTAAAACCGAGGGAAACGCATTAAATATAAGAGGAGAACAACGACACAACACCGAAACGCAACATGCACAGAAACGACCAAGCATCAGACAAAATACCACGAGAATAACAAATATAACATCAAAACCAAATACATGAATTCGGGATAGACAAGTACCGTGCCACGTCTTATCTTAATATCTCAAAAATAAGGGTAAACAAACAACCCAACGTTAAAACGCAACACACACAGAAACGAACAATAATATAACAATAGCCATCTTCCTGACTTGGTACAGGACATTTTTAAAGGGGAATAAAAATGGTGGGTTCAACCTGGTTTTGTGGCATGCCAAACCTCGCACTGGCAAAGTAGAATATAACATATGCCGTATCATCCCGAGATACCAATATCAGCCAGAGAGCCTTTAGGCCCGAGGGATAATATTGGTCGAGGGTGGTACGGCATGTGATACGGATTTTGTCATGTATTATTCTGTTAATCATATATTTTTTAAAACCAAACTAAAATCGTAAAAAATGCATTTGTGCAGAAAAAAAATTTACGAAAGTTATGACCAAATAAACTGTAAAACTTTGGATATTTCTACATTTTATTGTACTATTTTATATTTAAATCGTTCGTCAAGTTACTGGGTAATAATTATTTGGAAAAAAATCGATTTTAATTGAAATGATAGGACGATTTTTTAAATAGAACTCATTATTTTCCCTTAGCCTGAAAATGCAGCAACTGGACGTCAACTTTCAAACGATGACGTCATTTTAATTATAAAGTCACGCCAGGTATGCGATACGGATTTTGCTATGCGATACGGGGTATGCGAAACGGGTTTAGCCATGCGATACGGGGTATGTGATACAGGGTAGGTGATACAGACTGGAAAAAAGAACCTTTATCAGATATACAAAATTGCTGTATTTTGTACTAAACATTATTTATGATAAAGTAGTTTTGCATATTTGATAAATAGCTTGCTGATGCGCACCCTTTATCACATACCCTTTATCACACCACCCTTTATCGCATACCCTTTATCGCACCCCTACTTTTTTTTTTTTTTTACATAAAGTCAGTTATGTTGTTTTTTTGCTTAAAAAATTTGTTCCTCAAAATATGTCATTTTTTGAATGACGTCATTGTTTGGTATGTGGCGTCACGAACGTCAAGTTTTCATATTTTTTGGAAATGCAACTATAAAAAATACGAAACACACAAATAAATACAACAATAAACAAATAATTTTAAAACAACAGAACGCAAATTGTAAGGTAACCAAGGTGCTTCGGATAAGTAATTGAGCAGTTCTTTTCAGGCCTTTGAAACAAGACAAAAGTAGAACTGGAGGTAACCCAGTGCTATACATCAGAAAACAGTTCATATAATACAATACTCTTCTGTTGAAATATATGATAAAGCGTATAATACATGGCAAAATCCGTATCACATGCCGTATCACCCTCGACCAATATCATCCCTCGGGCCTATAAAGGCCCTTGGGCTGATATTGATGTCTCGGGATGATACGGATTTTACCATGTATTATTCTCTCTCTCTCTCTCTCTCTATATATATATATATATATATATATAAACGAGTCTAAATTGAAAACTACGTTCAAACCTATGACTGCGTTGGATAAAAACCGCAGTTTTTATACGTGTGCATGTCAAACAAATTTCGTTGTAGAAGGGTCTAAAAACAGCACAAACAACATTTTCCAAAAGACCAAAAGAGTGAAAAAGTATATTTAAACAAAACGCATTTGACTAACAGGTCGAACAACTGATGTTCTTTAACCCTGCTGACTGCAATTTGATCACAAGATGTAACAAAATGGATCCTAATATAAATTTAATACGTCACAGAAAAAAAAATTGTTAACTTGTGGACAGGATGTTGTGCCACAAACATTCGGTGTCAATATTTCTTTAGTACACCATATCCGGATTTCGACAATAAATGTCTCTTCAGTGATGTAAGGGATCGAAACGGTATTTGGAAGGCCATATAAAAAGTACCCTCATTTTTAGAGAAAGTACCCTCATTTTTAGAATAACTCTTGAATTTTAAGAGTCAATATATAGGATGAACGGATCATATAAACCGGAGGGAAAATATGATACATGCCCAATATATATATATACAACTCGTCTAAACATCAACCCAACAATGTTAGATCTGTAAATTTGCTTTCGCAAATTTTTGGTTCTTCCCTCGCTGGGATTCGAACCCATGCTACTGTGATATCGTGACACCAAATCGCCTGCACTGCAGCCGTCCCGCTAGACCACACGACCACCTGGGCTCTCAAAAAAAGAGCTTTCGGTGGCCATATGTTACCTTTCCACGTCAGTTTTAATCTAGCGGCCTACTACAGTACATGATATATAAGGCATGAAGATGTCTGCAACAATAACATCTTCATGCATTATATATCATGTACTGTAGTACGCCGCTAGATTAAAACTGACGTGGAAAGGTAACATATGGCCACCGAAAGCTCTTTTTTTTGAGAGCCCAGGTGGTCGTGTGGTCTAGCGGGACGGCTACAGTGCAGGCGATTTGGTGTCACGATATCACAGTAGCATGGGTTCGAATCCCGACGAGGGAAGAACCAAAAATTTGCGAAAGCAAATTTACAGATCTAACATTGTTGGGTTGATGTTTAGACGAGTTGTATATATATATATATATATATATATATATATATATAATTATTTATTTTTATTTTATTTATTTGCAGATTACATTGACGTGACCAAAACACTACGTAATAGATTTGTTAGACTTTGTTACGTGTATAATATAATTGGACACGCGAGAAAACGAAATATCCTGGAACTAAATTATGATTAGCTATATCATTATATAGAGGTTCCCAACCACGATATGATGAACTTGACAATGGCTCAACTCACTAGCTTCGTGTACCTGTAATTGCGAGCTTAGATTTAAGCTTAGATGACTGAATGAACGTCTAGTGGTTAAATCTATGAGTACAAACCGATTGCTTCCTATTGCCGCTGGTGGTTTTTAACTGATGATGAATCGTAAAGATGCGTACTCTTTCGACCCATCCGGTCTCGATCCGTTTTTTTAGTTTATCCGATTCCCTTTGGATCATTTTTGGTCATGTTTTCAGTAATATAGATTGGTATCTAATCCTAAATAAAATTGGGAACGAAAATAGGGAATGGTGTCAAACAGACAACAATCGGCGACCTAAGAGCAGAAGACAACCGCAAGACACCAAAGGGTCTTCAACACCTACAGAATCTATGAGATTGGAACATCGGTAAACTACTGCTGCCTCTAATTAAACATCCTGGTTTAATATCTAGAATCCAACTTTGATGTGTTCTAAATTCACATAATTTGACAATACGGCTATTTCTCTTCAAATAAAGACAGTAAATTTCACGACTTACCTCTTAAATACTAACTAGACAGGAATCGGCTTAAATAATCGATAACCTTCAACCTTTTTCCTCAATTTAAGGGATCAGTTTCTTCTTTTTTTATTTAAAACATTTAAAACAAATTGTTTCAGATCGATAGAATTAACACGTTCAGTAAATAATTCCATAATCTAGGTATAAATTGGCTATCAAGTACTATTTATTTAGCTCTCACTGTGACGTCATACATGCGAATTTAATTTCACGTTCAAGATTTGAAAGTGTTGAGTAAATTTGATTCCACGTGTTCCTATGGTGGTTATAGATAATACTAGAAAGTGGCTTTGTTCAAAAGAAACATTGAATCTTGCATCTTAAAATTACGTCTAAATCTACAAACTGTGCTGTTTAATAGTATAAATTGATTAGTGCAAGACACAGAAATCTTTCTTTAGTATGTATGACGCAAATAAAATAGATTAAAAGATTCCAAAAAGGGTGGTTTGGAAGAGTAATGAATGCTTGCAGACATCATTAACGTCAACGTAATTTATCTTTTTATGGACTGATTGAAATAAATAAAACGTCCAGTAACCAGTCTTTCGGTCTTCAAACTTGTTGGTTTGTACTAAACCAATTTCTACATAACATGCTCAAATCCATAATAATTAGTTATCAAAGGTACTAGGCTTATAATTGTATACGCCAGACTCGCTTTTCGTCGTCTACATAAGACTCAAACATGTAAGTGACGCTAAGATAAAAAATAAAAAAAGTTTGCAAGCCAAAACGAGTACAAAATTTAAGAGCATTCAGGACCCAAAATTCCAAAAAAATGTGCCAAACACGGCTAAGGTAATCTATGCCTGGGATAAGAAGTGTGTTTCTTAGCTATACACATGCATTACTCTAATCGACCTATGTTGGCACATTGCTTTTTAACGGCGCATAAGCACTGGCGCTTTTTTTTTTTATCTAAACTCGTCAGAAACAAACACCACCAACTCATCCCCCGCACCAAAAATCTGTGACTACCAAGGCAAACCCTGCTTGTTGTATGGGTATAAGCTGTCTCACTTAATATTAGATTCATTTCTATATAAAAGAGGGATGAAAGATACCAAAGGGATAGTCAAACTCATAAATCTAAAACAAATTGCCAATGCCATGGCTAAATATGAAAAGACAAACAATAGTACACATGACACAACATAGAAAACTAAAGAAAAAACAACACGAACCCCATATGTAATATGTACGTCAATCAAACTTGAATTATTGTGAATTGTTTTTGTGATTTAAATGATATGAAAATGAAAGATCCGAAACGTATTTACTTATCCATCTTCTTTTATTTTTTATGTTTAATATTATTAAAACATATAAGACATTCAAAACGTATATATCATGTCTTTTAACTTCGCATTTCGCGAAATATATTCATCTGAAATATTACACGATTATTAACCTTTATCGATATCGATTGACCTTCAAGTATTTCTCGATTGGCCTTCACATATAATTCAATTAAACTCCTCATATTTCTCATATTGCTCGATTTACCGTCTCATTTTCTCGATAAGTGCAGCAAAACGTAACTTCCCGCGTTTCAGCTAGCAGATAACTGAAAAGTCAAGGATACCTCGCTTCGTCTACTGCATTTTTAATTCAAAATTTGAAATACAACTTGTAATTATAATAAGCTAAAATGAAAGTAAAGCATAATCTCTGAAAAAAAATCAATTATGTTCTCCCCTTTTGTATGAAAGGAGTATTGTATAATTAACTATGTTTGTCTCTTCTCAGACACGTATAATACGGTAACGATAACAGAAATGGCACCAGAAAGTTATCACCAAAGTACAATGTATTAAGGGGTGTCTGCATTTAGCAAAAGGATCACCGATACACAAACCATTGTATTATCGCCAGCTCGGGAATGTGAAACTCAAAAATGTTATCACAGCATCATAATACCGTTGAATAATCAACAATTCATCAATTTGAAACTTGTATTTCGTAAAATAGGCAGATGTGGTTTAATTGCCAATATTAAGACTAATCACAAGAATCCAAATGATGTAGATGGAAGCAATTTTAGGAACCGCGCAGTCCTTCAACAATAAAATTGAGAATAGAAATGGCAAGGAGACAACAACCCGACCATAGAGCAGACAACAACAGAAGGTCACCAACAGGTCTTCAATGCAACGAGAAATTCCTGCACCCGGACGCTTCCTTCAGCTTGCCCCTAAACAAATATTTACTAGTTCAGTGATAATGAACGCCATTCTTAACTCCAAATTCTACACAAGAAACTAAAAGTTAATATAATGCAAGACTATCAAAGGCCAGAGGCTCCTGACTTGGGACAGGCGCAAAAATGCGGCGGGGTTATATAGTATGAATAATACAAACATCGTACATTCAGCTAAATAAAGATGCAACATAATACAAAATGTGAAACAACTCAAAAGCCAACAATCTGATCAATGTTTAAACAATAAATGAAATAAAAATATTACCGATGATTACAGACAGAAACATAAAAACAACTTCTGATTTACAGGCCCTTCAATTGAGACAGATAAATAAGAAAATGTTTCCCGCCAGTTATGATCTTTTATTTTTGTTGTTTGGTTGCTGTCCCATTGACGTATATATACCTCATCTAAGTTTAATATGATTGCTAATAAACACTTTAATGACAGAGTTTAACCCCTTTCCTTACAGGTTTTAGGCTAATTAAAATAACCGAATAGAATAAAAAAGATTAACTTACCGCATTTGAATAATAATCAGAAATGTTTAAATTGTTTGCGTTCTCATCAATATAAAAACCATAAACAATTATCTTCACACTACCATAAAAACTAGAACCTGTGAATAACTTGTATAATATTAATTAATTGTTTACTAAAGTTCCTTTGTGATAAATCCAATATGAGATGAGGCTTGTATCACAGCAATACTGGATAAATTGTTTAATCTAATCTGCGGGTTTCCAATACTGAAATAATGATTTTACAACCACTACGAGGAATAGTAGTCAATAAAAGCATTATTCCTCGCTTTCATCAAGATCACAATAGCTTTTATGCAAATTTAAAGCTTTTTTTCACTTTGTGTTTAATATTGACCGCAATCGGTACTTAAAACTCGGAATTCGTTTCAGAAATTTTATATACATAAGAGTAGATTAGTTTTTTTCCTCTATACTTTCGCGTTTACAAGTTAAAACCCATAAAAACACAGATTGTATACATCATGAACGGTAATGAAATTGAAACATTATCAGATGAATTATTGATTTACTTACCACGGATATAATGGGTATGCATTAGTTGAGGACAGGATGTTTTTAATCTTGATAGGTAAAACATAAATAAAATTTACGTACACTCAATTATGCATCTCCGTGTTCAATATAACTTCAAATTCTGAAGTTTACTTAAGTGAAATCAATCTGGTTTTAGAAAAATACAGTAAATTGATAGGCTTCCGAAAGTATCTTTCAAGTTCTCTTTCATGATCAAAGATGCAATAGTAAAGTGATGTAATTAGGAAAATTACGCTTTGCTTCATTTAGCTTTTGAAAATCTTCAGATTATTATTATATATTAAAGACTTTTAAATTCATATGTGGATTCTTTTTATCAATATTATGATCGATTATGTTTCTATATTATATCTAAAAAATAAAATGTTTTGTTTTATGGTCGCTTTATTATTATTTCAAAAATTTCCATGTAGAGATCTATTGAAATTATAGTTTTTTAAGTTGATGCATCCCCTAAATAAACTTCAAAGATACAAGGTTTGAAATTTTGTATTTGCGCCATACGCGCTTCGTCGACAAAAGACTCATCAGTGACGCTCGAAAAAATACGTACACTCAATCATGCATCTGCGTTTGGAATATAACTTCAAATTATAAGTCAGAGACTTTATAAATACATATGGATTATTTTTTTTTAGCTTGAGCCATCAGCTTACTATCTACCCCCTAAATTGGGAATTAAAATTTCATAGTTTGAAAAGATCGAAGGGAAATGTTTTCGACATTGATCTTTCAATATTGGAGTGTATGACTTTCAGCATATTCAGAGCTTTATTTAACGGGATTGCATTCGGTATCCTGTAATACTGTAAAATGTGTATTATGTCAAGTATATGGCGGAATTTTGTTGAAGAATATGGTTGACTCTCTGAAATTGTTTATTATCTCATCCCATTTTTATTGATTTCGTTTTTACAAGGCTCCGTGTTGAAGATCGTACCTTTAATGATTTAGTATTACAAATTATGACTAGATTGGAGTTGTCTCATTGTCACTCATACCACATCTTCTTATATCTAATCATTGTTTGAATTAATATTTATGGTTGGTATTTTTACACCAATATAATATCATTTAGTATGAACCAAAGTTAATAGTTGTGACGAAATCGTCAGTTTCTATGAATCAAACAGGTGCCATGCCATATTTTTCTTCATTTATATGCTATCAATGTATAGTTGTCTTTTAAAGGGGCACTAGCTGTCAAATTCATGGTCACAGATTTGACTCAAATTCTCATAAAAAAAACTGTTTGTCAAACTGCTATACATAACCAGTGTATTTTTTCTGATAAAAATGATTAGTTCAAATTTTTTTGAAATTTTATATTTTTGTCAACAAAGGGTCAAGGTAAATACTTTGTCAAAATTTTATGAAACTTAATCGAGCCAAATTAATTTTAGTGAAGGTGATGGGTATTACCTTAAGATGAGGGAAAGCAAAAAAAATATCCGTTCCGAATGGTCTTTGGGTGTGTGTGTTTATTTGTTGTTGTGTTCGTACTTTTTTTGTTTTATAGTTTGGTACCCCACATTTTCTATTCTTATACTATGTGTTGAGCTAATTGATAGCAGAAAGGTTGAACTAGTTCATTTAAAAAGCTAATATTAATGCGTGTTACATAATCAATGTCATAAACATGTTCTGTTTACTTCTTTTTGCCGTTAAATATAACTTGTTATATCGTTTATCAATGTTTTAAATTTTAATATATATTCCACTATCTTAATATCAAAGCAGACTATTTTTCTTTGATATCATAAATTACAAGGATGTCATAGATTAAATGTATAGATAATGCTAAGTGATTGTCAAATTGACATTATTAAAGTACATTTGTATATAAGTATATGCGATAATATCATTCTTTTCCGCGGAATTTATTTTCCACTGATGTTTGTTATACTTTTTTTTCAAATGCTGCTTTAAAGTTATAAATAAATAAGGAGATTAGGAATAAGGGAGCTACCATTTGATTTTAATGGGGGGGAGGGGGGGGGGGGGGGGGGGGGGGGGGGGGGGGGGGCTAGGATGAAATTTGAAAAAAGGCAGGATAGGATTTTGAGTTAAAAAAAAAAGGCAGGATGAGTAACTTGGCAAAAAAAAGGCAGGATGTCAATTGTAAAAAAGTCAGGATAAGCTAAGAAAAAAAGGCAGGGCCAAATAGACTGAAAAATAAATAGGCAGGACAGAAATTACAAATTACTCAGTTCTCTGTCATTTGGTTCTTCTGATAAAACACTGTCGAATTTTGAAATGAAATGTGTCTATACAACCTCAAAAATATAGTCGAAGCAATAAAAATAATCACTGATTCTGTTGCCATCTTTCGTCAAGCGGTCATAGTAACGTTTCTATATCATAGTTTCTTTGTTATTTAGACATTGCGTACAAGCATGTTATCAGCTCTATGTCTTTTCTGTAAATTACTTTCAAACTGGCACGTTATTTATAGACTGAATCAATGACATACGTACGAGTGTACAATGCAAGAACAAATATGCTATATCAATAAGGATATGAGGAGGTCAACCAAAATCATCAAACAAGAAATTCAAAATTCAAGTGTACGCCCGGGCGTTTTGACGTAAACGTAGCTAACCGCCTGGAAAGACTATAATAAAGTGTTAAAAATGTTTGCCTACATTTCTTTAAAAAGCCATTGATTTTGTAACTATCGCGATAAAGCGACGAAAAATAATATTTTTACAGTCAGGAGATTCTGTCATTTTTTAGTCTTGGTTTTTTTGTTGGTTTTTTATCTTGGTTTATTTAAATGCTTATATATTTCAGTGTTAAATGTGACGTCCATTTTCGCTGAACTAGCACACATTTGTGTATAGGGACTATCTGCAACCAAGGTGCGGGATTGCCGATCGTCACAACTCGGCCGATTCCGTACCTCATCAATGGATAGAAGGAGAGTAGCGGAGTGACCTGTCATAGATTAAATGTATAGATAATGCTAAGTGATTGTCAAATTGACATTATTAAAGTACATTTGTATATAAGTAAATATAGAAGTATATGCGATAATATCATTCTTTTCCGCGGAATTTATTTTCCACTGATGTTTGTTATACTTTTTTTTCAAATGCTGCTTTAAAGTTATAAATAAATAAGGAGATTAGGAATAAGGGAGCTACCATTTGATTTTAATGGGGGGGGGGGGGGGGGGCTAGGATGAAATTTTAAAAAAGGCAGGATAGGATTTTGAGTAAAAAAAAAGGCAGGATGAGTAACTTGGCAAAAAAAAAGTCAGGATGACAATTGTAAAAAAGTCAGGATAAGCTAAGAAAAAAAAGGCAGGGCCGAATATATTTCAGTGTTAAGTGTGACGTCCATTTTCGCTGAACTAGCACACATTTGTGTATAGGGACTATCTGCAATCTGCGATCGTCACAACTCGGCCGATTCCGTACCTCATCAATGGATAGAAGGAGAGTAGCGGAGTCACCTGCAGATTGCAGATTGCGGGATTGCATCACTGTAACGAAGATCCATTGGTGGCCATGTTGTCGTGTTCTGCTCTTTGGTCGGGTTGTTGTCTATTTGGCACATTCCGCATTTCCATTCTCAATTTCATTTTCATCATTTAGAATACGGAAGAGACAACAATTGTTTTAAAGAACTAATCTTCTAGCATTTCGTTATGACAATGTGTTTAAGTGGATAAAAAGCAAGAAAATTTAATAAGCATGAAATATAAATATAAAAATAAAAGCAGTGTAGCTTACCACAAAACTTTCACGTCCTTGTTATATGTAAAAGTGCACGCATTACAGGCTTTTAAAACACTTTTAATTGATCTGTGTAATATTGAAATTGAAAAAAACGTAACACTTTGATCAATTCAAATTTTAATCATTTATATTTTCTGATACAAGTTAAATAAACAGTTTTTATCACGATCCAAGTGAAAAGGTTCATTTTAACCGATTGCCAGTCTAGTCACAACAAACCATTTTACCCCCTCTAATCAAATCCATTGAGAATCCACAGATGTATAAATCATAACATGTTCTTTTGTTTTACTTCTGGATAATGGATAGGATGGTATGATTTTAAGAGAAATATAAAACAATCATTATTGTATTAATAAACTCATCATATGTACCAGGATTAGAATTGTGTATGCACGACGCACTTTTTTTCTGCAAAAGACGCACCAATGACGCTCGAAAGACAAAGTTTTATTAAAAAAAACAAATAAAGTACAAATTAAAGTTAACAAATTATTGTGTTTACTGGGAATTAATGATTTCAATTACATCGTTGCTAATGTTTAATTTTAATCAAAATTTAATCAATTGACGAGTTTGTCACATACAAAAAACAAAACTTGACCCCTCAGTCAAAAGTTGTCGTATCGAGAAAAAAAATCCCCTATTGATTAACTTGTACTAAATACCAATTTCGAGACGTTTTATATGCACTGTGCCTTTTGATGAAAAGTATTGCTGTAGAGGGTAAATATAGATAACATAGTAGCCCAACCCACAAGTTTCGGATTCCAATCGGATTTACAGGTATATCCAAACTTGTCAAATATTACCCATGTACAAGTTTAGTCAAAATATAGCCCATATTTAGTGACGCAAATCTTTTCAAAATAAATTACAAATTCTTATAGTATCAAGATATTACATCATAAAAATGTCAGATATAGAGATCAGAAGATGTGGTATGAGTGCCAATGAGACAACTATCCATTCAAGCAATACTGTGAAAAAAGTAAAGTTTATCATAATCATAAACTTGCAGAATTGAGCATAGCGTTGTCACAGAAGATGTTTTCTTCCTATAAAAAACGTTTCCATAACAAATCAATTTCCAAGACAAAAATTAAGACTATTTCTTTATTTTTCAAAACATGACTGGATTACTTAGAAAGAACAAAACAGAAAATGCGTACTTAGAATACAAAAATGTTACAGTTATATAAAATCAGATAATAGTATTAGGAAGGATAATGATTGCTTATATTCAGCTTAATGAAATTTGTAAAAGACCTACTTACGGCAATTTTCTTTGAAAGAAGACGACAGTAACAGAATTTGAATGAAATTTGTAAGAGACCTACTTACGATAATTTTATTTGAATGCAGAGGACAGTAACAGAATTTTAATGATATTGATACAACGATTGGGATGAATAGTATGGAATATAAATGAAGGGAACATTCTATTTAAATATATGTCACAGTATCACTGAGTATGTTTGTTTTAAAAGAGGGGCGAACTATAACAGAGAGACATTCAAACTCGTAGATCGAAAATAAACTGACAACGCCATTGCTAAAAAGAAGTGACAGACAAACAGTAGTACACAAGTCACAACATAGAAAACAAAAGACCCATCAACAACTAGTGGTGAATTCATGTCCTCCGGAAGGGTAAGCAGATCCTGCTCCACATGCGGCACCCGTCTTGTTGCCCATGTTAGTACAACGAGATTCTTTTAAATGTAGAATTAAATGTGATATTTATTTCTAACATTATATATTGTAGCAAAAAGTTTTACATTAGTTGGGGAAAACAAACTTATCCAATGTTTGGAAATAATAGTTTTCTTATGAGAAATTAAAGAAAAAAGAGAATGCTTAATATCCCCAGGAAAATACCTGGTTCGTCACGGCATGATTTATCAATTTCATATATGAAAAGCTCAATTGTTTATAGAGTGTCTGTTGTTTCAGAGTCAAAGTCACAGTTTGTACACTGTACATATCAATGCATTATATTACTCTGATTAACCTAAGAAAATACAATGGATAGAATCTATGGAAAGACACGGAAATCATACAATATTTTTTGTCAAAATTAAAAGGAAAAAGTCGTACTGTGTTGTTGTTATGTCGCAAAAAACAAGCGGAATAATATCATGAATAGAGGTGACAAAATTGAGAAGACAAAAAGTATTTACACTGGAACATCTGTTATACGTATACTTTAATACCGTTGTTTTTCTCATTTAAATTTCACATTGTGTTATATCGGGACCTTTTACATATAGCATGCTTTCGCGGTTTATGTTTTGAGCATTTATATGTGAACGCCGTATGGCGATCTTTGTTTTTTAACATTTATGTCGTTTTGTCTTTTTGCCTGTATGGCGACCTATTTTTTTTAACATTTTAGTCGTTTCGTCTTTTTGCCTGTATGGCGACCTATTTTTTTTTAACATATACGTCGTTTGGTCTTTTTGGAAGTCTTGTTGGCAATCAAACCAAATCTTCTTTATTTATACTATTACAGACAATACAAACCGCAATTTGATATTGCAATAAATTTATAAAAAGGATACTTGAATGTTTCTCGAACAACCTAGTTTTACAGTAAAATCATTGCACATGAGAGACTATCTGTCTACGTAATGAAGCATATGCATACAATTTAATGATGGTTCAGTGACATTTTTATTTCATTTCTAAATACTAAAATTCAAAAGTAGATTATGTCACTAGTTCCACGTCATTTGCTCACGTCACACTATTTTTCAGATATAAATGTCTCATTGCAGACGTGACTTGGGAAAATACAAGAAGACTTTGAAAATATATATATACATATATGGGTTACAGATAATATAAATTTAAATTGACATTTTCGTAAATCGCTTTTATTTACAGTAGAGTTGGTAGATTACAATGCATCTGGGTGATTATCTAGAATTACAATGCACTTTTGGGGGATCAATAAAACTACTCTAGATGTTATACACTCAGTGCAACATTAAATATAGGCAAATACGAAAATTTGAATCAGCTTTATTGTTACAAGTCGTAGACAAATTATGCATTAAAATAAATGAGTTCCTCCTGTCGTTATTTAGCTCGAAATAACAACTGTGTGGTCAAACGTACGTTTTACATGACACAGAAAAAACTTTTACCCTGCAATCAGCCAAACATTGTTCGAATAACAGTTGCTCTATTTGTACTTCAATAAAGTCTTCTCTTATTCCGCTGCCGTTTTGAGCAAGTTGGAATATGGGTACCGTATTGCTTTTTGCGTAACAATTTATATTGTGTGACCTCTTCGCTGTCTGTGTTTAACTATGTCGATTTCTTTAAACAAATCAAATAGTTTTTACAATCATTTGATTTTTTAAACAACTGAAGTTTCAAGTGTGTGTGTGTGTGTTTGGGGGTGGGGATTTTAGGATACAAAAAAAATGTAAACATTAATTTGTCGGAAATATCAAATTAATTTGTATTCGTTACGAAACAGGAGAAAAGCTCTGTGAGCCTCGAATGAAACTGTAACTGATGTTTATAACATGCAGCATATAACCAGCTTTTACAGGATTTTCAGTTTCTAATTTCGCCAATACATAACTTATGAAGCAAACCGAAAATTAATAAGTATTATATGATCAGGGAGCTACCATTTGACTTTTAGGAAAAAAGACAGGATATGAGCTTTTAGTACATCAAACGAAGGATGAAACACTTTGCAAACAAATTACAGGACAGGACTGGTTCGATTCCCGTCTGGGATGAAAATTTCAGGAACTCAATTTTCGGCTCTGCCTTGACACCATTTGCGAGTATGGTCTTGAGGAAACGATGATAGTCCGTCGGAAGTGGACGATAAATGGCTGACCCGCGTTAAGAGAGAGCCATATCTCTTGCACGTTAAAGACACCCTTGTAGATTTCGAAAAAGAGTAGGCTAATGCCGCTACAAGGCAGCACTCGCACCCGCAAAGTGGAAAGGGATTAATATAAGTTGCAAAACTTGTTTCCCAATCCACTATAAATAAATATGTTTAACTAATTACAGGATGACAATTTTGTTTAAAAATAAGTCAGAATAAACTAAAGAAAAAACCAGGACCGAATATAGTGAAACATAAAAGGCAGGACAGAGATTACAACTACAAAAAAATGCAGGACACAATTTTTCTTCCCCCTAAAAATCAAATATTAAAGGTAGCTCTCTTAAATCCTAACCTCTCCCCCGAAAAATCAAATATGGTAGTTCCCTTAAATACATTGTTTTCTCGTTTGAACTGTTTTATAGCTTCCAATGTGGTGAGGATTTTGCTCATTCATAAAAACCATACTGTAATCTCTCTATATATATATATAGTTGTTTAATACATCCACGTCATTCGGTCTCTGACTGATATATGCCAGTGGCGGATCCAGGGGGAGGGTTTCGGGGGTTGGAATTCTCCCTTTTTTTTAAGACGATCAATGCATTTGAATGGGGACATATAGTTGGAACCTCCCCCCTTTTGTCCTGGGTAATGACCCCCTCTTTTGCCTTTTTTTAAATGACTGGATCCGCCCCTGTTTGCAGTTGCCGCATGGGCTTTCATTCCAATTTATTTTATTCATATTATTATATTTCATACTTTAGTTATACTGATGCAGTTCGTCAGTTAATACATTTTCAACGGTGTTTCTGAACTCCTTGTACATAGCCGAGATGCGATGATACTTGTATTAGAATACACTAGGCCTTTCGATTGTATGTAAAAATATTCAGCAATTATTAGTTTTATTATTTGTAATTTTTAATCATAAAACAATAACAATATGTAAAAAAAGAAATAAATATTGGCTGTCATATATCAGAAGAACACTATCTAAACCAGTTTCGGGTAAATGCAATCGCATATTGGTTCCTATGAGAGCTCACAGATCCGCTCCGATTCTTCATCCGGGTCAGCTACCACCTGGAAAGAAGGAAATCCGTATTTTTTTGTTTTTAATTAAATTCAATTATATGATAGAGAGATATCATAGTATATCAGTGACCGCTGTGGAGAGTAAACTTGGAATTGATAGGAAATAACAAATACACGATATGTTCCGACATAGTAAATATACGAAAAAACGCGAAAATATTGGGGGAAAAAAACGGATTTTGGTAATAAAGGGGAAGAGTTAAAAAAAAGTGTTCTGTTCTAAGTACCTACAATCCACACGAATTCCGTTTTAAAAAGTCATCATTTAATCAGAATAAAAAGAACTGAAGGACAAAGCTGATCAGTCTACAAAATGTTCGTCTCAGCAATATATATCCACTTGTTAGCAACACGACGGGTGCCACATGTGGAGCAGGATCTTCTTTCCCCTCAGGAGCACTTGAAATCAGACACCCCAAGTTTTTTGAGTGGTTCGTGTTGCTTATTCTTTAGTTTTCTATGCTGTGTCATGTGTTCTATTGTGTGCCTGTTTGTCTTTTTCATTTTTAGCCAGGTGATGTCAGTTTGTGTTCGTGTCCCTCTAGTATCTTTCGTTCCTCTTTTATTAGAAAAAAGCCTCCTTTCAAATCATGTATTTGCCATTGATTCAGAATCGATTTGAAATTGAAAAATAAAAATGCGATAATGTATTGCACGAATATTTATCATGAACATTTTTTACTAAATGCTTACCTCTTTAAAGCAAGTTAATCGATGACCTTTTTCAGAATTTTTGACTGTTAGCACTTCTCATTTGCTGAAAGATAACAGAAAATTGCATATATGTCACGGTGGATACTATAAGTTCTGTTTACATTTTGTACATTTTACATATGTTAGAATAAGTACTGAATTAAAAGTCAAACAATATTCAATTTACAAGCAGTGGCGGATTCAGACGGATGGTTCCTGGGGGTGGACCCCCTTTTTTATTGACGATCAATGCATTTGAGTTGAGACATATAGTTGGAATCCCCCCTTTTTTACCCGGGGTAAGAACCTCCCCCCCCCCCCCATACCCACACACACTATTTTTATAAATGGCTCAGTTGATTCGTCCCTGACAAGAGTGCGTGAACAGTCCTAAAACTTTTCAGACTTCAACATGTTCAACCACAAAATAAAATTTCGAAATAACACATTTACATATATAAAGTAAAAGAATTATATAAGAGAAAACTAAGCATATGGGATATTTGTCTGTGACACACAATCAGTACAAACTCAGAAATAAAACGTATTTGGCAATTATACTGCATAGGTTCCCCTCAAAGTCGATATGTTTAAGGCTATCCCTATATTACGGTGTCCAATTTAAAAAAAAAAACATGAATATTGTTGTAAATAACTTTGTGTATCTCTGATTTTTTTTTACATGACTTCCCATTCCATAAAGTGCATATCCAATAAAATGTTGACTTGATGCTTCATCGTATATAACTTTTGTACATTATACGTTATTTACATTGATTTTACGAGCAATATTTTATAGAAGCACAAGTCAGATAACACATATAAGCGCTTTTTTTTTTTTTTGGGGGGGGGGGGTAATAAACATTAATAAAAGGAATCACTATTTAGGGAATACTAATACTTCATACTAGTTTATAAAAATCAAATTTTAAATACAATGGATAGCCATTTACCGATCATCATAAGGGAGATAAATCTTGGTTTTCAGTACATTATTGTTGAGGGCTATGATTGAAATAAATATACTGAAGACATCTCTCACCATTGTATAGGTGAGAGATGTTTTCCGCATATTTATTTCATATATATCTTTATAAGCAAACTGAATTGAACCATTCTTTAATGCTAAAGTAAACATGGTGTTGTCCTATTCACTTTTTATTGTATTTAAATAAGTTTGAAAATAAAATTCTATGAAATGAAACACAAGCAAGTAAGCAGTATTTCTCGACAAACAGTTTTGTACGTGTGAATGATGAACCAAACGAATATTATCAAAACATAAATGTACTCCATATGGAAAAAACAAAGTGTTTAAATATAAAACCTACACATTCAAAATCAGCAAGTGGTCTTTGGTGTTGATCACGGTAATTGCAGTAGGCTTCCCATTCTCTTTTATCATCACTTGTTGGACGAGGCGGAGGCGGGGGTGGTTTTAACTTTTCTATCCGTTTGGCATATCCTTTGATTGCAGGATCGTTTCCACAGTATGATAAAAACAATAGTGATCCCAGATATATCACAGCTAGAAAAGCGATCCGCATTCTAAGAAATAAAGTTATATATTAAATTATTGAAAGTGGTGACAGGACTTTCAGTAATGGAAGTATACATCTATTAACATCATGATGTGAAATAACACGAAACATGTCATGTATATTTACGACAAACCTTATCGAGAATAAAAAATATCTTTTCTATATAAATTTTCTTGATCTCTGAAAAAAATGTTTCCATCGATTAAGGCAAAATAGTTGAAAGTGCTCCTTAATTCTTGAAGATGATATTATGCATGTATGTATGAACTTGTGTCACGTGTGTGTCCTGCTGCACATATATATTTAAGATGCATTTTATGTTATGTTTCATGATCAGACATTTTATTGCATTTTATATTTTGAATTTAATAGACATTTTGATAAACAATATATGGAAGTTGATTAAAAAAGGAATCAACAAACTAAAATTCAATATAATTTTCGCCATTTTTCTATTTCCTTTTCTCATAAAACATTTGTTTTTCGCTATACCAGAGGCAATTTCTTTTTAATTCAAAAAAAGATAGATCATTATTCGATGTTTATTTTGATACATAAAAAGAATCTGTTTCAATTCATCTTCCAATATTATCATTATTATTTATATCTTTTTTAGCAAACATACTTTATATTAATTGTCATTTATAGATACAACTTTTTCAATAGAAAATAATACCTTTTTTACAATTAATTTAAAACATGTATAAATTTAAAAAAAAAAGTATTTAAAAAAGAAATATTCTTTAAAAAATATATAGTTTGTCACTAATAATTATTAACTTACCTTTTACTATTCACAAGGTGTGAACGGCATGTCTACATGTTCCATTCTAACGGCAACACCCGGAAGTCAACGTGTACTTCCAACGGCAATATGTCAATTTCTGTATTTACCGCAATATTACATTCACGTGTTTAAAAAATACTATTTAGGAACGCACTTATTAACTAATCTCAGGATGATAAATACAAGAATATGATTTTATACATGCCTTTTTTATATATTTTTTTTTATATCTATAGGGAGAAAATGCATGCGCCGTATATAAATGTATCTAAACAACAAGAATTGCATAGCTCTGGTTCAATGTCGGGATTTTGGTATAATTTGGTTATACCAGCTCTTCAACATTATCATTATATTTTGGCTTTTCTTGGAATATTTCTGCCTGAAAAAAAATACAATGTAGAGACAAAACTGTATTTCGAAATTCGGTTAGATTGGTAATGTCAATGTTTTAATTGACGATTCCAAAAGTATACCCATGTACAAATGTAGATTTTTTTAATTGTTGTTTCTGATGAATTAACACGGTTTTTGAAGTTTCAAATATCTGATGTAGATCAGATAAGTAATAAATAAAAACGTGTTTTTGTGTTTTTCAGCTTTCATAGTTTGCTTTTTTTATTTATTTTTGTTTGTTTTGATCTTTATAAAGCTTGTTTTTTTTGGTTACCTTTTCTCTCTCGGCTTCAGTGAGGGGATTTCGTATTCTGTTTGAAACAATAAAAATGTAATACATTAATCTATTTTTTTAATTACAAATTGAACAATTTTATTTGTAAAAGCCGTCTTTAAGAATTTTACAGTTGTTACTTAACTTCTGGTAGTCGAATGAGTGGGTATTATTATCATGTCATCAGATATGCAATAGCTCGTATACCAGCTTCGGAAATTCAAAGAAAAGTATAAATAGTCTTATAATAAATTGTAGCGTTTCAATACAATATGAATGAAAAGGAAATGTAAGAGATATGGTTTCCTTTCTATATTAAAAAAAAGTCATTAATTTGATTTGTTAATGCAAAATAAGCAAACTAGCATGTGCTCTAAAACTAAGGGATTCTAGTGGTAGAATAGAATCCATCATCTTATGGGGCGAAATTTTTACGATTTACTTTTTTTGCAGTAGCCACAATATTACAAACTCCATTCTCGTTTATCAGAATCAATAAACGAGACATATGACAGGATTTTGAATAGAATGGAGCAACACAAGAGGTGCTATTATTTGAACAGAACCTTTCAACCCATATACACTCTTTGAACCTACTAGAAATCTTAGCACCATATTCCATCTCGAATATGGTGGGATTCGTGTTTTTCTTTTTTCTTTTTTCGTTTATGTGTATATATGCATTGCATGTATGGTATGCATTGAATTTAATTTGATTTTAAAATTTTGATTCAATTTTGTAAGATAATGTATGCAGGAATCATTCCACCAGTTTTCTCTTGTTACATTATTGACGTGCGTAAACAGCCGCGCGCGTATAGTATACTTTTGGTTGTATTTTGCTAAATCTCCACTCAAGCTAACACAAAAAGAATACAAAAGATACTAGAAAAAAAAGTAATACACCATTTGTTGCATGTATCATGCAACAGAGATGATGAGTGACCGTCAATAAGACAGTATCCTTTTGATAGAAAAATTATCATTCTTATTTGAATATGAAAACATCGTCTTGCTAAATTCTGTACAATTTCAAATTATGACGCCCGACACCTTTTACATTTAAACGGTTTACCCTGACTCCGCCCCTGATTTGCATGCTTAAAACAAAATCATAGATATTTCACAGTAAAGTTTTAAATATACAAAGTATGCTTAAACTTCTTAACAAACTACTTTTAGTGACATTAAAGTAAAGAACAAAACTTATCATTTTGCTATGTTTCTGGATAAATTATATGCAAATTAGTACACACTTAAAAAGCGTTAATTTGCAAATAAGATTAAGGGGTAAATTCAGTAAATAAATACACATCATCGGGAACCGCCCAATTGGGGGAGAGCTTTCTGTATAAAACTGAAGTCCTATGCTCTTCTGATTCGTATAGGTATCATAATGTTTGTTATATATATTTTTTGATAGTTGGATCAACGCTAAAGTAAAAAAAAAAAGGATGCTGAGTGTACTAACCTTTTTTTTACTTCAAGATTGAAAAGTAATGGGGGTCAGTAAAGGAACAAGTGCGTATCCACAGTGTGTGTGTAAACAAGCTAGGCCATGCGAATGCCCAAAAATGCCGCATGACCCTATGTGTTTATTGGTGCAAAATATAGGGCTTCATTTGTACTTTCATGAATGATATATAAAAGATTATAATTTCTAAAGGGTAAATCAGATATCAATTTAATTCAAGACGTAGATTAGCATTAAAGTCAATGGAAGTTTTTTTAATCATATTTACAGAATTTAATGCTTCCACTACAGATTTAATATATTTAAATCTAAGTTGTCTCCCCTACGCCATGGCATATATAATTTAAAAAATATACTACCATATAATTCAAAAGGTCGTTTTTAAACTTTTTTTGGAACTTTTTTAACGTCTAGTGGCAAATATTTCATACATGTTATGGACGAAAACAAATTAATTATTCAATTCAACTCTTTATTTAAACTCTGGAAAAAAAACCATATGTGTAAGATTGGGATAAATTACAAACCAGAAACAATAAATAACAAAATAGACTGGTATTCCAAACTAAGGACAAAAGAATGCTATCAATAGATTTCAGAACATATAAGGTACAAGTGTCTTTCTAGATAAGTGAAGATTGTTTCATACATACATGTGTACATCAAATAAACGGGAAATGGTGAAAAAAAACAAAAAAAACGACCAAAAAGCAAAAAATAACTAGACCAACAAAGGTTCTTCAACAGAGAACGAAAATCACGCACCAGGATGATGTTGGTTTTAGACGATGATTTTTGTTCTAGACAATGATGTTCATCGAAAATTAACGTCAATCTAAACTCCAAAACATAAATAAATCAATAAAAATTATAAAAATTAACATCCAATACTTAAAAAGGCCAGAAGTTTCTGAATTGGGACAGTCACAAAAATGCGTCGGAGTTAGATATGTTTGTGAGATTTTAACCTTACCTTTATACCGCTAGAAAACTTAAAATAAACAACAGAAATACGCACAGTTATACATACCGATTGCTGGTTGATCCTGTTATAGTTGCCGATTACAGTGGAGGACGGGACATTAGACCAGCCACTGGAAAATGAGGATATATTGCCCCAATGGATTCGCTGCAAAAATGCAGATAGTGTCGTGGCACTTTCTCTTCAAGAGGCATCAGATTTGATATCCCCCAAATGAAGCGTCATCAATCTTCCTTTTTATCATTACAAAGAAAAAAAGTCAAATTAAAAACTTCCTTCTTGTGGCTATTACGGTTAAAACATGTTTCAATTTATATTGAAATAATTCGGGAAATAGTGTTTCCAAATTAACAAATAATTCACCTTTTTTGGTATGGATGAGCAGCTGAGACATCAAGTACCCCACTCTTATCGTATATTTAATTCGTCAAAAATATATCCCTTTTCATATATCAAAACAGACCTATAGATATATTTGCAATTGATATTTTTCATCTTCTAGAAATTAGTATAGATAATATCTGAGTCCCGTTTACATCACGTTGATGTTAAGGAGCAACACAATCATAAAAGGAGTAGGTCCGGTAAGGACCGATTTTGGCCTCAAATTTCAGGTTCATCTGACGAAAGATTTTGACCACTTTTTAAACACTTTAGTGTCTATTTCATTGTAATCGATTAGTTTATGTGAAAGAATTTAAATTATTAACCTTTACCGAAAAATAAGCCCTGCGGCAAACATTTGCCGCAAGTTTGCAGCAAACGTTGCCGCAAGCTTGCAGCAAACGTTTGCTGCAAACTTGCCGCAACCATTTTACCATGCAAATGAAGTTTGCGGCAAGCTTGCTGCAAACATATTTATGCAAATTAGATTTGCCGCAAGCTTGCGGCAATTGTTTGTTGCAAACTTGCGGCAAACTTGCAGGAACTACACATATACCATACCATGTGTGTAGACACATTCAATTTATCTTTTTCAAATTACACAGCAACATTTTTAAAAAGTCATTTCCTGTCTTTATACAAACAGTCATTGAAAGAATTCTTGAAAACTCATGAGATTTAAGGAAATACATACATTAACATGAATGTAATTTCGCGACTTTCGCGAGTAGAAAAATAACGCGAAATTTAATCGTCGCGAAAAAGAATAACTTGGATCTTTCCTTATCAAACTACATTAAGTAAATAAGAAAATCGCGAAATTAAATCGTCGCGAAGTTGACTAGCTGGGTATAAACGCGAAATAAAGTATCCGCAAAAAATAAGTTGGTTTACAGTATACCTGTATTAAAAAATAAAAAAGGTAAAATCTCAAATGTGTATTGAGACTATACAGCTAGGTATAATAATTGTATACAGAATTTAACTAAAATCTTAATAAACATGATCATGATGGTGCAGTACATCAGTTACAAATTCAAACTTATAATAGCTACACATACATGTATATATAGTTGCTTATACTTAATTATGTATGGTGTTAACATCATTTATTTCATTAAAACATGAAGTTCTATGAATCATTTGTACTTACAAAATTACATACTGATTATCCCATAGTATTGAACCAAAATGCCTCCTTGATCTCTTATATGTGAAATACATTTCCAAACACAACCAACATGACCTAGCCACAATTTCAAATTGTTAGCATCCAGGAAGTGCCAACTAGGCATGCCCAGTCAATATTGTGTAATTCCTGCAATGTTCTGGCAAACATATAGAATGGTAAAAGTTTTCTGCAATTTTGCGGCAAACATATTGAATGGTCAAAGTTTTCTGCAATCTTGCGGCAAACATTCTTTATCATTTTAAAGTTTCTGGCAGTCTTACGGCAAACATTAATGTGTCTGCAAACTTGCCGCAAGCTTGCAGCAATGTTTGCCGCAAGTTTGCAGCTAGTGCCAAACATTTGCAAACACTATTTTCAGTGTTCCGGCAAACTTTTTGTTTGCCGCAAGCTTGCAGAAAGTCTGCTGCAAGTTTGCAGCAAACAATTCAGTTTCATAAGGGAAGTCATTAAAACGATCCGATTCAAGCTCGAAAATGAAAAAATCTACCAAATATGCCGAAAAATGTCACTTTTCAGATGGTTTTTGTCAAAAATGAAAGTGGCCGCATCCGTGTTAATCCTTAACCTTTATATATGTTATGTATTATCATCAAATATAACTTACATTTCAATATTAAGGATGAACACGAATGCGGCCACTTTCGTTATACCCGAAAACTGTCTAAAAAGTAAAAACACAAAAATACTGAACTCCGAGGAAAATTCAAAAAGGAAAATCCAAAATCCAAAGTCAAAACACATCAAACGAATGGATAACAACTGTTATATTCCTGACTTGGTACAGGCATTTTATAATGTAGAAAATGGTGGCTTGAACCTGGTTTTATAGCTAGCTAAACCTCTCACTTGTATGACAGTCGCATCAAATTCCATTACATTGTCAACGATGTATGAACAAAACAAACATACTCAAAGAGTAAAATGTCAAAAAATAGGGTACAGCAGTCAATATTGTGTTATCATCTTAATATCACTATAAAAACAACAAATGTAACAACCCAGACAACATGAGTATGTTGGCCCAACATTGGCACAACGTATATCATTGCATTGGCCCATCGTTGTATTTTAACGTTGGCCCAACGTATAAGTGCAAAGTGGGCCTACGTTGGCCCAACATGATGGCTTCATGTTGGCCCAACGTTGTACTGTTATATGCAATACATAGAGCCAACGTTGGCCCATTGTATGAAAAACGAAATCCATGTTGGCACAACGTTGGACCAACGTAGAAATATCTTCTCTTATGTTGGCACTATGTTGGTCCAAGGTAGGTATTTCTCATTTTTATGTTGGCAATACGTTGGTCTATTGTTTCAACCAAATTACAATGCATGAGGGGCTGTATATGATAAATACTCTGGAGAACTTTGATCTTTTTTTATTGTGTTCCAAACTGCCAAAGTTTAAGGTAGCAATTCTGTATTTTTGTATTACCCATTGTTGTTACTGTCCTTGTTTTTTTCATGAACTTTGCCTCTTTAATTTTATTTATTGTGTGACGCCAAGATATTTCTTTGACAATGTTTGATGGATCGACCAGATAAACTCAGTGTCATTTGCTGTTTTGTAAAGAGTTGTCTCATTAGCAATCATACCACATCTTCTTTTTTCATATTAATTTCATTTATTTCTTTAACAGAACAAATGACGTATGGCTTATGGTTAGGCGATCATACAAATAGTTTTTTCGGAGATGTAATTTTAGTTGTATTGTTTCCAGATCCAGAATGAAAATTAAATAATTCAGAAGATGAAACTTTATTTATTTTAAATTTGATATCATTGGTCGTCACCACGAGTAGTGTCCTCCTCAATTTAAACTTCAACAGTGTCATTATTATTTATATATGTTATTCGTTTTTCCCTTCTCTGTTTCTTGCTACCTTCTCTGTCAAGGCTCAAGCGCCGCCAATTTTTAGCTGCATCATCCATCTCCTTATCCGAAGACTCTTTGCAGCTATGTTTTTTTTCTAACCGAATCTGTAATAAAGTTAGAAGTAAACTTGAATTGCGTATTTGTCTAATGCATGCGTGCGTAATCTCCCTTCTAGATATGTAATATAAATTAATGTATATTCTAAATAGTTTAAATACTATTTAATACAAATTAAATCTTAAATAACCATTTTTTTATATTGGTTATTTTTCTAATGGTCAGAAATTTATTAGTATTAGACGGATTTGTGGGTATAACAAACCCTTATTTACTATTATTTCAGAATTCGGTATCATACTTTGTATATTGAATGATATTCGTAATATACATGATATATAAAGAATAATTCAGATGTGTATTAATGAACAGTTATATATTTGATATATAAAACACTGTTACACCTTTAAGTGTGTATATGATCAGGTTTCACAAATATATCGTAACTGTTTGCATGCGATTTAGAAATACAATAAAACTAACAAATTCATTTATATTTTAATGAAGTAGCAATCATTATAACACATTTTTGAAACATTACGGAATAAGGTACATCTTAAGACAATTTTATTCCATTAACTTCAGTAATGATCATACATGTTGTGGTTAGAGATTGATATAATTTACCATTTGTTTGAAGATACTTATGTTCAGTGGCAAATATTTCATGATAATTAATAGGATTGAAATGATTTAAAATCTAGAAAATATTTCGCCCGAAACGTATAAACTTCAAGATCAGCATTATAAAATGATAGAAATTAATATTTGTTTTTATTTTTAACAACATCCCTCAGATTAAAAAATCATATTGTATTTGTCATTCTAAATCGTATATTTATCAGATTTTTTAAAGTTATAACTTACATGTTACTATCTTTCTCTTTGAATCCCAGATGACATGATTTTCTCTTTTTGTTTTCTTCGTATCACTGCTTTCTTACAAATACACAACAGGAAATAATCACAAAAGTGACCATCCCATTACATTCAGAATTCCTATAAACTTAATGACCATAGCAACTATCTTTGAAATTTGTCGAACACATGGTCAACCTTATCAGAATGGGCTTGATTAACAGACTGGCTGTATCAAATATCACTCTGCATATAATTGCTATTATTAAGTTTCACAAAGCTTAATGAATAAAGTTATTATAAATAATGATTGGAATAAATTTAATTTTTTAACCAGGCAATCTATGTTTACGATATACATTTTTTTTTATTACAGTAATGATATTCCAGTATAAATTTTGCCTGACTTATATATAGAGTATGATATATGATCATGCAACGTTGGGCCAGCATTGGCCCAACATAGAGTTGTAAATGTAATTTCAGTTGATAAACACTTTCAGTATAACATTAACTTTTCATAAAGCCTGCTGCAATCGAAATTATCCGCCTCCCAAGAGAAATAAAGCGTAACATATTATATAATCAATTCCATTAAAAAAATTTCATATCGGCCCTATGTTGCTACTAACATAATGCCAACATTTGCCCGATTATTTATAACCATTATGAGATAATAATATGAATTTACAACAACAGACCAACGTTGGGCCAATGTTGTGCAGCCGACACCAACGTGCGACCAATGTACCGACAATTTGCCAACGTTGGGCCAATGTTGTGCAGCCAACATAAAATTGCGACCAACGGACCGACAATTTGCCAACGTTGAGCCAATGTTGTGCAGCCAACATAAACTTGCGACCAACGGACCGACAATTTGCCAACGTTGGGCCAATGTTGTAAAGCCAACACCAACGGTCGACCAACGGGCCGACCATTTGCCAACGTTGGCCCACTGTTAGTCTGCTGACTGGGAAAGAATCACAAAAAGGCATACATCAAATTAACATACTCATTTTGCTTTTCTTGTACCACTTAATTTATGTATATAAAGTCTACCCGTAAAGAAAAGAAGGTTTTCATTGCTGGTGTAAAAATGCGCGTTTGAAATTCGTACAGGTAGACATAAAAATAATTTTGTCGTTTAGGGTATGAAGGCATACATACTTGCATCATTATAAAAACAACAAATGTAACGAAGAAGCACAAAAAGGCAAACATCAAATTCAACACACTCATTTTGCTTTTCTTATACCACTTAATTTATCTATATAAAGTTTACCCGTAAAGGATAGAAGGTTTTCATTGCTGGTGTAAAATTGCGCGTTTGAAATTCGCACAGGTAGACATAAAAATAATTTTGTCGTTCAAAGTATGAAGACATTTATACATGCATAGTCACGTAAAGTTGATGTAACAAACAACAGACTCAACAGTAAATGTAATAATAATTGATAAATAATGTGTGGTTCAAAGTATGACGGGATACTACGTACAGTATCACGTCAAATGTATAACATAAAAAACAGACTTAACAGAAGAAGTATTAGTATTGAATAAAATAATTTTGTCATTCATAGTATGTCAAGATCCATAAGTAAGAGTAATTTAAGTAAATGAAATAATTTTGTCGTTCAAAGTATGATGTTTTTATATAACCACAGAGTCAATTCAAAAGAATATCTCAAAAATTGACTTAACAGTACAAGTAATATTAATAAAGACTAATAAAATAATACTTTAACACGTTATACCAAAAAATTTAACTAAAATGCTTGAATTGTGAAGATTTCAGTAATTAAGCATGACTTAATGGTGCTAGTACCCGATATATGTGCATTGTATTGTCAAAAACAGCCCATATGTATGTAGCAGAAGCATTTTACTGTCCAATAAATAACTCAAAGTTTCCATTTTAACAATTTTGTAAAACTGCTATATTTTGGGGCCAAAAAGGGGTCTTAATGGACCTACTCCTTTGCCACATCTTAAACAGCTCGTTCTATCTGCCCCTTTTATAATTTTCATTGCGAAGAAAGTTTTTATTTCAATAGACAATAAAACATGTTTGGTCAGATATTAAATGCAGTTACACCCACCAGAGAGTTGCACTTTCACTGGATTTTATATTATATTAAGAAATTCTGATGAAAAAAAATTATATTGCCGTTTCCTCACGAAGGAAGCTGACAGTATGGATTAATTGTTATCATGTTTTCCTGTAAACAAACCTTCGAATGTTTATTAGAATCACATGTTAAAATGATCGGATTTATATAGCATCTATAACTGGCATCCCTCGCTGGAAATACCACATTGGAATAAATAGGAATTGATTTGTTTGACAAATAGCTGATGCTTTTACGAATGTGGTATAACCGCATCCAAATTAAATACTGACATATGGTTAGTTTCAGATACTTATTATATAATCAGGGCGGATATAATATCATCCTATTGAGATATGTAATCTGATTTTCTCACCCTTTTAATATATTATGGAGCAAATTTTTTTACATAAATGAGGCCGTTAGTTTTCTCGTTAGAATTGTTTTACCTTGTCTTATCGGGGCCTTTTATAGCTGGCTATGCGGTATGGGCTTTGCTCATTGTTGAAGGCCGTACGGTGACCTATAGTTGTTAATGTCTGTGTCATTTTGGTCTTTTGTGGGAAGTTGTCTCATTGGCAATCATACCATATCTTCTTTTTTATACATGAAATAGTGACCTATTTCAGCGGCTCATCCCTACCACTCATTACATTCCCGTACTCGGCGGTAAGTCGCGGCCAAGTTCCGATGCGGTCTGCCACAGGTCTCTCAAGGTATACGGGGCGAAAAGATCAAGGCCTCGGTTAAAATGTTCATGCGCGGGGGGAACGGTGCGTAGGGAAGCCGCCGACAAGTTTCCATGCGGACTGCAGCGGGTCTCTTGAGGTAAGGGACGGACACATCAAGGCCTCTGTAAAATATTTCCATACGCGAGAGAACGCTGCTTCGGGAAGACGTGGACAAGTTCCCATGAGGGCTGCCGCGGATTTCCTTCGGTTTCCCAACAACCACAACCCAAAAGAAATGTACCAAGTATTTATAATACTGTGATCAGAAAATACCCCAAACCGAAAAATTAATGAACAAATTGCTTTCAAATCGTATTCAAATCTCTTTCAAATCGTGATTCTGCGATTTGTAAGTACCATTTGCTTGCGATTCATTGATGAATCAAAAACAAATCAGAATTTTACAAATTCCCTAAAACTGATTTCTTTGTGATTTCTTTCTAATTGTATATTTTGTAAGCCATTTGTTTCTGTCTTTGTGTGATTTCTTTATGCTTTGTTTACTTAGAATATCGTATGAAATGATTTGAAAGAGATTTTTTTAACTTTGTTAGCTAGATATGTGTGGTTTCGTTATGATTTGTTAACTTTGTTAGCTACAGTATCTTGGTGTGATTCATTGATGATTTGCTACAATGAATAAAATGTTAATGCATGCAAATTTTCTTTGTTTATCTATCTCTCTGACTTCCGGTTGAGGTCAAATTCAAATTTCAAAAAAACTGTTCCACCGAACAAAGAAGGTTGCGAGATGAGTAGTTTTCTTCAGTCTATGAAAGATGACGTTGGTAAGGAATCTCAGTTATTGATTTATAATTTCACATATTCAACTAATACTATTCAAACCTTTACCTTAAAAATTCAGAAACTGTGCATGTCAGTATCTTGTTAAAGTCATGATATTTTATGCTGTAAGGATTAATTTTCAATATAAAAATGTGTAAAAGATGTGTAAACAGATAAAAAAAAATCATTTCAAGACTAACTTCCCAAGCCAGCTGACAAAATTCACATGCAATGTTAATTGTTGTTTACCGACCAAGACACACTATATTACAATGTAGCAGATTTGGACCAAGACTAAGACCCATCACATTTTCGACATCATTCTAATAAGTACACGTGGTTGCCTATGTTTTTTTTAAATTTCGTTATAGTCAAACTTGGAAGAAAAGTAAGAGAAACCTATACAGAAGGAACAATTTGTCCCTCATCGCTACCAAAGATAGTATTCCTTTTTACAATTAGAGGAGTATCTATTAAGGGTAAAATGAAGACAATTGCGTTTAGGGGTTTCAGGGACAGAACATATTTTTGATCTGATCTGAATTGATGATTAATGTCAATTTATTTACGATTTGCTTGTGATTTGCTTTGGGTAGGAAAATATGATTTACTTCTGATTTGTTAAAAATTTTATAACAATTTGTTTATGATTTGCCTGAGGTAGAAATATGATTTACTTCTGATTTGTTAAAGATTTGATAACAATTTCTTTACGATTTGAAAACAATTTGTTTGTGGTTTGCTTGAAGTAGGAAAGCAAGTACTTCTGATTCGGTAATGATTTCAAAACAATTTCTTCACAATTTGTTCGTGATTTGTTATTGTGATTTGTTAGCTAATTTGCATGTGAAATTTTATCCAAAAGAAATCACAAATAAATCATACGGTTTGTTTATCATTTGTTACCATGATTTGTTCCTCATTTTTATTTGGTTTGGGACAGTATGTATTTTGAATCCAATTTTAGAAAACGGGAGTTGGTAAGCTTCTAAATAATATGCAGAATTGATCACATGATTTGTATTCATTTTACCTGTTGCGGACCTAATTCTACTATTGATAAACCGATGTTTTATGGATTTAAAGAATTTTTTTTTTGATTTTTTTTCATAATTTACATTAATTTTGAAAATTATTTTCCGATTGATATAATATATACGATGACTCTTCCAAATGTATGTGATAATAAGATTACCCAATAAGTCCCTTAAGTAGGTATATGGCCTTTTAAAATATTATTTCCTTGAAATCATTTTATCTATTTCCTAAATGTCATTTGATATCACGATGTTAAGGAAGGTCTGCCATTTTAACAAATTACAGCGATAAAGAAGACTTAGTATAACTTTAGGTAGGTACAAATGCATATTGATATGTCCAAGAACAATTCATAGCACGCTAGAAATGTGTAATACATGCACTGACAGATAAATAGATGTTGGATATAGAAAATTAACGGTTACAATCAATAAAGTAGTAAGAGATAAACGTTTGATCAATGCGGAAGAAATTACATTTTCATAACAGACAATAAAATGTGACCTTTTTCAACTTTTATATATTAATAACTGTTTCGTATTTCAGTACATTTAATAACCATTTATGCTGAAACCCTGCAATCTATTCGAGAGTACAAGTCGGAATCGACAGAAAAACCTTTAGACAAAAGAGAAAAAACTGGACACATTAAAACGGTCCAGGGGCGGATTTAGGCGTGGGCGTGGCGGGCGGGCGCCCCCTAAAATTTTCAAAGCATGGGTTGTCGTCAACTTATTAAAGTATCAGAAGAGATCATTCCATCTTTTTTACCATTCAAAGTATATAAAACAGTCCGTTTAACGGAATAAACGTGATTACTTACATGTATCAACTGAATTACGATATATTAAAGTTCTATAAATTATTTCAAAGGAAGATGTCAAACGCGGAGCTGCGTTTGATGACAAATATAATAGGTTTTTAGCAGTTAAAGTAAAAACAAATATTACATCGTATTTGTGGTTATTATTATCAATTTATTTGACAAACTCAAAAACGCTTAGCGGGACAGGGCAGTAGAGCGCTTGCAGCATTGTTGAATTCATTAAGATCTACTTATATTTCACCAGAACAGCAATGTGCTATGTTTGACAGTCTAGTTATGTCTATTTTAAACTACGCCTCTGAAGTATGGGGTTTTCATCATGCAAAAGAAATCGAAACTGTACATAATAGATTTTGTAGATTTGTTTTAAAAGTACCCCAAAACACGCCTGTCTGTTGTATTATTGGCGATCTTGGTCATTTACCTATGTATGTTACTAGGAAACAAAAGTTGTTGAAATACTGGGTTAATATTATAAACAAGAAACCAGATATTGTATATGAAATATATCAAGTTCTAGTTGCTGACTGTAATAATGGTAAAGAAAATTGGGCCACAAATGTTTGTAATTTACTTTTTCAACTTGGATTTAATTATTTATGGTATACACAAGAGAATATTAATGTAAACTTTGATATTTTGAATGAACGTCTGTTAGATCAAATTTATCAGAGTTGGCGTGAGTCTATAGAGAGCTCTGAAAAACTAGTATTGTACAAAATGATAAAAACAGATTTTAAGATGGAACAATATATATCGAAAAATATCAATGTTAAAATGCTGTCTTTATTAAGATTTGGTGTATTAAAACTAAATATTGAAACTGGTCGTTACATAAAACAACGAAGGGAGGATAGAATTTGTAAATGTTGTACTATGCAATGTATAGAGAATGAATATCATTTTATTATGGTTTGTCCAGCATATAGACAGTATAGACTTAAATACTTCTCAAACTATTATCATACATGGCCAAATATCAACAAACTGTATTCACTACTACAAGTTCAAACAAAAACTGTTATTTACAATTTGATGTGTTTTTTGCGTGAAAGTTGGAAACTCAGAACTTTCATATTAACGTAGTTATATTTATGTATCTAATTGTCTTTTTTTATCAACAAAATGTTCATATTGTTAATTATGACTGTTCTCTGCATTTTCTTATACCTATGTATTAAGATAAATTCATGTTGCTTACACATGATAATGTTGTTACTTAAATGTGCTATAGCATAACTGTGCTTATTGCAATAAACGTATTTATCTTATCTTAATCGAAGTTCCAAAGCATGATCTCTTACTCACTTTCAAAATTTCATCATGGCACGGTCAAGAAAACAGTCGACAGGTGAGATTCTTTTATAATATCCGTAATGAAAGATAAAAATACTGTTTCAAGTGATAGGTTAGTTTATTAACTGTAGCTTTATAGGAAAAACGGTACTATTTATTCTGCCATAGGCGACAATACTAACATTTTCTAAATTTACCAGTTTGTATAATAAAAGCCTGGATAAAACAGTTCTGTGTGGTGTTAGTACTTTATTACTGTATTCTAAAAATTGAAGCCAAATAGTATCATGACTAATTTCCAACGGAGCTTGTTTATGTTATCCATGCCCACCGTCATTTTGCACCAAATTTATGAAATTTTGGAAGCCTTTTCGAATAATTCTCTAGAAAATATTTCAAAAGATTTTAAAATTTATATTGTAAATTCACACACTGTAGTTATTCATAGATAAATAAAAAAATATATTGTAGCCTTACATCCAATCACAGCGCTTCTAATTTGACTTCCTTCACCTGTCTTGGGTACACAAAAGGCCAACCTAATGCTGGGAAAATGTAACACTACCGTTTTCCCTATAAACTCACTTATATATATATATGAAATATGAATCCCTTAGTGCGTAAGTTAGGAGATTGTTGTAGATTTGTAGGAGATCTGGGCTGGTGATACTAGTCACTGTTAATGTATCAAAGGTACCAGGATTATAATTTAGTACGCCAGACGTGCGTTTCGTCTACATAAGACTCATCAGTGACGCTGATATCAAAATATTTATAAAGCTAAACAAGTACAAAGTTGAAGATCATTGAGGATCCAAAATTACAAAAAAATGTGCCAAATACAGCTAAGGTTATTTATGCCTGGGATAAGAAAATCCTTAGTTTTTCGATACCCTCAGGGACGAGTAAATGGAAGTAGCCGTATTTGTGTCCAGTCTTTAGATTTAAATGTATGTTGTATTTGATGATAATACATATCATAAATAAATTTGAAACTGAACACAGATGCCACCACTTTTATATAAAAACCATCTGAAAATGACCTGTTATAGTATATTTTATCATTTTTATATATATATATATATGTAAGCTTGACTATGAGCGTGTTTAATGACTTAATCAGTTCAAATATTTCACATGAGCTAATTCAATCGACTGAAGTAGTAACTTAAACCTTTAGTTCTAGCTGGACCTACTAACGTTCAACAGATTATATCAATTGCTTTCTACTTTGCTTTTCCTTCGTATAGAATGATATCGGTATCCGGTTGGTCTAAGGATATGTACGGCCATTTAACTTCAGACGGGGGACGGGGGAAGATATTTTTTTTTCTGATGCCCTAAATGATTAAATACTTGTTGTTGAGAAGCAGGTGATACATAATATTCAGGCTCATGTCATGGTCATAAATAGCGTTTCAAGTATCAAATTTAACATCATAACTAATGAATGTCTGATGGAAATCATTGATGCTGGATATTATTGATAGTGACCAACCGACCGTGTGTTGAAAATAAGGGTGCAATGTCTGTCTGTGAGTTTAATGTCAATATTATATATGCATATGCACACAAAGGGAGCTTGATTATGTGAGCTTTAATCGCAACTACCTTCTCTGTAGTCTCAATATTAAAGGGGTTTGCATCTTTTGATTCTTATTTCAAATAACGAAGTATCCACATTAACTGAAAATATAGGTTATTCGTATAGCGTCTAGCCCATGAACATTTTACAATATTTATTAAGGCATACATATATCTTACACAGGTATAGAAAACTGTACTCTGTATGAAAATGCATAATGCAATAATTGTAAAGATCATCATGCACTGTCAAAGGCAATTCTTTTATTATTGCAGAGTGTTTCAGTATCAATACTGACTAAAAATATCTCAAGTCACTTGGTCCTGTCTTGGATGGCGTCCAGTACAGGTACATATTGTGACATTTGTCAGAGCAGACACATATCTAAGGCGGCAGAGGAATATTGTCCTGTTTGTGAAGAAGCCTTATGTCCCGATTGTAAAGATCATCACACACTGTCAAAAGCAACGAAAAGTCACCAAGTGATCTCGATAGACGAGTATAAGAAGTTGCCTCCCTTTATTCGAGAGATCAAACAACAATGTGACGAACATGGGGATATGCTTGAATTTTTCTGCCCAACTCATAACGAGTTGTGTTGCAAAAAATGCATTACTACAACTCATAACGAATGTAAAGGGTCCAAAGTTATGGAAGATTTTGTTGACAAATATTTTAAATCGGCTGCGGCTTTAGATGAGTATGAACAAACGTTGAAAGATGTTGGAGATAATATTCAAACTGCGATTGTTGATAGAAAAAATAATCTTTTGGAATTCGAAAAACAGACACAGGCTGTACGAAAACAAATTAAGAATAAAAGGGCTGAAATCAATAAGCATTTAAACAAACTTGAAGCGACAATAATAAATGAATTATCAACCATTGAAGGTGAAAAGAAACAGCACGTCCAGTCAGTTATTGAAAAATTAGAAGAAAACAAAAACAAAAATATACAACTCAAGAACGATGTTGATGCAATGAAAACGTATGGATCAAATATTCAAGTGTTTATGGGAACAACAAAACTCCAACAACTCGTATCAAGTCAAGAGAAATTCGTCCGATCATTGCAAGACGATGAGAGTTTACGTTTCATTAATCTTGAATGCTCAATAAGTGAGGAGTTAAATAACATTACGACAGATATTCGATCATTTGGTACGGTTACATCCATTTCTTCTGATCCACGTATTCAATTGAATTGGAAAAGTGATAAATCAGCCCAGATATTGAAATCACCAACAGATATAAATAGTATTGACAATATAAATACTACACTGATATGTAAAATCGATGTCAATACCCCTAAAACCATATCATCATGCGTTGTGGGTAAATGTCTTTTGTTTTCGACCTATGACGGATTTCGACCAATCGGAAATATATTGCAATATGATAGCGGAGGGAAATATCTGAACGAAATAAAACTTAAGAATTCGCGAGCGTTCGATATCGTGTTTATTGATTTGAATACCGTTGCTGTTACCGGTGGTGAAACGGATTTCAATGTGTACATTGTAGATGTTACTACATTAAATATGAAAAGAATAATAAGTGTAGGACGAAACAACTGGTTGTATGGAGCAACCTACAATGATGAAGAAATCATTGGATGTATTAATGGCAAGTTTATAAAAATCTTCAACCTTGACAGCGGGAAAGCCATTAAGGCGTCTTCTCTTTCTTTGAAAAATAAACACAAAGCTAAAACATATCTTACCTCCGATCACTATAGTTTATATCATTCGGATTACCTAAATGGGTCTCTTACATGTTATGATCTGAAGGGGAACATTGTGTGGTCATTTAAAGAAGACGTTCTACAGGAACCCCGTAGTGTTTGTTTAGATTCGGATTCAAACGTTTATGTAGCTGGAAGTCGCTCAAACAATGTAGTAGTCATTTCATCAGATGGATTACATTCAAAACAACTGCTTGGACCAGACGATGGCATAAAAGCTCCGCATGCCATTCATTTCGATAAATCAAGTAACAGACTGTTGGTTGCAAATGGATGTGGTCCGGCTTTTCTTTATAAAGTGTCAAAATAAAACAGTATTAAAATATATTATATTCAAATTCTAATATTAAGTGCTTTGAAAAAAAAATCAAGCTTTGTTTTATTGCCCAACATACAAGATGACCATGTTGATACTTCAGGCACTGATATAAGCTGACCAAGAGTCAACTTATTAATTTAGCGCAAATACAAATGATACTAAAGCATAAAACAACGACTGTAAATTTCAAAATCTTGATTTTTCTGGTTATGTCAATCAAATAATAATGTATAAAAGCTAATTCAAGAACTTACCAACATATCGAATGTTAATTTGAAAGGAGGAAGTTTCTTAACTTACCACTTAACCCCAATACTTATTTGCGGAGAAGTTTTACCTCGAATTGAAACCAATGTGACAGTTTGATATTACGCATGGTATACATAAATAATAGCCGGAACATGGTTTCAATAAATCTTGGAAATTTAACTCCTCTGTGACTGACTGACTATACTTGCATGTTTGTGACTATATAACACAGTAGCTGAGATCCAATTTGTGTTTCACCAAGCCCTTGCATTAATGCTTCCACTACAGATACAATCTATTTAAGTCTGAGTTGTCTCCCCTACACCATGACATCTAATTTAATAGCATTTATGTTCTAACCATGTCAACCGAACATAAAACATTTATCAATATAATACACAACTCTCACATGGGAGTAGCCACTTGCAAAAGTCAAGTGCATTTTATTCAGGTAATAAGTACACGTAATTCATTTCATATCAATGAAAATTATGAAAATTGTCTGTCTCTAACTAGCACTGCAACATCAATATTTGCGACTCTTCTTGGACTATCAACCTGTAAATAAATAATTTTCATAATTATTTATTTGGAAAAAAGCATCTAGAGCACTTGACTGCAATGACTCGAATGACTTTAACTACTATCAAACCACCCGTGCATAAAAATTTTCCCCGCATACTTTATATATCCAATCAAACAGACCTTTCTATAAATAGCATAAACACATGTTCCTTACCAAACAAAACAAACTGTATCGATATATGTACAACTTTGATAAATATAAATACTATGATGTAGATCAAAAGGACGTTTGAAAAATTAAGTGAATTAAGTGGCAAATATTTCATGCATATATTATTGACGAAAACAAATAAACAATTCAATTAAATTTTGTATTTACACTCGGACAAAACTTATGTGTAAGATAAGATAAGTTTCTAACCAGACACAATAAATGACAGAATAGACGGGAATTCAAAACTAATAATACATGTTTACTATCAAAGCGTACCATGATGTAATGTCTAGATAAGTGTAGATACGTTCATGCACATATAAACTTAAATTGAGATTGAAAACGGGGAAATCGTCAACGAGACAAAAAGCAGACCAAAAAGCAGAAAACGGGTCAAGTCCAACGATGGTTCTTGAACAGAGCAAAAAATCACACAACCTGGTTCCGAAACAATGATGTTTACTAGTTCATCGAAAAGGAATGTCAGACCAAACTCTAAAACATATGAACCAAAATTTTAAAAACATAAATCACACACGCAAGACTTTCAAAGACCAGAAATTCATGAATTGGGACCGCTGCAAAAAAGCAGCGAGGTTAAAGATGTTTTTGACATTTTAACCCTACCTTTATACCGCTAGAAAATTTGAAATAAACAAACACAGAAATACGCACAGTTATACATACCGATTGCTGGTTGATCCGGTTAAAGTGGTCGATTACAGTGGAAGACGGGACATTAGACCTGCCACTGGATAAATGAGAGTATTTTGGATTTGCAGCAAAGGTGTATAAAGTGCAGAGAGTGTTGTGGCACTTTCTCTACACGAGGCATCGGTTTTGAAATCCCCCGACCGAAATGTCATTAAATTTGTTTACCAACTTCCTGTTGTTAATCATTTAAAAAAAGACAAATTAAAAAAAATGCTTCTTACGGCTATTACGGCATGTACATACGGTTAGAACATTTTTCCAATTCATTTTGAAGTTAATCGAAAAATAGTGTTTCCAAATAATTCAACTTTTTTTTGGTATGGATGAGCAGCTGAGACATCAAGTACCCCACTCTTTTCATACATTTTTTTCGTCAAAAATATATACCTTGTCATTTATCAATTCATAAAAAACGACCTATACATCCTATTGATATATTTAATCGGATCTTCTCACCCTTTTAATATATCAGGGAGCATGAAATAGTGACCTATTCAACCGGTCAATCCCTACCATTCATTACATTTCCATAGGCAAGGGAAAAGTGCGGCGGTAAGCCGCGGTAAAGTTATCATGCACGGTACCGCGGGTCTCTCGAGGTACGGAGCGGAAAGATCGATGCCTGGGTTTAAATTTCCATACGCGAGGAACGGTGCGGTGGGAAGCCGCGGACAAGTTTCCATGCAGTCTGTCACGGGTCTCTCGGGGTACGGGTCGGACACATCAAGGTCTTGGTTACAATTTCTATACGAGGGGGAACCCTGAGTCGGAAAACCGCGGACAAATTTCCATGCAGGCTGCCGTGTATCTCCTGGATCCCCCTACATGTACTACCTCCATCACCACTACAACAATCCTCGAGAAAAACAACAAGTATATAATACTGTACATGTAAACACCAAATGCAGTATGTATTTTGAATCATATTTAAGAAAACGGTTAAGTTATACAATGTATAAGCTGCTACATGTAATTAATATTCAGAATCGATCGCATGATTTGTATTTATTTTACCTGTTACCTAATTGATGAATAAGGCTTTTATGGATTTTGAGATTAAAAAGAACTTTTAAAAAAATATTTATAATTGACATTTTGACACTGTGAATTCCCTCATTTTCGATGGTATTAATTTTCGTGGATGAAGAAAAACTTGTATTTTCGTGGACATTTATTTTTTTGGGTTTTGCTGAAGTTTTCTAACACGAATTTAGAAAATGTGTCTTTCGTAGAGCATATAATTTCGTCGTTCACCTATACCCACGAAATACACGAAAATTGGTATCCAACGAATAATAATGAATCCACAGTAATTATTTTCCGATTTATATACAATTTACCATTTACGATGACTCTTCCATATGTTGTTATTATTTGATGATGAGATTGCTTTTGGTTTTCGCACTTTAACTTTAGTTTGAGTCAATAGAAATCTATGAAATTTAAACACAAGGTTAATGACCATAAAAGGAAGGTTGGGATTGATTTTGGGAGATTTGGTTTTAACTGTTAGGAATTAGGGACCAAAAAAGGGCCCAAATAAGCATGTTCTTGGTTTTCGCACTATAACTTTAGTTTAATTGAATAGAAATCTATGAAATCGTGACACAAGGTTTATGACCACAAAAGGCAGGTTGGAATTGATTTTGAGAGTTTTGGTTTTAACTGTTTAGGATTTAGGGGCCAAAAAAGGGCCCAAATAAGCATTATTCTTGTTTTTTGCACAATAACTTTAATATAAGTGAATAGAAATCAATGAAATTTAAACACAAGGTTTATGAACACAAAAAAAAGGTTGGGATTGATTTTGAGAGTTGAGATCCCAACAGTTTAGGAATTAGTGGCCAAAAAGGGGCCCAAATAAGCATTTTTCATGGTTTTCGCACCATAACTTTTGTATAAGTTAATAGAAATCTATGAAATTAAACACAAGGTTTATGACCATAAAAGGAAGGTTGGGATTGATTTTGGGAGTTTTGGTCCCAACAGTTTGGGAATAAGAGGCTCAAAGGGTCCAAAACTAAACTTTGTTTTATTTCATCAAAGATTGAATAATTAGGGTTCTTTGATATGCCGAATCTTACTGTGTATATACATGTAGATTCTTAATTTTTGGTCCCGTTTTCAAATTGTTCTACATTAAGGTTCAAAGGGTCCAAAATTAAACTGAGTTTGATTTTAACAAAAATTGAATCCTCGGGGTTCTTTGATATGCTGAATCTAAAAATGTACCTAGATTTTTTATTATTGACCCAGTTTTTAAGTTTGTCCAAATCGGGGGCCAAAATTAAACTTTGTTTGATTTCATAAAAAATTGAAGAATTTGGGTTCTTTGATATGCTTAATCTAACTGTGTATGTATATTCTTAATTTTGGTCCCGTTTTCAAATTGGTCTACATAAAGGTCCAAAGGGTCCAAAATTAAACTAAGTTTGATTTTAACAAAAATTAAATTCTTGGGCTTCTTTGATATGCTGAATCTAAACATGTTCTTAGATTTTTGATTATGGCAAGTATTTTCAGTTGCACAGTATTGCGCAAAAGCAAGAAATATCTAGTTGCACAATATTGTGCAATAGCAAGAAATTTTCAATTGGATTTATCTTTCTTTGTCCAGAATAGTAGTTGAATCAACTTAAATCATTGTTTTATACAATATACAATGTATTTTCACTTTTACTCCCAACTGATAATTTAAAACAATCTTTACCATTCAGTGATAACAAGCCCTATTTTTTACATTTTAATATTTTATGATGTATTTAATTGAGCAGTTATTGTTGCAAACTCCATTAGAAATTTGAATTGAGATCTGTTTTGGAATAAGGGAAAGGGGGATGTGAAAAAAAATGGGGGGGGGGAGGGTAAATTTTTCTCAATTCAGATTTCATAAATAAAAAGAAAATTTCTTCAAACATTTTTTTGAGAGGATTAATATTCAACAGCATAGTGAATTGCTCTAAGGCAAAACATTTTTTTTAAGTTCATTAGACCACATTCATTCTGTGTCAGAAACCTATGCTGTGTCAACTATTTTATTACACTCCAAATTAAGAGCTGAATCCAGCTTGAATGTTGTGTCAATACTTGCCCAGACCGTCCAGCTTTTAACCTTTGCGGTCGTATAAAGCTGCACCCTGCGGAGCATCTGGTTATATATTGATTTACAGTAAAAACAATACTTTTTCTATATTGGATACGGTATTATCGAGAAAATATCATCTTTGCCTGGAACTCAGATTTGGGCTCATCTATCAAACCTCTCAGCGTTCCCGCGACATATCAGAAAACTGTAGCGCTGAGAGGTTTCAGACTGGAAGCTCATATTCCTTATGCTATGTTTACTTGTGTTAAAGCGATACTTTCGCGGGGGGGAAATACGGGGCTTATTTTCATAACAAGTAATGGGAACTTTATTGACATTATCACATAATCCCGAAAATGTTCCCTTCTTATTTATATTATTTAATGAGACATTTTCCAGCTGCAAAACCTGTCACCTTATGTATAGGAAGGGGTCCCCAAGATAAAACCCTATTAGTTATTCATTTTCTTACAATTGCTTGTCTTGTTAACTATTTTTTAAAAGATGGATGTCAATTTCAGCATTTCTGACACTTCGTTTAATAAGCTCGCATATTTGTCTCTGTATTGGTGTATCTAAGGTAACAACCATTTAACTGCTAGGGAGGGCGGGGTATGTTTTTTTCCTAAAGAAATATTTATGATCCCCACTTTGATAAAAGAACATATTCTGGTCAAGTAGAGTACAAAAAAAACAAATATTCGGATTGCAGAGTTCCCCCATACCTTATAATGTTAAACTATGAAAAAAAATGTTATCGATAGCGTTGAAAACTATAAAATAATTCTGATTTAGGAAAAGCAACCACACTTCCCTCTCTGCCCCCTTTTGAAGTTAAATGGAAACTCCCTAATTTTAGTCTTTAAATAGAATACTAAATTGCCAATGATAATTTGTTATTTTATCAGATCATTGAATAATAGTTTATATTAATCTAATATTTGTAAATGTCTAACGGTTAAAACAAGGTTAACAGAATATATTGGAATGTATTATACATACAATTCATTGGCAAATATTGAATGGTGTTTCTGGAATAATGTTGGCCAAATGTTTTCAGGATGGAACCATTAAAATATGTTCGACAAAATGTCTCAATGAAAAATGTACTCTATGTATGAAAATGCGTTATGCACCGACTGTAAAAATCACTATAAACTATCTAATGCATTTTAATTTTATTGCAGAGTGTTTCCATATTAATATTAACTGAACATATCCTTAGTGTCATGGTCCTATCTTGAATGGCGTCTAGTACAGGTACATATTGTGACATTTGTCAAAGCCGACATATATCAAAGGCGGCAGAGGAATATTGTCCTGTTTGTGAAGAAGCCTTATGCACTGAGTGTAAAGATCATCACAATCTAGCAAACGCGTCAAAAAATCACCAAACTATCTCGATAGACGAGTATAACAAGTTGCCTGCCTTCATCCGAGAGATCAAACAATATTGTGAAGAACATGGTAATAGGTTTGAATTTTTCTGTCCAACACATAACGAGTTGTGCTGTAAAAGATGCATTACTACAACTCATAACGAATGTAAAGGGTACAAAGTTATAGAAGATTTTGTTGACAAATATTCTAAATCGTCTGCCGCTTTAGATGAATATGAACAAACGTTAAAAGATGTTGAAGAAAATATTCAAACTGCGATTGTTGATAGAAAATATAATCTTGAAGAATTCAAGAAGCAAAAGCAATCTTTCAAAACACAAATAAAGAAAAAAAAGGCTGAAATCATCAAGCATTTCGACAACCTTGAAGCGAAAATAAGAAATGAACTTTCAGCTGTTGGAGGTGAAAAAGCACAAAACGTCCAATCAGTTATTGAAAAATTAGAAGAAAGCAAGAACAAAAATATACAACTCAAGAAAGATATAGATGCAATGAAAAAGTATGGATCAAATATACAAGTGTTTATGGGAACAACAAAACTTCTACAACCCGTATCAAGTCAAGAGAAATTCGTTCGATCATTGCAAGATGACGAAAGTTTACGTTTCATTGATCTTGAATGTTCCATTAGTGAAGAGTTAAATAAAATCCAAACAGATATTCGATCATTTGGTACGATTACGCCCATTTATTCTGATCCACGTATTCAATGCAATTGGAAAAGTGACAAATCAGCTCAGATATTATCTCCACCGACATATATGCAAAGAATTGACAATATACACCTTAAACTGATTTGTAAGATAGATGTTAAAACATCTAGAACTATAACATCATGTATTGTGGGTAAATGTCTGTTGTTTTCGACGTGTGACATATTTAAATCAAGTGGAAATATATTGCAATATGATAGCGAAGGGAAATATCTGAAGGAAATAAAGCTGACAAAATCATTTGCGTTCGATATCGTTTTTATTGATTTTGATACCGTTGCTGTGACAGGTGGTGGTTGTGATTTTAAAGTTAACATTATTGATGTAGCTACATTACAAGTGAAAAGAGAAATAAATGTTGGACACCCAAATTGGATATGTGGAGCGACCTACAAAAATGAATCCATTATCGGTTGCATGGATGACAACTCAAATAACTCAGTGAAGATGTTTAACATTGCTGACAACGAAAACGTCACAGCATTAACTCGACTTCCTTTCAAAACTAAACACACAGGTGAAACTTATCTTGCATCCGATGACAATTATTTTTATCATTCTGATTACAAAAATGTGTCTGTTACATGTTATGCTCTTAAAGGGAACACACTATGGTCATTCAAAGATATTGTTCTAAAGGAACCCCGCAGTGTTTGTTTAGATTCAGATTCAAACGTTTATGTAGCAGGAAGTGGTTCAAACAATGTAGTAGTCATTTCATCAGATGGACTACATTCAAAACAACTGCTTGGACCAGACGATGAAATTCAAAGTCCGCACGCCATTCATCATGATAAATCAAGTAATAGATTGTTGGTTTCTAATAGGTGTGGTCCGGCATTTCTATACCAATTGTCAAAATAAAACAGTGCTACAAGATGTTTTCAAATTATATAGACGTGCATTAAATAAAGATAAAAAAACCAACCCGGTTTTGTTCCCATGACCACAGTTTTGCTAGATATTGGTAACAATCCTGTCCCCAATGCACACGTGTCTTCGTTAACCACAACTACAAAAAATATTCAAATTTTTATAAAAGGTGCGTTTGATGACATCTAAATAGTTTATTTCTAATACCCTATATGCGTTAGGAACGACATCAAAAGTTCAATGTAGGATAAAAGAAACTAATTTCCTATAGTTTTTTCCACTGACACCCTACCCCCTTTCTTAACTTAATTTGGGAAAAGTTGATTGACCAATAAGAATATATATAAAATCGATGTCAATTGAACAAAATGTGAGCCATTTTGACCCCCAACCACCAAACTATTAGAATAATTTTTTTTTTATTCTTCATTGATTTTTTATGGCCTCCCCTAATGTAAAGCTTGTACACAGGTTAAATAAGGGGAGACATTTGCTTGGATAACGTCAAGTGATGGTTATTTCTTTTATACGCAATGAAATGTTATGTGATTTTTTTTCTCTATAGTACTGGGGCCGGTTACAAGAAGCATTCGTATGTCTTACGAACGTCTAAAGGGCGTCTTAAGTTTTAAGAATGTAACAAGACCCTACCTCAGAGCTATCTTAGAATAATTGACAGCCCTTAATGTTTTGAAAAAGTGCATGATTTAAGAACGATTCTTACGTATTCCTTAAAGCATTCTTACTAATTCCGGTAACACAAAATCATTCTTAAATTTTGGTCAGTATTTAAGTGTTCTTAGCAACTTAGAGGTGTACCAAGAACAATTCGCAATAGCTTCACTTGACATTTTTTGTAAGAGTGGTCCCGACTACTCTTAGCTGTACATTTACTTGTTAATATAAGAACAAGTTGCTTAAAAAAGTTAATACTTCAACCTTAGAACTTTTTTATTCTAATTATTAATTCATCTGAATAGGAAATTATATATCAGTGTTTTCTTACCCATGTATGTGGAGGATGGTAGTTTCTCTTTTTTGTAAATCATTACAATTTTGGCTTGTTGAGAGAAGTGTTAAATATAAAGCAAGGAGAAATTTGTGACCTTTTTCAATTTTAAACCAAGAGTTCCAAATGGTGAAGTTTAACATGTTTAAATCGTCACTTCTTAAATTTTACGGAAGCCATCATGAGTTGGTTGACCAATTATTTACCGGCTTTGTAGTATAATGAGCAACACGAATGGCGACACACGTGGAGAAGGATATGCGTACCCTTCCGAATCATCTAAAACCATCTTCAGTTTTTAGTGGGTTGGGTGTTGTTGTTGTATACCTGTTTTATTTACATTTTTGCCTATTGCGTCTTTTTTGTTCACGCATCGTTATCAATATCATGGAATTTGACAAGACTGTCATACAAGTGAGAGGTTCATCTCTCTAAACCAGGCATAATCTATATTTTTTTTTACCTTTTGAAAATGCCTGTAACAAGTCAGGAATATGACATGACAAGCGTTTGATGTGTTTAATCATTTGATTTTGCCATTTGGTTAAGGGCTTAATTTCCGTTTTGAATTCTCCTCGGAGTTAAGTATTTTTGTGATTTAATTTTTGTTAGAAGGCTTTTAAAATGTGAAACAAAATATTGTATAAAACAATAAAAGAAGATGTGGTATGATTGCCAATGAGACAACTCTCCATCCAAATTACACATTATAAAAGTAAACCATTCTAGCAACGATTTGACCGAAATGAACGGTAGGATGGAAAAATAAGCCTAGGTCAGTTGAGACTCGTCATTTATACTCGATTCAAATCCTACCATTGGCCTGGTGAATAATACGGCCCTCTAAATGATTCTTCCGTGACAAGCATATTTTTATCAAAATATCAATGTTTTATAAGCAGTTAAAATAATTTCATGTTTGAAGCCGTGCAAATTTTTTAATTCAATTTTACTTTTATCAAAAAGAACCGGAAGAATAATGGTGGTCTGCGGCCAAAATTGTTTTCCTTAGGTTAAATGGGTAGTTGGTTGTTATGCGCATTTAATCGTTCATTAAAACGTTTCTATGATTCATTTAAGGTGAAAACTAATACGATGCAACTTAAGTTAGAAATAAGAGCGATCTACGAACAACCTGAGGGAGCTTTGATTTACACTCTTTGAGTCATCTTAGAATTATCTTATCTTCCCCTTAATTCAATACTTACGCACTCTCTTAATAAAAATTTCTTGTTACCGGCCCCTGAACAATATAAAAATTCACTCACGCCTAGTATTTCTTTACTTGAAACAAGGATGAATTTGCGCATTTTTTTAAAAGACTTATAGGGGGAAATCAATGGTGGTATTACATCTAATATAGGAAGATCTACATGCACCTTTGACCTTGTGAGTACTCTCATGTCTTTAACTTTCTTGCTACGTAAGTGAAATATTTATTACACCTGCAAAATTCAAACATGTCATATGTGTAATTTAAATTCAAACAAGAATAGCATGACATAATAATTACTTAACAAAATAAACTGAGAACGTACTTCACAAAAATATGAGATAATCACTTTCATGTTGTGATTTTGACTTTAACAGGTATATAACCAACCATCACAGGTTTAAGGGATTTTCTGATAAGAAGTGAAATATTTAAAATCTTATTGAAATAAGATCTGTGACTTCAAAATCCGTATAACTTCGACAACTGAGAAAACGATACATCTTAAGTTATCTCAGATTGAAATTGGTTCACTTGTTATCATCTGTAAACAATAATCTATCTAAGTTGAATAAATGGATCACATGATATAAGTTTAGTATGATGCAGATTTGATCGATCAAATAGTAATCTAAGGTAGGCGTATTTTCATATTATTTTGAATTTTACTAGATAAAATAAAATACCCTATATTCTATAATGCATCAATTCTGTTTCATTTAGAAAATAAAGATTTGCATTATTGGTCTAGATTAAATGTGCAAAACAGCACGCTTGAGAAAAAAAATGGTAATAAATAACAGATTTAAAAGCAAACAAGACATGTATTATATACTAAAATTTCTGAATAAGGATCTAAGTTTCGTTCACTTCTGTAAAACGATGGGTCTCCAGGTGATTTAAGATGGTATCTTATTTCATCGAAGCGGCCACACAAGGTTACAGATTCGTATCTGCATTAACTCAGAACAGAAATTAGTTTAACTTTGACAGTTCACAGAAAATCAAAAATGCAATTATGTGGACGATCCTTATAACATTCAACCTAGCTGCACCGGAAGAGTAAATAGGTTTTTTTGTCTTATGTCACGATAGTGTAGCAAGTATTCAAGGTTCTTTAATTCACTTAGTGTTTCTGTAAGTAAACATAGCATTCTCTCTGTGGTTAAAGTTTTATTTTTTTTAATGACGTGCTTAAACTATCCTTGGTGTGTAACAAACCTTGACAGAAGTTTGTTAATCATGTTTATGAACAAAATCTAGTATCAAGAAGGACATTTTGTAAAATAAATACTAAGTTTTTCTTCCAATTAACATTAAATACAGTCTGCAATTAAAGTTGTCAAAACATTTGTTAGATTCAGAAACCATCCTGGATTTTTTTAACAAACTTGGAGAGAATCTTTAAATCAAACGATAGTACATGTATCTAAAGATTATTTTTTATAATTGTTTCTATTTTTGTTTGGCCTGCTACTCATAGCAAACGTCGGCAAGACACTAATTTCTGTGGAACACTTACGATTATAAATTTGTATTTCATAGGGATATTTCATGCAGCAATACAGTTTATATTGTGCCGTTATAGTCTCTCTTAGATATTTGCATCTTTCAATTTTCATTTCAGAGTGTTGAAGTATCGATATGGCTACTAGGACAGACACAACTTGTGATATTTGTCAATGTAGGCATACATCTAAGGCGGCTGAAATATACTGTTCTCTGTGTGAAGAAGCACTGTGTAGTGATTGTAAAGATCATCACAAACTGTCAAAGGCAACAAAAACTCACCAAGTTATCTTGATAGACGATTTTAACAAGTTGCCTCCCTTAATTAGAGAGATCAAACAACACTGTGACAAACATGGTGACAGGTTTGATTTTTTCTGTCCAAAACATAACGAGTTGTGCTGCAAAAGATGCATTACTACAACTCATAGGGAGTGTAAAGGATCAAAAGTTATAGAAGATTTTGTTGAATTTTCGAAATCTTCCGCGGCCATTAACGAATACGAACAGACTTTGAAAGATGTTGAAGAGAATATTCAAATTGCGATTGATGATCGAAAAATTAATCTTGAGGAATTCGATAAACAGACACAGTCCATCAGAAAGCAAATACAAGATAAAAGAACCGAAACCAACAAGCACTTAGACAACCTTGAAACAACAATAATAAATGAACTTTCATCGCTTGTAAATGAAAAGAAAAAGAACATAAAATTAGTTCTGGAACAATTAGAAGAAATAAAGAACAAAAACATACAACTTAGAACCAATGTAGAAGCAATGAAAAAGTACGGATCAAATATACAAGTGTTTATGGGAACAACAAAACTTCAACAACGCGTTTCAAGTCAAGAGAGATTTGTTCGATCATTGCAAAACGACGGGAGTTTTCGTGTTGTTTACCTTGAATGTTCTATTAGTGAAAAGTTAAATAGTATCTTGACAGGAATTGAAACATTCGGTACGGTTACATCAAAATCATCTGAATCACGAGTTCGATTTAGTTGGCAATGTGACAAATCAGCTCAGATATTGACAAAACCAACACATCTGAAAAGCATTGACAATATAAACACTAAACTAATATGTAAGATAGATGTAGATACTTATGAAACTATAACTTCATGTTTTGTGGGTAAATGTCTTTTGTTTTCAACTTGTGACTTATCTGAACCAATCGGCAATATATTGCGATATGACAGAGAAGGGAAACATCTGAAAGAGATACAGCTGGCGTAATCGTTAGCGTTTGATATCGTGTTTATTGATTCGGATACCGTTGCTGTAACGGGTGGTGGTTCGCATTACAATGTTTACATTGTTGATGTAGCTACATTGCAAATGAAAAAAGTAATAGATATTGGAGAATACAACTGGTTATATGGAGCAACCTATAAGAATGAATCCATTATCGGTTGCATGGGTGACGACTCAATAAAGATGTTTAAGATTGCCAACAACAAAGACGTAATATTATCACATTTTCCTCTCAAAACCAAAAACACAGATAGCACTTATCTTGCCTCAGATGACAATTATTTCTATCATTCTGATGACGTAGATGGGACTGTCACATGTTATGGTCTGAAAGGAAACATAATATGGTCATTCAAAGATATTGCTCTAAAGGAACCCCGCAGTGTCTGTTTAGATTCTGATTCAAACGTTTATGTAGCAGGGAGTGGTTCAAACAATGTAGTAGTCATTTCATCAGATGGATTGCAATCTAAACAATTACTTGGATAAGACGATGGAATAGTAGCTTCTCATGCGATTCATTTCGGTAAATCAAGTAATACATTGTTGGTTGCTAATATGTGTGGTCCTGCATTTTTATATCAAGTTTCGAAATAAAAAAAAAACACAAGATGTTTTCAAACTATACAAATGGAATTAAATAAAGATAAAAACAAAACGGTTTTGTTCCCAGTGCCACATCTTCAATAGCCAATGGTTATGATCCAGTTCCACTCTTGTGCACGTGAGAGGTGACTGGGTCGCAACCCTCGGTTAAGATAAAATACCCATCATGCAAAACAACCGAGTTAATAGCTTCAACTGCTGTCCTAAAGGTGTAATATTCTATTAGTTTTACAATATTCAGTTATTGTGGATTGGAAAACAAGTTTTTGAAACTTTTATCAATTCCTCTTTTTTTGCGGGTGCGAGTGCTGCCTTGTAGCGGTTTAAAAATGTTTTTTTCTCATCTGAAGGGGTGTCGTTTACGTGCTGGAGATATGATACTGTCTTAACACTGGTCGGCCAGTTTTCACCCCCTTCCGATTGACTATCATCGTTTCTCAAGATAATGCTCGCAAATGGTCTCAAGGTAAAGCCGAACATCCACTCCCTTAAATTTCTGCCCGGAACGGGATTTTTTATGCGATTATTTTTACAGACAATGAAGTATTATTTCTGTGCTCAGATTTTGAACAAATACATTTTGCTGTCTGATGAAATAAATAGAGAATGGAAAAATTGTCTACCCTTCCGGAGCACCTACGATCACCCAAGGATCTCGGTTGGGATCGTGTTGCTTAGTCAAAAGTTTTCTATATTGTGTCGTGTGTATTTGTCTATTTGTCTTTTTTATTTTTAGTCTGAGCGTTGTCAGTTTATTTTTTAATTTAATTAATGTCATTGTCCCTCTTGTATGTTTCGCCCCTCTTATCCGTATCAAATATACTAATCTTGATATCAGCGTACATGTAACATGATAATACAGCGCGATTGAAATTTTATCAATTATTTTTCTATTGGAAGAGTAAATGGTTGGACTAGAGAGTGAACGCCTCCCCATTTGATAGAAGAAAAAAACATTTTCGATTACAGTTTTTGAAAACATCGCTTTGCTACATTCTGCAGCATTTTAAAACTATGACGCCGGACAACTGTTACATTAAAACACTGAATCCGTCATTGATCTGCATACTGAAGATAAAACATAGCCATCACATTGTAAAATTCGAATATACATAGTAGACTTAAGCTTAACAAACAAATTTCAGTGTCATTAATTAAAAGAATACACCTTATTTATAAGCTGTGTTTCGAATCGAATTAACACATGAATTTGTACTTAAAGTTATAACATACAGAAAGCATAATTAATGCTCCCACTACAGATTTAATCTTTTTAAGTCTAAGTTATCTCCCCTACGCCATGACATCCAATTTAATATCAAGTACTATGATGTAGTTCAAAATGACGTCTGAGAAAGAGATTAAGAAGTTTTTCAGTGTCATTAATTAAAAGAATACACCTTATTTATAAGCTGTGTTTCGAATCGAATTAACACATGAATTTGTACTTAAAGTTATAACATACAGAAAGCATAATTAATGCTCCCACTACAGATTTAATCTTTTTAAGTCTAAGTTATCTCCCCTACGCCATGACATCCAATTTAATATCAAGTACTATGATGTAGTTCAAAATGACGTCTGAGAAAGAGATTAAGAAGTTTGTTAACGTCCAGTGGCAAATATTTGATGCATGTAATGGACGGAAAAATTCAATTCAATTCTTTATTTAACAGACCAAACGTAAGTGTAAGATGAGGATAAATAATAATCCAGACCTATAAATAACAGACTGGATAGACGATAAATCGAAACTGATAACAAAAGTATACTATCAAAGGATTTCAAAACTTATCAGGTACATATATCTTCATAGATAAGTAAATAGTTTTAAGCATACATGCGTGAAAACGAGGAAAGCGTCAAAGACAAACAAAATCAAAAACAACAAAAAAACAGAAATCCGGTCGAAGCCAACAATGGTTCATCAACAAAACAAGACAATCATACATACCAAGGAGGGCGTCAAATCAGCTGGTTCCTAAAGAATGATGTATAATAGGCCTAGTTCGGCGAAAATGAACGACAGACCAAACTACGAAACATATATATGAACCAAAGTTATTACAAAAAATAATCTGCAAAACTATAGTAACAAAGGGTTTTTACTTGGGACGGTCGCAAAAATGTGGCGGGATTAAACATGATTTTAACTCTTAGACTATCTTAATGCCTCTAGAAAATTTGAAATAAACAAACACAGAGAATGCACAGTAATACATACAATTGATGATTGGTCGTGTATAGTGGTAAATTACATTGAAAGATAGGACATTAGACCACTGGACAAATGGTATATTGGAATCGCTTCAAAGGTGATTAAAGTACAAAGACTGTCATGGCACTTTCTCTACATGAGGCATCGGATTTGACATCCCCCAAATGAAATATCATCAAACTTTCTGAACAACATCCTTTTAATCATTACAGAAAGAAAAAAAAAATCTTTCTTTTTTTTCCCGATTTTCCAATTGAATGGTGCGTTATAAGATATACGATGAATCTTCCAAATGTTTGGGATTATGTGATAGTGAGATAACTTAATAAGTCTCTCAAAAGGAATGGCTTCTTTAAAAATTATTTTTTGGAAATCGTTTTATCTATTTTTATATTTCATAAATGGGTCATATATGATATCATGTTAAGATGTTGCTAATCTGGAAGTTCCACCATCTTAACAAATTTCAGCAATTAAAGGTAGGTACACATGTAAATAAATATGTTCAAGAACAATTCTTTGAATAGGAGAAATGTTAAATACACTTGCAGATAAATTTATGCTAGATATAGGAATGGTTAAAGTATAGAAATATACGACAAGCGTTTGCTCAATGCGGAAGTAATTAAGTAAACTTTCACAACAAACAATAAAATATATATTTTTTGCGGATATTTTCTTGAACTTCCTCGTAATAAGTGTTTCGTAAGTATACCGATGTACATATATAAACTAAATACATAGCTGAATACAGAGATGGATTCCAGTCTAACTATCGTGTTACATTCATTTAAAAGTTATGCCAGATTATAGTTTCTTTCATATACGATTCGTTTCCCCAAGAAACAAATGGATCTTCCTATTTATTCACATATTTTCAAGCTTGAAAATGCAACATTTTCCAGCGGCACGTCCTATCACCTCGATATTATATTCTTTGAATTGCATTGATTTTCTTGCTGTCTAATTTTTAATGGAATAATGCAAGGAGTGAGGGTTATGGTATTTTCCTAAAAAAAATTCTGATCCCCAATTGGTCAAGCAGACGAAAAAAAATATTTTTATTACAGAACCCCTCCCCCTTATTTTTAACCTTTAAAAGAAATAATTGATAGTCATCAACCGACAATGTGTTGCAAAGGATGATGTTTGTCTTCGAGTTAAGGCCAATATTATATATATGCAGATGGTTACAATAGGAGCTAGATTTGGTGAGCTTTAATATCCTGTACGTTCTTTGTAGTCTCTCTATGGGTGCGGTATCTTTTAAATATCTTATTTTGATTTAGTGATTACAGTCTACCACAGGTTAAGCACCTGTTCACCTATTTCAACTGGAAAAGTGATAAACCAGCCCATAAATTGACAACACCGACAGATATGCAATTGACATATATATTGACAATATTAACACTGAACTGATATCTAAGATAAATTTCAATACTTCCGACACTATAACATCGTGCTTTGTGAGTAAATGTCTTTTGTTTTCGACAAGTAAATTGTTGAAAGCAGTCGGCAATATACTGCAATATGATAGTAAAGGGAATCATATGAAAGAAATAAGCCTTAAGGAATCATTTGCGTTCGATATTGTGTTCCTTGATTTGGATACCGTTGCTGTCACCGGCGGTGGTTGTGCTTTTAAAGTTTACATTATTGATGTAGCTACATTGCAAGTGAAAAGAGCAATATATGTGGGAAATCAAAACTGGACACATGGAGCGACCTACAAAAATGAATCCATCATCGGTTGCATGGAGCACAACTCAGTAAAGATGTTTAACATTGCAAACAATTAAGACGTAACTTCATCAAATCTTCCTTTCAAAACTAAATACACCAGTGAAACTTATCTTGCCTCCGATGAAAATTATTTTATCATTCAGATTACGAAAACGAGTCTTTAACATGTTATGAGATAGGAGGGAAGATAATATGGTCGTTCAAAGATGCTTCTCTACGCCAACCGCGTAGTATTTGTCTAGATTCAAACTCCATCGTTTTTGTAGCGGGAAGTGGTTCAGACAATGTGGTTATCATTTCACCAGATGGATTGCATTCTAAACAACTACTTGGACCAAACGATGGAATTCAAAGTCCGCATGCCATTCATTACGATAAATCAAGTAAAAGACTGTTGGTGGCGAATGAGCATGGTCCAGCATTTCTATACCAAGTGTCTTCATAAAACACAAATACAATACATATTCATATTCTTATAAAGAGTGCGTTTGGTAAACTCAAAACCGTAGAAACCGCCATAACTTTTCTCGTGCCTTGTACACGTAACATCAGACTTTATAAATAGTACATACTCCTGCAGAACTAGTTCTAAAACTAGTTACACTAATTCCCATCTATATATAATAACTACAAATACCTAAATGGAAAACCCCAATTTCAAACGAAATGAAATATATTTAAATTCTCCCTCGCCCTGCTCGTCCGAATTTAAAGTATTTCTACTCTAAATTCAATTAGGCTTTAAACAAAACAAACACAGAAATAGAGTTAGTTGCTCGCAGTAACATCGAATCAAAGGAAATGAAACAGTTAAGAATTATATGCCAAGATTCAAAGATACTACCAACTGACGATGTAAATTGTCCTTAATATAACCATCTTTCGACTGATCTGATGACCATCTACCGTGGGCCTTCAATAATCTATCAGAAACTCCGTTATTAGCTGCTGAGGTAGCACCTCCACTTCTCAGACTATGCAACCCGAATTTAGATTTATCCAAACCAATGTCTTCCAATGCCTTAAGTAATATCTCACGAGCTCAAGTGTACGATAAGGATGTATTGTTTTTGCTTAGCTTGTATACACCTTGTGATTTCAAAAATGACAAAGACCGAAAAATAAAATAATCAGAATCAGATTCTAAACCAGCTAATTTCAAATAAATTTTTAACCACTTAACAGGACACGTTTCATTCCCGGTCCTAGCAATTATAACCGTGTTTCCTCTTCTATAAATGTCTGTTTTACTCTTATCAATAGTCATCTCAACATGAGTATCATAAAAAACAATGTTGTTTCTTTTTATCTTAGCTAACTCGCTGTAGCGTAAGAAACCGGAAAATCAAAGAAGACACAGTAAACACACTCTTAAATTAGACAAATCGTGTTCGGAGCCGTATCTAGAAACAATTAACTTTAAAATGTCAGTAGTAATAGGCTCTTTTTTGTTGATGGGTTTACTCAAAATTCTACGACCGCCTTCCAAAATATTAGATAACAACTTATCAGAACAAGGATTGTATTTAAAGTTAATGTCATGATACCATTTAATTGAATAAAAGTTAGATTCTAAAACGGACACGCCAACACCTTGCTGTATCAGTGAACCGATATATAAACATACTGTAGTTGAATTAGCCGGAGAAAATTCAAGTTGACAATCGGAACACCAAATACGAAATTTTCCAAACTAAAATTTATACTTTTTAACAGTAGGTTTTGAGCTAGACGCTTCCACAATTGATGGCAATGCACTGACAATTTTGGCAAATCTAGAATCATTGGCTAATTATTCGAACTGTTTCCATTGAGTCTGTAAATAGAAAAAAACCAATTAAAATCTTTATACATACATGTATCTTAACATTAAAGTTCTATTAATATATACGACTCATATCTACATACATCATCCTCTAATCACACTGTGTGATTCTTTATGTTATACTGTGCAACATAGCTCGTGAAAGTTCATACATAATCCATCATAACACTGTATATTATACCACAGAACAACTATATTGTTCACCCGTAAACATTTCACACTGTGTGACATACACATATATAATTGTATCTAAATAGATAATCATCTAAATTTCTAAGTTGTAAAATCAACTAACAACACTAACACATTACTGTTAAATGGTTGCTTAGCAAAGATACTGTTTTCGTCCGATCCTTTTATAAAAAATGATTTCGGATTTCTGTACTCACGAAAATCTTTAATATAGTCTTTATATTCATATGTTAAACGATTCACAATCATAGGCCAATACACAGCTGATTTTCACTTAGGTATTACTAATGCACCTTTTGCCTTGCATATAAGCATATAATTAATAACCCTAGTAATCAAATAAATAGGAGGAACTATCCAGTTATTAAATGCTGACCAGTCATATGCAAATGTATCAACACCGGAAGAACCAGGTGTAAAAAACTTTGAGAAGAACCTAGATACTTTTTTATTTCTACTGTCAGCAAATAAATCACAATTGAATGGACCCCATAATCTATCAAAATATTTAAAAATAATATCTGAAACACCCCAATCATCAAAATCGAAAATTTTGCTCAATTCGTCAGCTTGAATATTTTTATCTCTCGGGATCCATTCAATTTCTAATACAATATTGTTATCTAAACATATATTAAAAACATCTAAAGCTATGTCCTGAAGCTCTGACTTCATACTACCTTTTCTAATAATCTTAGTCACATTCTGATTATCGGTGTAAATTTTTACAAGTTTTCCACTCAATTGATTATATACAGACTGTAAAATATTGCTTACTGCTTTTAATTCTCTCCAAGTTGAACTCTTGGTTTTTTCTGGTTTATCCCACATAAAATGAGCGACATTATTTGAACCTACAATGTAACCAGCACCTGCATATTCGCTGGCATCAGAAAAAACAATTCTCTCGGGCATTCTATGAAAATATGAAATATGCCTAAAACTAACTTTTTCACAGTAAAAATACCAAAATCTAAGTTCTTGAATAACATTTTCATTCAAATATACAAAAGAATCCCAATAATCTCTACAACAAATAGTTATATGTAAATGTCTTGTCATAATTTGACAAATACTGCCTAATGCTGGTAACATAGAAATTATTTTTCCACACACTTTAGCTAAATTTCTACAAGTGATATGTATATTACATTCAAATAAAGCAGATATTATGTTTTTTAAATTCTCAAATTTTTTCACAGGTATTTCTAAAGTTCCGTCTTTTAAATTCTAATTAAAACCTAGCCATTCCATAATTTGAACAGGTGTCCATACACTCTTTTTATTATTTACAACGAAACCAGATTTTTCTAGATCACTTTTAACCTGTAAAGCCATATTTTCACATATTTCTGAATTTTCTGCAGTTCCCCACCCGTTATCTAAATAAACCACAATAGGAATACTCATAGCTCTCCAATATTTTACTAAAACTCTAAGCGTTTTAGTAAAAATGTGACCTGCTGATGACAAACCGAAAGGCAAAACTGTGAAAGTAAAAAATCTGGTTTTATTGCCGAATTTCCATGAAAAACCTAAAAATTTTTGATGATCATAATGCACATCTAAGTGATGATAACCATGCCTTAAATCAAATTTATACATGTATTTTGAATTATGTGCAAAAGATAATGCTTCATTAACACCTTCAAATTTAACCTTTTGTTTTTCAACATATTTGTTTACATGTCTTAAATCTAGTACAAGTCTTATTTTACCTGAGCTTTGTACCGAAACAGTTAACGGATTTACTACAAAAGGTGGACACTCTATTTCATTAATACAATTGGTAGTAAGAAGTTCATCTATTGACCTTTCAACAAAAGTGGCATGCTTAAGAGCTGATTTGTTATTAGGTAAATAAATACAACATGGTTCAATATTAAATGGAATACGATAGCCAAATTCTATAGTATTTAAGATAAAATCATTTGCCTGTAAAACAGATTTCCAAAAAGACACACTATGTTTTAAATTCCCTTTAACGTTAATAACTTGATCTCCAGATTTAATTTCATAATTGTTAATAAAGTCAAAATTATACTCAACTCCATTCGTAGTATCTTCATCTAACGTCGGTTCTTTACTGTGACTTTTCTTGTTCCTTTGTGGCCATGCTGACTGTTGCTGACGGACTTGCCTTGAATGGACAGTATCTGGCGAAATGTCCTTGTTGATTGCAATAGAAGCATTTCCCGGATCTGTTCTGCGACTGACCTGCATTTTCTCCGAATCCACTGTTTTGACTAATCCCACGAAAAAAATTCTTTGCGTTGAATTTATTTCCACTTTCTGTAGGTTTATTGCTGGGCCGATCATACGGTTTTGAACTTTTCCTTTTTCTAGAAGCACTGGCAATAGCGGAACGCAAATTGGCTGCATCATCCTTATCGTCAGCCAAAGGACTATCAAGATATTCATTAACGGTGTCCCATCCATGTTTGTCGGCGATTTTCACAATTTTGTTCCTCTTCCGCAAGGTTTCTTTCTCTTCTGCTAACACCTCCAACGCCTGAACGTACGATTTGGACCTTATCAGTTTCTCTATTCTTGAAATCGTGTCGGACCTTTCTGTATTAAATAAGTACTGAATGCGATGTCCCTCTCTCTTGAAAACGAAATCTGGAGTCGAAACACCGGTTGACTTCACCGGTTGTATAAATTGGTTTTCGAAATGTTTGATTAAATTAACCTTCTGCTGTTCTAGAGCGTTCGTTAAAACTGTTGAAAACAACGATACGGCACCATCAGTAGACAACTCGGTATTTGATGTACTCTCTTTACTTTTGGACGGTCTCAAATCATCATGGTCGGAACCAGTATCGGACATCATAAACGTAAATAAATGTGACTAACTTCGTACTATACGACCTAACTGCGAGCACCTTCGATACTAGTACATTTAAATGCCAAACTTTATATAGTACCCCACCCGTAGAAACCGCCAAAACTTTTCTCGTGCCTTGTACACGTAACATCAGACTTTATAAATAGTACATACTCCTGCAGAACTAGTTCTAAAACTAGTTACACTAATTCCCATCTATATATAATAACTACAAATACCTAAAGGGAAAACCCCAATTTCAAACGAAATGAAATATATATAACGAGTATCTAACTTGATGAATATATATATTATTTTGGAAAGATGATATTTATTATGAGTATTATTAACGGCTGCATAACTTGAATATTCAGGTGCAAGATTAATCATAGACGTGATGCCCTAGCTCTCTGTCGTAAACTATATATTTCTGTTTTTACATTTATATATAAAACCTGCTTTAGAAATGATCAACTTGAATGGCTTTTGTTGACAATAGCATGAATAGTTTATAAAAGAAACAGCATAGACATATATGTGTTTCAATTGTTTCACTAGTTTTACATTTAAAAGTTAAAAAAAATGTGAAATGTTTTGGCCTTTTTTATGCATTGTTCACTTTGTTTATGGTAAAAACAATAAATTAAGTCATAGAGTATGTATTGTTATGTATATCTACAGTAAAAAGGGGGATGTTGCTACACATACACACATGCAAGTGAAAAGAGGGAACGGTGCTACACGTACACTCATCAAAACAAAGTCACCTTTAAATGGAATGTAACATTTACCATGTGTATCTTGTACAAGTTAAATAGTCCTGGAGAAAAAATAATAATTCTTGTATTGATAAACAAAAGTTACATTGACTTTGAAATTTAACAAAAGGAATCAAGAATCAATTATTTATATTTTGAGCATTACTATTAAAGTTGAATAACATATTTTTAGAAAGACATATTCGATTTCTATAGTGTGTCTGAATATTTTATTGCTAGATATGTCCCACAAAATCAACTGTCTGTTTAAATATCATTATCTGGAAATCATTTTCATAAGTGGGACCTAATACGTCATGCAATGGTGTTGCTAACCTTGAAGGTCCGCCATTGAAACTTGACAGTTATAGGTAGGTAAACATGCATATTGATATAGCATATTAAAATGTTCAAGAACAATTTCTTGGCATATTATGAATGTGTTTACAGTACTGATATCATATCATTATTCAATAATAATGTTAATTACAAAGTTGAATATACTAGCATGTATAAATTTAAGCTCGATATAAAAATAGTAACAATCAACAAAGCACAGAAATGTACGTTTGATAAATACGGAAGTAAATAACCTTTCAAACCAAACAATAGGAATCTTTTTTACGATATGTTCTTGACCTTTCATATAATTATTGTTTCGTGGATATAAATACTTTTTATATCCATCTATGCAGAAATCCTTTAAAATTGTTAGAGTAACGTGATCGACACGTATGTAATTCGGGATCGACATCTAGATAAAATTAGACAAAAGAAAACAGGCAGGACAAAAACCGTTACACTATAAGTAAAAAGTAAATTCAACATTTCCAGATATTATGGAAAAAGTAAAATCAAAAAAATACTGAACTCCGAGGAAAATTTAAAAAGGAAAATCAAAAATCAAAAGGCAAAATCAAAAGTCCAAACACATCAAACGAATGGATAACAACTGTCATATTCCTGACTTGTTACAGCCATTTTCTAATGTAGAAAATGGTGGATTGAACCTGGTTTTATAGCTAGCTTAACCTTTCACTTGTATGACAGTCGCATCAAATTATATTACATTGTCAACGATGTATATACAAAACAAACATACTCAAAGAGTAAAATGTCAAAAATAGGGGTACAGCAGTCAATATTGTGTTATCATCTTTATTTCACTATAAAAACAACAAATGTAACGAAGAATCACAAAAAGGCATACATCAAATTTAACATATTCATTTTGCTTTTCTTGTACCACTTAATTTATGTATGTAAAATCTACCCGTAAAGGAAAGAAGGTTTTCATTGCTGGTGTAAAAATGCGCGTTTGAAATTGGTACAGGTAGACATAAAAATAATTTTGTCGTTCAAAGTATGAAGGCATACATACATGCATCACTATAAAAACAACAAATGTAACGAAGAAGCACAAAAAGGCATACATCAAATTTAACATACTCATTTTGCTTTTCTTGTACCACTTAATTTATGGATGTAAAGTCTACCCGTAAAGGACAGAAGGTTTTCATTGCTGTCGTAAAAATGCGCGTATGAAATTCGTACAGGTAGACATAAAAATAATTTTGTCGTTCAAAAAAATGAAGGCATACATACATGCATCAATATAAAAACAACAAATGTAACGAAGAAGCATAAAAAAGGCATACATCAAATTAACATACTCATTTTGCTTTTCTTGTACCACTTAATTTATGTATGTAAAGTGTACCCGTAAAGGAAAGAAGGTTTTCATTGCTGGTGTAAAATTGCGCGTTTGAAATTCGCACAGGTAGCCATAAAAATAATTTTGTAGTTCAAAGTATGAAGGCATACATACATGCATAGTCACGTAAGTTGATATATAACAAAAAAACTCAACAGTAAATGTAATAATAATAAATAAAATAATGTGTGGTTCAAAGTATGACGGAATACATACGTACAGTTTCACGTCAAATGTATAACATAAAAAACAGACTTAACAGAAAAATGATTATTATTGAATAAAATAATTTTGTCATTCATAGTATGTCAAAATCCATAAGTAAAAGTAATTTAAGTAAATGAAATACTTTTGTCGTTCAAAGTATGATGTTTATATATGGAAGGATTAAATGTTGTATTATTATTCTAAGGGTACCATCTTGTTGCTACTGTCATGTTCTAGTTGAAATTCATGAATAACATGATTTATTTAATCCCCTACTTGTTATTTATCTTTTTAGCACTAATTGTCTTTTTTTCACTTTTTCAATGAACTTTCTCATATTTCTGTCAAGATATATGTCATTTTAAATTTTTCTGTGATTTTTGTTAAAATAGTATTACGCTTGCATTTTCAAAATTGCGGACATATAAAACATTCAAAGCAGAATACTTTTTAATGTGAAACAAATCTTAAACTGAACCTCAATCGTACTAAATGTCCTATACTGACATAATTGGGTTGTGGCACGCTTCCTTCGAGAATCGAAACAGGATGGATGGTTTATTGCAAAATGTGTTGAAAATGAACTACTCTTTCTAATGAACTGTAATTTTTACCGACATCTAAAAATTCAACTTCTACTGAATATAGACCATTCGTTTGAAGACATCTTTGGATATGAACAATTTAAAGAGTTCATCTGTAAATGTCCTAGAAAAACTGCTGAATGTTTTTTAACAATGCATTTAAAAAAAATTTCAGTATAGGAACAATCATACATGAATTCTAATTTTGTCCACTTTTCAATGATAATTCTTTTTATTTGTACTATAAGTATACGTGTTCAAAGTGACTTATATGTCTAAATAGCCGGGTGAATTACATGCAATTATCACCGCTTATTGACATATTGTTCCAAATAAGTAAAACACATGTCACGCTAATAAATAATTTGGATTTGGTATTGGTATGTGCCAGTTTTATCTTTTCTGTGATTTTGTTTACATAGTATTACGCTCGCGTTCCTGTCTTTTCATTTGTATATTTTAAGGGTTGCTTGTTTTGCTAGTCCAAGGTCGGGACTTATTGGGGTGGCCTATAACAAAAGTTTTTTTTATGAAATAACATTGGTCTGAAAGGTCAAATTAGTAAATTATATTCCACTAAGTTTCTCCACTGTTGAACGGAGGACATAACAATACTTGGTAATGGTGTTGCCCATCACTATTATATAAAGTGTGTGTTGGGATTGAGGTTGGAATATTTGTCTGCAGTTTCATCATTATATAAAATCAGTACTGAAACAGTACTGTCAAAATCAGTACTAAACAGTACTGTCAAAATCAGTACTGAAACAGTACTGTCAAAATCATTACTAAAACAGTACTGTCAAAATCAGTACTGAAACAGTACTGTCAAAATCAGTACTGAAACAGTACTGACAAAATCAGTACTTATTTCATTGAAAGTATAACATTATAAGTTTTCAGTCTTTCCTTACAGTACTGATATGCACGAGGGTAGAAATGTACCAAAAAAGTGTGGGTAAATTATTGGTAGTGTATACTTATTCAGATTCTGCAATTATATTAAATGCCTAACGATGTTGCGTCGCTTAAAAAAAAGAACAACAACGGAAGATATGTTGTCAAGGTCAACCTTATATATAATTAAATGACTACTATGGTGCCTCGTTTTATGAGCTTTAATCAGTTACACGGTACTTTAATTGTACTTTCCGATGCTTTCAGGGGCACCACCACTGAAAAAAGAAGAGGAATTTTCTATACACAGATAACAATAACATCTTAAATTCCTTTATATCTAGAATAGTACTGATGTGTAAAATAGTATTAAAATACATTATATATATTTACAGGTTACCTCTCCAGACATCTATGAAAATGACTAAATGAACACATGTAGTAAAAACAAGTTCGCCCATATGCTACCAATTTCAACCAATAAACTATAAAAAAACAAAATAATACCGGTATATGAGTAAGTATATTCATTTAAAGAAGCGGTTCATAATGCAACATTCTTCCATCTTTCAATTTTTATGTCAAAAAGTTAAAGTATCAATATTGACTACAAATATCAGAAGTCACTAAGACCTGTCTTTAATGGCGTCCAGTACAGGTACATATTGTGACATTTGTCAGAACAGACATATATCTAAGGCGGCAGAGGAATATTGTCCTGTCTGTGAAGAAGCCTTATGTACTGATTGTAATGATCATCACAAACTAGCAAAGGCGTCAAAAAGTCACCAGGTTATCTCGATAGATGAGTATAGCAAGTTGCCTCCCTTCATTCGAGAGATCAAGCAACATTGTGACGTACATGGTGATAGGTTTGAATTTTTCTGTCCAGTGCATAACGAGTTGTGCTGTAAAAGATGCATTACTACAACTCATAGCGAGTGTAAAGGATCAAAAGTTTTAGAAGATTTTGTTGAATTTTCGAAATCTTCCGCGGCTATTAACGAATACGAACAAACTTTGAAAGATGTTGAAAAGAATATTCAAACTGCGATCGTTGATAGAAAAAATAATCTTGAGAAATTCGAAAAACAGAAACAGGCTATCAGAACACAAATCAAGGATAAAAGGGCTGAAATCAACAAGCACTTAGACAACCTTGAAGCCAAAACAATGAATGAACTTTCTGTTATTGAACGTGAAAAGAAACAAGACGTCATTTCAGTTATTGAACAATTAGAAGCTAAGAAGTACGACAATATACAACTCAGAATAGATGTAGATGCAATGAAAAAGTACGGATCTAATATACAAGTGTTTATGGGAACAACAAAACTTCTGCAACCCGTATTAAGTCAAGAGAAATTCGTCCGATCATTGCAAAACGATGAGAGTTTACGTTTTATCAACTTTGAATGCTCAATTAGTGAAGAGTTGAATGGTATCTTGACAGGAGTTCGTTCATTCGGTGTGCTCACACCAACAACTTCTGAATCGCGTGTCCGATTCAGCTGGGAAAGTGACAAATCAGCTCAGATACTTTCTTCGCCGACATATATGCATAGTATTGACAATATTAACACTAACCTGATATGTAAGATAGATGTCAGTGCCTTTACAACGATAACATCCTGTCTTGTCGGCAAATATGTTATGTTCTCAAATTTAAAATCCAGGTTGTCTGCAGGTTGTTTATTGCAGTATGATGGAAAAGGGAAATATTTGAAAGAAATAGAGCTGAAAAAATCACATGCGTTCTGTACCTTATTCCTCGATTCCGAAACCGTTGCTGTTACCGGTGGTGGTTACGATTTTAAAATTCACATAGTTGATGTAGCAACATTGCAAGTGAAAAAAATTATACATGTTGGAAAACAAAATTGGATATATGGAGCGACCTACAATAAAAATGAATCCATTATAAGTTGCATGCATGACAACTCAATAAAGATGTTTAACATTGCCAACAACACAGCTGTAAAAGCATCAACTCTTCCTTTCAAAACTAAATCTACAACTTTCAGTTATCTTGTCTCCAATGACCATTATTTTTATCATTCTGATAACATTCACCATTCTGTTACATGTTATGAAATCAAAGGGAAAGTAATATGGTCATTCAAGGATGCTGTATTAAAGGAACCTCGTAGTCTATGCTTGGATTCAGATTCAAACGTTTATGTAGCAGGAAGTGCCTCAAACAATGTTGTAGTTATTTCATCAGATGGATTACATTCAAAACAATTGCTTGGAGCAGACGATGGCATGAAAGCTCCGCATGCCATTCATTACGACAAAACAAGTAATAGATTACTGGTTACTAATATGCATGGTCCAGCATTTCTATATCAAGTTTTGAAATAAAAAAAAAAACTTCAAGGTGTTTTCAAATTATATAAATGGAATAAAAAAGAAAGAAAACAAAAACGGTTTTGTTCCAATTGTCAACATTCAAAATGACAAAGTTTATAGCTGACAAAGCAATCAATGTCGTTTTTTTTTTCTACTACAGCATTATGACATATATGTTACAGGCATTTTCTAAATTTAGGCATTTTGTAAAATGACTGAAATTTTTAGGCATTTTCTAAAATGCCTGGATGATTTAGGCATTTTACAAATTGACTATTTTTTCCAGGCATTTTATAAAATGCCTGAAAAAATTGTAAGGCATTTTACAAAATGCCTAAAAGACTAAAACTGAATGGAATGTACTCACAATTTAACGACTAGAAATATCAAATAAATAATTTTATTCTATAATTAAATATTGCATGAAATTTAAACAGTAAAAGTTTTATAATTTTAATTAAATCATTAACATAAACACTGACAATCATTTGTTGCTACATGTAATGTTTGGATGACAGCGACTGTTACACATTTGTTCTGACTTTTTGCAAAGGCAACGTTTAGTGTTACATCTAGTCTTACCACTAGCACTACAGCCACATTTTGTGTAACTCTGACCATCACACAAAGAAACGTTACTGACAGCTGTTCTAAAGGATATTTCATTATCATAATTTACACAATGAATAGCAATAAAATTACTGTCATATAGTTTAAACTGATTCCTGGTGTAAAGTCAAAGTAGTATTCCATCTTTAATTCCATATTTATAACCATGCTCTTCCTTTCCAGTAACAACAGCATACCTGCCAACTGTCACTATTTGCGGGGGATTTCCCCCATTGAGGCTTCCAAATTGAAATATTGAAAGAGCAATTTTGTCCACAATTTTAAACAAAACAGTTCATTTACAATGACTCTAGGCTTATAAAAACATCAAGAAGCCACAAAACACTATTAAAATGTATTTGAAGGCCCCCTTGAAGGTTTTTTGGGACTATGACAGCCATCTTGCACACAAAACCACCATGGGCATTTTCAAAAGTTGACAGCTATGCAACAGCCATACTATGCGGGTCTCCTTTCCCTCGATCCACATGGGGAATTGCAACTTATACATTTTCTCCAACATCCATCTCTGTTAAAATTCTTTCCGATAAATTTTTCAACCTGACAGCTTGTTTTGTCATTGAGGCTGACACATGCTTTCTCTCATTTCTGATGACCTCTTCGTTTGAACACAGGTGACAAGATATAGTATCAGATATGTTTCCTTTTGAACACAGCTCATGTATGTACTGTGCACAAATAGAACACTGGATATTCGAAAAACATAGATTTTCACACACGGCACACACATGAACACCTAATTCTGTTTCCTGAGTTTCAGATAGTTTCTAGTTCTAGACACTAAAACTAGTAAAACATAAAAACTTATCCTGCATGCTAGATTCATTAAGAAAAATCTTAAATTTATTTTAATCAATACTTTTTTGTAGGTTTACAATATATTTCTATAATCTAATTCATGTATTGCATATTTACACAATTTGCCTGAAACAAGACCAGGCATTTTGTGTTATTTTCATTAAAAATTTCAGGCATTTTACAAAATGACTAGGGATTTTTAGGCATTTTACAAAATGCCTGTCAACTTTAGGCATTTTAGAAAATACCTAAAAATTCTGTCATTTTACAAAATGCCTAAATTTAGAAAGTGCCTGTAACATATATAAACAAACAATACTATGTAGCACAAGAGCACACACACTGAAATGTCCTGCCTTCTTTACTTACCATTGATATCACGTTGATTGTTTTAGTATAAATATAAATAATATAAAATAGGGGGGAAAATGGATTTCTTTTTTACAAAATTTACTTCATAAACAGGCGTCAGTCCAAGTTTGGTACAAATTGTGTAGATTTTAAGAAAGTAATTAAAATTAAAAAAAATTAACAACCAGAGTGAATGTAATATGTTCCCCGTCAGAAAAACTAAGTCAATTTATACATGTTATAAGTAAAATACGGAAAAAATGTAATTCATTTTTACCTCTGGATACTATCTTATGATCATAAACAAGTTTCTGTCCAAGTTTTGTAAGAATCCAGGATAGTTTATGTAAGTAATTGAAATTTCAAAAACTTTAACCACAGAGTTAGTACTGGGCCATTCTAGTTAATTTCTGACAGGTGGGGACGGATGGGGATTTTTTTTTAAAAAAAAAACATCATGAAAAACTACCTTTCAGATCTAAAAATAAAGACTTATCAGATGTAGAATTTCTGTTCATATTGGGTGGACCTATCAGAATTGTAAACTGCAAGGCGTGTACCCATCAGAATTTTGCTCACACTTAAAGACAATACAAGATAATAAATGATACAAAACTGTCAAGATACCAAAGCACCTCTAAGATCGAAACTAGGCACTTTTGTAACCCCTTATTTTGACCTTTGCAAACTATTTAGTGCTGCAAGACCCTCAGCAGTTTTTTGCATATAATTGTACATGTCAGATGAAAAAAACGAGAATCACAGTCCCCCTAAGATGTATAAATTTTGCACCCTCAGAAAGGACCATCCATCCCCCTTTAGCAGACATTATGATTAACTGGAATGGTCCATTGGTGGACGCTGCCGACGATGACAACGACTACGGCAATAGAATGTATGATCGCATTGTCTTGCTTTTTGGACTAAGGTTGAAGGCTCAACAAAATTCAACCAGATGCTCCGCAGGGCGTAGCTTTATACGACCGCAGAGGTTAAACCCTGAACGGTTGGGGCAAGTATGGACACAACATTCAAGCTGGATTCAGCTCTAAATTTGGATTGTGATTTAATAGTTGACACAGCATAGGTTTCTGACACAGAATGAATGTGTTCTAATGAATTTAAAATTTTTGTTTTCTCTTAGAGTAATTCACTATGCTGTTGAATACTTATCCTCTCAAAAAAATGTTTGAAGAAATTTTCTTTTTATTTCTGAAATTTCAAATGAGAAAAATTGAACCCAATTTTTTAATCACATCCTCTTTCCCTTATCCCAAAATTAATCTCAATTAAAATATTCTAATGGAGTTTGCAACAATAACTACTCATTTAAATACATCATAAAATATTAAGATGTAAAAAAACTGCTTGTTTTCACTGAATGGTAAAGATTATTAAATTTATCAGTTGGTAGTAAAAAGTGAATATACATTGTATATTGTATATAACAAAGAATTAAGTTGATTCTGGACAAAGAAAGATAACTCCAATTAAACAAAATCTTGCAATAAGATATTTCTTGCTTACTATTCTGGACAAAGAAAGATAACTCTAATTAAAAAAAAAATGCTATTTCACAATATTGTGAAATTAGATATTTCTTGCCATTGCACAATACTGTGCAATTGAAAAGACTTGCTATTGCACAATACTTAATATAATAATTTTAGATCCTGATTTGGACCAACTTGAAAACTGGGCCCATAATCAAAAATCTAAGTACATGTTTAGATTCAGCATATCAAAGAGGCCCAAGAATTTAATTTTTGTTAAAATCAAACTTAGTTTAATTTTGGACCCTTTGGACCTTAATGTAGGCCAATTTGAAAACGGGACCAAAAATGAAGAATCTACATACACAGTTAGATTTGGCATATCAAAGAACCCAACCGATTCATTTTTTGTCAAAATCAAACTAAGTTTAATTTTGGACCCTTTTGGACCTTAATGTAGACCAATTTGAAAACATGACCAAAAGTTAAGAATCTACATACACAGTTAGATTCGGCATATCAAAGAACCCCAATTATTCAATTTTGATTAAATCAAACAAACTTTAATTTTGGACCCTTTGGGCCCCTTTTTCCTAAACTGTTGGGACCAAAACTCCCAAAATCAATACCAACCTTCCTTATATGGTCATAAACCTTGTGTTTAAATTTCATAGATTTCTATTTACTTATACTAACGTTATGGTGCGAAAACCACGAATAATGCTTATTTTGACCCTTTTTTGGCCCCTAATTCCTAAACTGTTGAAACCAAAACTCCCAAAATCAATCCCAACCTTTCTTTTGTGGTCATAAACCTTGTGTCAAAATTTCATAGATTTCTATTCACTTAAACTAAAGTTATAGTGTGAAAACCAAGAAAATGCTTATTTGGGCCCTTTTTGGCCCCTTATTCCTAAAATGTTGGGACAAAAACTCCCAAAATCAATACCAACCTTCCTTTTGTGGTCATAAACCTTGTGTTAAAATTTCATAGATTTCTATTCACTTTTACTAAAGTTAGAGTGCGAAAACTAAAAGTATTCGGACGACGACGAGGACGACGACGACGCCAACGTGATAGCAATATACGACTAAAATTTTTTCAAAATTTGCGGTCGTATAAAAACTGAGCGCATGTCAGTTTTTTTATAGAAGAAGTTGTAATTTCATTTAGTTTCTACAAAGTTCATTTTACTCTTTTTAGTCATGGGTGTCCTCAGACTCATTCTTCAATATTTTTTTAATTATGTGAACTTCCTAAAGATACAAAGATGAATCAGATGACATTTAAAACACTTTATACCCAGGCAAGAAAAATGACAAATAGAAAACTATGGTACATGTATAACATTTATAAAATCTTTTCTTTCCACTATCTTTATAACAATCAAACAACATTTATAGGCTTATTCGATCATCAATATGGCCTTTGGAGTTATATTCATAATCTTTTAGTGTTTGTATCAATTTTCACTTTAATGAGAAAGTAAGATAGTTCATTTTAATTTTTACTACATGCTATATTACAATTCTTGTGTAACATAAAGATACGAAGTTAGATTGGACGATATTAAATACACTTTATACCCAGGCTAGAAAAATGAAAAGTACTCCAAACTTATGGTACATGTATAACATTTATTTTAAAATTGTTTCCTTCAACAATCTTAAGCTTTATAACAAGAAAACAACATTTATAGGCCTTATTCAATCATTTATAACTTTCAAGTTAAATTCATAACTTTTTAGTGTTTGTATCAATTTTCACTTTAAAAAAACAGTCAGATTGTTCATTTTAATGTTAACTGCCCGGTATGTTACGATTCTTGTGTGGCGTCTCTATATCCAAACACTCCCTTCATCATCCTACATTGTGATAAGTGTTGAGATTCTGTCGGCATCAGGTAAGCTCCTTGGTCTCCTAAATATATATGTCTTACAGAAGTTAAGAAATGTAAATTGAGATTGTATTGCCAGTTTAGTATATTGAACCTTCTATGATGTTTGTATTTCTTGACAGATTAATGTCAAGTAGCAAATATTTCATGCATATTAAGAACAAGTGACATGGATGAGAGATATTTAGCTTTCATTTTTTATGACATTATCAAAAGGATCATATTCTAATGAGTATGGGTCAATAAGAGTATTAATTATAAAGCCAAATTTTGCTGCAATTTAGCATTTTAATACCATACATGTTTTTCAAGTCTACATAGTCCTTAACTATACAAAGGTATATTGCCTTTAGAACACAAAAACTTTTTGTGTTTGTCTAAATTTGCTTTTTGTCAGTAGACATTTCCACCAAAATCTTTTTATAAAAAAATTACAATTTGTTTAGAAGCATTGGACAGGGCTGTGAACACAATTTATGGTCATCATCCTTTATTAACCTTAATTATAAATAAATTACTTCTGTTGGATTTAGAGTTTAAACTGTAGATATCTAACACTTTAAGTAAGTATACAAATCCTGGTAATTTTGGTTATGTATATAAATTGCTAGGTATGTTATAAAAGGATACGGTAATCTAATAACCCACAATGCACTAGCACTTAATTCAACAACATCAGTTGTACCAAGGTTAAACAGAGGACATGGTGATGGTGCAGGCTGTATGATAGGGTTAACTGTTATCCTAACTGGTCCCTCTGGTGTTACTACGTAAAGTCTCATTAACTGACCAAGAAATCCTTTAGATGATCTAAAAAGAAATAATAACATTTAATAGATTGATTGTTGGTATTTAATGCCACTTTCAGCTACACAATGTTTCATAGCTGCCAATTTTTATTGGAGTGCCCAGAGATCTAGAGAACAACTGACATTTGGCAGAAATAAAAATGCAAGCAGGGGCATTGTCCATGGGACACAGAAAATGCTATGCTTGAATAAAACGTTATAAAGGAACATAAACACTACCAAAATTTGTTCCTGATTTGAATTTTGTGGTAATAAGCATTGTGTTTAAGTTGCATATCATTTGGTTAAGTCAAACTTAAGTTAGAAAACAGAAACCAATTCAGTGATTTTTCCATCTGTAAAGAGGTGTAACTCTAGTATGGTAAAAGTGACGCTACACAAATTCATGCTTGATATGAGTTATCTGGTAAAAAGCATTGTGTATAAGTTTCATAATATTTGGTTATGAAACTTATATAGAACCGAAAAAATAAAATTCAGCTATTTTTCCATTCATAAAGAGGCATAACTCTAGAACGGTAAAGGTGATGCCACCAAATTATTAAGTATTGATTTTTGATACATTTCAATTTGAATACTACTCTAGAACTGTTCAATGTACATTTCATGTTGGTGCATGTGACAACACATCTTCATTTTACATTTAAATTTCAAGCTATTTTATAATTGATGTCTTTTTGTGTTTGAGATAGAAATAATAGATTATATAGAAATACAACTATTTCTTTTCACTTTGGACTCATGCCATGGCCAAAATTACTTTTAAATCACCTTAAAATGTTCAAATTTGAAATAAAAGTATAAAGGATTCTGCTAACTTCTGTGTCTAGTATGCTAATACTGCTGTTAGTGTTAAACTGTTTATTTTAAAGTGTAATGTTGAGTCCATTTAAAATACAGAAATTTGAAATACCAATTATATTTTTTAGTTTCTATATTTGAACTTGAAGAATATCTAGCTTCTGTCGAAGTTTTTTAACAATCAAAGAAGGTAAACAAATGTATAATGCATCATAAAATTGACATGCTCAACAAATTTGTGAAGAACTTATACATCAAATATCAATAATCTTTACTTACCTACAGTGCGGGCAAGCACAATAAAGAGGCATATCTAAGTTGACTAGTTTATTGGCATTATCCTGCAAGACAAAAAAAAATACACATGAGTTTTGAATTATTAAATGTTTTATGTCCCGAGTCAGGAGCCTCTGGCTTTTGTTAGTCTTGTATTTTTTCAATTTTAGTTTCTTGTGTACAATTTGGAGTTAAGTATGGCATTCATTATCACTGATCTAGTATAAATTTGTTTAGGGGCCAGCTGAAGGACGCCTCTGGGTGTGGAAATTCTCGCTACATTAAAGACCTGTTGGTGACCTTCTGCTGTTGTTTTTTCTATGGTCGGGTTGTTGTCTCTTTGACACATTTCTCATTTCCATTCGCAATTTTATTGATGAATTTTACAGTAATTTTACAGAAATTGAACTTAACAATGGTATTTCATGTGTTTTACAAAAGTGATAACAATTATCTGGGCTGGTGATACCATTGAGAACTAAGCAGCCCAAGTAGTGGCACCAATTATATATCCATTATAATTATTTAGTTTCAAGGTACCACAATGTTGCAGGATATAATTGTAACTAGATAAACAAGAAGCTCAAAGAAGAGCTGTGTAAGAAAAAAAAAATATCCATATATTCAAGAATTTTGTTTGTGAATGCATTGTCCTCTATCTAAATAAACCTTTTTACCTTGACAGAACTGGTACTGGAGACCTTAATGATTTTCTCAGGTCCACTGCAGAAAAATCTGTGTCCCCTTGGACATTCATATTCATTTCCCAAATATATTCTTAGGTTCACTTCAGCTGTATCTAAAAGAAAATCACACATGCATGAACTTATTATTCTTTTCTTTTTTGTCTGTTTAAAAATTTTGAAATTATTAAGAAACCAAGGTTTCAACTCCCTTGGGCAAAGTTGGCTTTAGATGAATTTGACTATTTATTTTAAGTATTTTTGACATATAGCTCTTGAACCGTTTTAGTACTTATCTATCTTCGGATTTCAAATGTTTGGCTTGGAGCATTCCTGATGTTGTTTTCAATTATTTTCTAAATCAACATTTTTTGAGTAATCTCTTTGGCATTACATCTTCTTATTTTCATACTTAATAAAAGAAAATCAACCACTAGTTTCAATATTCAATCCTTTCCAAGTAAACAATAATTCTAATGCAACAACTTTTGTAACGTTCATTTTGATTGGATAACGTCACCGATTTACATGGCATCAATTGACAATTGATGCTATGGAATGTACACACAAGCGCAGATGGCATATGACAGATTTAAAATACATGTTTTAACGTTGGTGTATGTCAGCTTCATTAGAATGGAGGTAACAATATTGTATTTTAAGCTTTGACCGCTTCAATTGGGGAATTGATGGTCGCAAATACCCGTTTACTGTCTCCGCTAACGCGTCGCCAGTCAACTGAATTTGCGACCATCAAATCCCCAATTGATGCAATCAGAGCTTAATATACAATACAGTTATCTCCTAAATGGCTTTTCAAGAATTAATTATTAGAATTTAAAGTCTGTTTGTCTTACACTTGTAAGGAATAAGGCACAGTCAAGAATATCATTATAAATAACTGTTACAAATATAGAAACAGTTAAAATACCTTTGGAGCTTTTCTTCTGCTTTCCTTTCCTTGAAGCAGTTTCTCCAACAGATGGCCATTTGTCTTTCTCTGCTTTTACTGTGATGTCCCATGGCAACAGGAAGTGACTCCCGTGAAGGAATCCTGGGTAATCTAAGCCTGTATTGTGGTTATACAAGCTAGCTTTGCCTATACAACACACAGCCCAAGATGGAAACTTAGGCAGTAATCCAGGTACAGATTCTGAATGGATCATTCCCGGCAAGTATTCAGTGGTAGAAACTTGCCTAAATGTGGCAGGTATACCTGTAATATTGATTTACATACAGAATTAAAAGGCTTCATGGTAACATCAAGATGATAAACAGCAATAAAAGCTTTGCCATTGATATCTCAATGTTTAAGTTTTTTATGGGGTTGTTTTCTTTTAAAATATCTCATATATCCCATGACCCATGCTTCCTTTGGTGGATAGCTGTCTCTTAGGAAATTATGCCACATCTCCTTTTTTTTTATATATAAACCACTTAAATATGTAAAATTGTCAGAGGTAATAGATTATGATTGAGGGAGCATGGCCAAATAATCCGAACATAGACAACAAAATATCATAAATTACCATTTGCCTTCTCAAATTAGATTAATCACAGGAGTTGGTACTTACATTAGCAACATTACAGGTGCCACATGTGAAGCAGGATCTGCTCATCCTTCTCAGGCACCTGAGATCACCCCTTGTTTTTGATAGGGTATGTGTAGCTTAGTCTTTAGTTTCCTATGTTTTATTTTGAGTATTATTGTTTGTGTTTTGGTTACTGTAAATTCAGAAATTATTGCGAGGTTTTTATTATTGCGAATAATGCGACTGAGTTGTAAACGCAATAATTAAAACTCGCATTTCGTAATATTTTAACTGAATTAAGCATGACTTTTCTCAAAATCGTAAAAATTAAAATCGCATTCAAGTGTAAAATGACAAAATCGCAATAATAAAATCACGCAATAATTTCTGAATTTACAGTATTTCTTTTTTATGCATGACATTTTCAGTTTATTTTTCGACTTCTGAGAATGGATATCTATTTAGTATATTTTGCCTCTGTTTTTAAAACTACCTTTCTGTGGTTCAAGTTTCAGTTAAATCAAGAATGTTTGTATAGTTCTGTTAATAACATTGGCAAAAATTGGAATCCACATTATATACCTGTAGTAGACTGGCATTGTTATATCAACATATAAAATCGACCAAGTCCTTAGTACGACCATTCAACCAACAATACCTAAATTTTATTCATATAAAAATTGTTTATATTTCTCCATTTTACCTAGAGCTGCTTCTTCTGGTTGTTCTGTTTCAGGTTCTTCATGATCAGGCTCTTCCTTCATTTCTTCTTCTTTCAATTCTTCTACCTTTTCTAACTTTTCTGTCGTTTCTTCCATTGGACTGGTAGTCACAACCTGATGACTATCTTCACTAGCTACTTCTTCTACAGTCTCCACATGAGGGCTTGTAGTGGCAAAATTGTTTGGACTGATACCTTCATGATGAGAATAGTCACTGCCACCAGACTGACCTGAAATTTTAATTTTCTTACAGAAATAATTATTTTATGTCATGAAATATACTAATTTGAACATGGATTGGCATTATATGTTTAAACAGCTTTACAACAATAGTTACTGTCGATTCATTTATTTTTGTTGAATACCAGTTTTTGTTTATGTCGTGGGAACAGTGGAACCACAAATTTAAATGTTCAACACATTACAAGCTGTCTAAAGGAATGTATCCAGACTTTACCAAAACAACGTAATTAAATATCAATGAAAATTGGTTCCCACAAAATTGAATGAATCCAAAGTAGCATGCATAAATGGGCCAATTGGGGGAAAAGCATCATTTCTATTGGAATATGAAAATTATAAAGATTTAAAAAAAACAAAAAAAAAAACGTTCCAAACACAGATGCTAAAAAGAAACACTTGTAACTATTTTTCAATATCAAAATGTTTGTAAATATAAAACAAGAATCAAAATTGGCATTGATTATTTGCTTTCCTGAAAATGAGATTTACCTAAACTTAATGCTAGACTGAGATTAGCCATGCCAGATACAATGTCCCCAGATTTGACTGTTGGTGTGTCCCCTTGTGAGTTTTTATGTGCTCTCTCTATCTTTTTTATTTGTGCAGCTCTAGCCTCAGCTGTACTTGGTTTGAACGATGGTAAATCTACATGTTCAAGTTTTCCACAACAACTCTCTTCTAATCCTGCGTAGAAATCATAGTTGGCAGCCTGTAATAAAAAAAGTTTTTTTTTTAATATTCATAAATAATTAGGGCTAAAAATAAATATAAATATTGGTCAGGCTAAGTACATAGTAATTAAAAAAAGAATGAGTACTACATGGATGCCCCACTCAGACTATCATTTTCTATGTTGAGTGGACTGTGAAATTGGGGTCAATTTGGCATAAAACATCCAAGTAATTTATTATCTGGTTGATAGCTGTGTCATTGGTAATCCTTCCCCATCTCCTCTCATTTCATCTTGATCAAAATATTCAAATACATTTTTTTCTTAAAATAGTTCTAAAGTTGATCAGTTTAACAGTTTTTTCCTGAACATTAGATTTCTTAAATAATTGACCTAGTTTTTGTTCCTTCAAATGAACTTTAAAAATGAGTGCACAATAAGTATTGAAAATACAGAAATGTGTGTGTGCATTTATTATTACAATGGTCAATATTGAGATATAAATTACTGAGATTTAAAGAAATACAGCATTAAAACAAAAGCTATCATGTTTTTACTTGAGCAAAACATACCCTGTCTTAATTGTTCGCAATAATAAAAACATTTCAAAAATATTCCATACCTGCCAACTTTTGAAAATGCCCATGGGGGTTTTAGCGCGCGACAACAATTTCAAAGTTTAAAATTCTTTGCGACGACTATTTTGCGCGTGCTGTTTTGTAGTCTAGAAAGAGTATCATATTTGCATGATTTGTAAGATGAGCTTACATCATGTACATCCCTTTTTTTAAAGTTTATTTGCATGATTCTAGTTATTATATCAGCAGAAATTATGAACATGTAGCTGTAAGACCAGAAATTATTTTCATGTGTAAGGATACTAAAGGAAAATAAATTGAAGAAATAGTTGTTGATTTTTCCAATTTAAAATTATACACAAAGAAGGGCCTTTATCAGGTTGGGAACAACACATAGGGATCCCCCCTCAATGTTAGGGCATTAAAAACCACTTTTTAAGTAACATTGAGCCCACATTCATATTATTTGAAGAAACTTTTTCCAAGGAACTATACATCTTATGATCTATCTGGTATTATATGGTCAACACATGTCCAAGAATTTTGATATGTTCTTGGCCTTATATCTTCTTTATTATTCAAAATAATAGGACTCTTCATTTAGAAAAGCTGTTCCAAATAAAATGTCAGAATTCCCCATTTTTAAGTTAATAAATCTACATTTTTCTATCTTATTTTTTACAAGAGTGACCCCTTGACTAAGGGTAGTCCCGCATTTAAGGGATTCCTAATGTTGATGTGGGGGGGGGGGGGGGGGTCCATGTGAAAAATAATGAATAGTACATTATACTTTAAATGATTGAATACATAAATGAAATTATGTTACAGCAAGTGTACATGTAATGTCAATAAATTAGTGAATAAACTACGTTATATTCATGGTAGTACAGAATCATTGAAGTTTGTCAATCAGCCATGCTTTTATTCTTATTCTGTGTAAGAACCTCCTTGCAGTTGAAAAATCATTTGCCATGTTCACGTTTTTACAATTATACAACAAACAGAGGAATACAACACAAGTTCAATATCTAGCATGTTAAAACAATCTTGAGAGAAAACGTTTTTGATTGGCTGATTAATTTGATCATGAGAAACACACAATTTGATTGGCTGAACACGATTTTCCTCCATTGTACACAGTTCAAAATTGGGAACAACAATATTTTTCGTGTAGATTTTCACCGAATCGTGTTTTAGAGGGTTTTTCAGGAACACGATCGTGCAATCGTGACAAAGGGTCAAAATCGTGTAGTACACGCCTAAATCGTGAAAGTTGGCAGGTATGATATTCTGAATCTACAGTAATATGATTGCAATACCTTGTGATCGAATGGATCATCTTTGTCAGCTTGTTTCCTGCCACAGTTACAAGCGGCTCTTGTCTTGAGCTGGTTAGTATGTGGCATCACTGGTAAATGTCTGTTACTGTCCAACTCAGGTTCATCTGGTAGTCTGTGTAACTGTAAGAAGATGTAACTCATAACTAGAAGTCAGTTTAAACTGAAGAGCCAATTACTTTGAATATGACTTCAAATATCTTATCTTCTTGTCAAGATTCCTAGATATAACTGTGTAAAGAAAATTTTCTGTAAAAAAATGGAACAAGAGTGCACACGCTGAAATGTCTCGCCTTCTTTACTAATTATTGATATTATGTTGATAGTCCTAAATATAAAGCTTTATTACAACTGTCACATAAACTTAACATTAACCAAGATAACTAAACAAAGACCAATGAACCATGAAATTGAGGTCAAGGTCAGATGAACCATGCCAGGCAGACATGTACATTTAAAATGCTTCCATACAACAAATATAGTTGACCTATTGCCTATAGTTCATGTATTTAAGAAAAAGACCAAAAACATATAAACTTAACACTGAGAAATGAACCGTGAAAATTAGATCAAGGTCAAATAAAACCTGTGCGACTGACATATAGATCATACAACAAATATAGTAGACATATACAGCTATTGCATAAAGTATGAGAAAAACAGACCAAAACAAATTCTACTCCATGGTGATGTTTATTTGTTAAATAATTTATCAAGCTAATTTTCTCTAATGCCTAATCACTTAAGGTGGCTCGTGGGTACAAAAAATTTAGCAAAAAAATAAACCTTTAGTTTTTCATTACAAATTTTATTTATTACACTATTAGTTGTTACTTTATGATATGGTACAAAAACACCCCCAAAAAATGATTTGGTTTGGCCCCAGATGACTTTAAAAATTGAAAAAGCTCCAAATTATCTCCCTTTGGTGCAAAAATGCCATATTTTGGCCTTAAATTTGAAATATCTTTTTAACTCATAGGTGACCTATATTTTTTATTATTGTTTTCAAATAAGCTGTACATAAACTAAATAATTGTAAAATTAAAGCGATTTCTTATATTAGGTTATTTTTTTATTTTGATATTTCCTCTTTTTCTCCTATTTGTTCAACAGAAAAAAAGGACATAAATTAACAAAAATGTATGCTTCTTCCAGAGGCAGATTATAGCTTAAATGAACGGTGACCCGATTTTTTTATTTCATTTTTCTTTTAAGTATATGATAAAGTTTATTTAAGAAAAAATATAGCGAAATCCTATATTAGAAAAAAAAATCATTTATACCCAGGAGCCCCCTTGATCTAACAAGATTGCACACGCTGAAATGTCTCGTCTTCTTTACAAATCATTGATATTATGTTGATAGTCCTAAGTATGAAGCTTTATCAAAAACTGTCACATAAACTTAACATTAACCAAAATAACTAAACAAAGACCAATGAACCATGAAAATGAGGTCAAGGCCTAGGTCAGATGAACCATGCCAGACAGCCACTTACAGCTAACAATGCTTCCATACAACAAATATAGTTGACTTATTACTGATAGTTTAAGAAAAATAGACCAAACACAAAAACTTAACACTGAGCAATGAACCATGAAAATGAGGTCGATGTCAAATAACACCTGTGCGACTGACATATAGATCATAAAATATTTCCATACACCAAATATAGTTCACCTATGGCATATAGTGTTAGATAAAAAGAACAAACTCAAAAACTCAACTTTGACCACTGAACCATGAAAATGAGGTCAAGGTCAGATGACATTCTGCCGCTAGACATGTACACCTTACAATCATTCCATACAACAAATATAGAAGATCTATTGCATAAAGTATGAGAAAAACAGACCAAAACGCAAAAATCTAACTATAACCACTGAACCATGAAAATGAGGTCAAGGTCAGATGACGTCTGCCAGTTGGACATGTACACCTTACAGTCCTTCCATACACTGAATTTACTAGCCCTATTGCTTATAGTATCTGAGATATGGACTTGACCACCAAAACTTAACCTTGTTCACTGATCCATGAAATTAGGTCAAGGTCAAGTGAAAACTGTCCGACAGGCATGAGAATCTTGCAAGGTACACACATACCAAATACAGTTATCCTATTACTTATAATAAGAAAAAACTAAACATTACAAAAAATCTGAACTTTTTTTTCAAGTGGATACTGAACCATGAAAATGGTGTCAAGGACATTGGACTGACAGAAACTTCATCATAACATGAGGCATCTATATACAAAGTATGAAGCATCTAGGTCTTCCATCTTCTAAAATACAAAGCTTTTAAGAAGTAAGCTAACACCGCCACCACCGCCGGATCCCTATGTCGAGCTTTCTGCAACTTTGCTCAACAATAAAAACTGGATATTAAGCTTGAAAGTTCGAGACCAGATTTTCAATATCATTTCTTGGAAGCATATTAAAGATTGATTAATTCTCTTTAAGACATGTAAATATTTAAGTTTAAATCATGCACTTTCACTCTAGTAAATCAAATTATGTTTTCGGTCATACTAGCACGTTTTATCAAATTATTTTTTTTACAGTGTATTGAATGAAATAATTTGCTTTTTTTTTAAATGGGTTCAGCCCACATGTTTGTGTAACAATATGAAAATCATGCTACATGAGATTCAATAAAAAATAATTACGGTACACATATAAAATTGTAAAAAAAAATTGAAACTAATTTTTCTTCTTACAGGATTGATACAATGATTGCCAGTAACACTAATTTCTTCACAGAGTTGTCTCCCATTTTTCCAGAATTTTTCACAGGCTTCATCCAACTGAACCAGATACTTCTCTGTAGCAGGTCCTCTAGCAAACTGATGGAACACTCTGTGTGCCTGTTGTAACTAAAATATTTAAAAAGAAGAATACATTATTGCTATTTTCTCAATTTTGCCTTGATCTTTTTTTGCTATACTTTTTCATATCACCTACACCAGTCCCTTGAATATCGAATATGTATAGATTATCGGGTTTTCTACACATTGATATCGTAAAAAATCAGCCACTAAAAGTTTCACATTGTGTCAAGTGGCTGATATTTAACGATATTTATATGGAGAAAACCCAATTATTTATCTTTCTATTTCTGGTCTTTTCCCTGCCCTCTTCCTAATACAGTTTTACGAAACAAACTTCATCACGTCTGCTCTCCCATTGTGTTGTTGCTAAAAATAATGCCTGGTCTCGTTTCGAAACCTTGATATTAAAATTACAGAGCCACAGAGCAGGGTGATCTAGGTGTAGGGAGGGACGATAAGAAAAATTATTGAGTGGATTGATATATGGTTTTTTCCTTTAGTTGAGAAGAAATAGAAGGTATGACGTCTAGGATGTTTCTGAGCTACATCTAATCGCATGGCTGTCACCCTATAATGTGATTGTAGCTGAGTAACACCTCCTCATTTGATATATTTACTTAATGTTTTAAAAGAAATGTTGTACTAATAAGATTTTATGTTTGGAAAGAATAACTGCTCTGTGTTATTGAAATATAGACAATACAATACAATACAATACAATATCAATGGCTGAATCTATCCTTGTGTGAACTGAACATTACTAGTCATAAAATATATAAAAAAGAAGATGTGGTATGACAGCCAATGAGACAACTATCCACAAAAGACCAAAATGACACAAACATTAACAACTATAGGTCACCGTACAGCCTTCAACAACGAGCAAAACCCATACCGCATAGTTATTAATATGCTTGTAAATCTTACTTTGTTGAGATGGAAGTTTGTAACATAATGTGTGGGTAATCCTTCTTGGTAGGCAGCTTCAGCTACAGGTAAAACTTTGTTACACCGACTGGAATACAAACAGTCAAATAAAAGTTACAACGTAGTAAATTCATATTTAATGGTTACAATGTCAGAGTTGATATATGTGTATGCGATAAATTACATGAAGTTTCAAAACTTTCAATGTTAAAATAGTCAGAAAGAGATATTTTGATGTTGATATTGGTAAAAAAAAAAACAATTTTATTATTGAGTGACTTTTTGTATGAAAAAAAATAAAAAAAATATGAAATATTTGAAAGGATAAATCCTTGGCAAATTTCTGTTGCAAAACCTGTTTGTGAAGTTAATGTTTCATATTTTCTTGTCCATGAATATATTATTCTGTTATGAATAATTTAAAGTGGGGGGATAATTTGCTATTCTCGAAATTAGTCAAAATTAAACCAGTCATGAAAATGTCCTAGGTTACATTTGAGGGAATTTTCCGGATCATTTTCATACTTCTCTGAGAATCTAATATCTGTTTCCAGTAACGATTTTAGGGTGTTGAAGTGTGCCTGAGCTTTAGCATTCATTCTCTCTCCAAGGAAGAAATCATACAATCTGTTTGCTATCATACACCATAACTCACATGTTGGTACCTATTTAAAGAAAGAACACACCAAATGGTCATATCTATTTTCACTAAGTAATTGATGCTTCAAACAAGTCTAATTTAAGGCTTTATTTGTGTATATATTTTATCAATTAATATGTAGACTGTTACTGATGATAAGCATGAAAAAGATTTATATTTTCATCAAAAGAAAATTTAGTTTTATTAAGATCAAATCTAAATTTAAATAGAAATATGAACATTTAAGACAACAGTAGTTCACTGTCAGATGTTTAAGTCTCATAAATCTATTCAAAAGATACAAGCGTAAAACAATATACCCCCAACTTTTAATTGCGGGGGCATAAAAGGAGGGAAATCAGGTGCTCCCAACAGGGTAAGTTTCTCCTACTATGTATGCATTACCAAGCATGCCAAACTTCACCCAGTCAAAAAATAACAATCATGACAGCAAAACAGTGATCAAACAATTACTACCTCAAAGACAGGCGTGACTGGGTTCCTTCCAACATTATCATCAAACCCTCTGCCTAGTGCTAGTTCAACATGTTGAAACAGAAACTCTTTAAATGTACTGTTTCCTGGTACAGGAGATGTGGGAAGTGAAGATGACCTAGTTTCTGACCCTGACTGTGAGGAATGTCTGTTGGATTGATATCCTCTGCTTCGTGGTGATTCTAAGAAAAAAATGACATTTGGAAATGAAGATTTTTTTTTATAAATGCAAAAAATTGTGATACGATAGGTTTGTGATAGTAAATACATACATTTTGAATTTTAAATATATGCAGCATTTAAAATCCCATTTCTCTATCTCACACTTTTGTGTGCTGTTCAACAATCAATATATTAAGAACATGCAAAATTTCTGAAATAACAGTAGTCATGCTCGTTTATAAATAGAAATGTGTTCTTTTTTGTAAACAAATCACAATTTTTTCTAACAATTTATAAATGACTTCACTGATTGACACTAAAAGCCTAATTATTCAATTACTTATAATTATCTGGTAATGTCGTCATTATTTGTTTTTCTCAGTGTTGTGTGCAAAGGGAGATAATCCATTGTTGTTTTACATTTATTTACATTTTCATTTTTCTTCAATAGTATACTTGTCATCTTACCAATACTGTTATTCATCCTTAACTGTTGTAAATAGAAACTGACAGGATCTGATATCTCATCTTTCTTTGTGTGGATGTAAACAAACTCCTGGTTGGCTGGTACAGCAAATAACGAATTATTACTGAAATTATATAAATATATAAACACACTAAAATACAATAAATAATTAATGTAATGTTACATCTTTACCTAATTGCACTATGTGAGCATCACTGTTTTTTCTTTTGATATTAGGTAAATGTGACAAGGTTTTATTTTTTTCCTTCAGTTTTTGAAATGTTCTAAAAACTTTTATAGTTTTTGAGAGAGAAAAAGTGTCAATGCTAAATGAAATAAAAATCAAAAGAATCATTTCCAGCCAACAATTTTTCAAATGCTTACATCTAGAAAACAAGGATGCTGAACTTTCCTTTTCAAATTAGTTTTTTTTTTTATATATATAATTAATTTATAACTGTATTTTAAAAAACTTGTTATTTTGAAACAGAGGATCAAACAAACTTAATTCTCATTGTAAAATGCATCTTTATATTTAAATATATACTGAAAATTCAGGTATTATTGCTTGCATTTATTATTGAGATTTTTTTATGCAATTTTAATTATTACGATTTTGAGAATAATTCATATAAAATATTTTAAAATGCGAGTTTAAATTTTTTAGTTTACAACTCTGTCGCATTTTTTGCAAGAATAAAAAAAAATGCAATAACTTCTGAATTTACAGAAAGTGTAGCATTCTAGCTCTTTTAAATTTTATTTTTTAAGAATTTTAAATGTGACATTATATATTTTTGTACCTAATATTTGTTATGATCCTAGACTTTCTAAGTATCCTGTAGATTTGATCTTCTATTGCATGAACTAACTTCTTTTCAACTGAAAATTTGGTCTGAAAATATAATTAATAGAAAGATTAAAATCAGCATGTTAAACATACAAAATCTTTTACATTTTTCTTGGGTGTATATGTATTGAAAGTTTTGACTTTGGAGTAACATATTAATTTTGTTTCCTTTACAAGATATTTAAAGCTTTCCTGTATATTAACACATTGTGAACATAGCTTGTCTCTGAATCAATAGGATGATCTCTTCAAATGCATTATGGCTATTTTAGAAGAAAAAAAATAGAGGGGGGGGGGGGGGGGGTTGGAAGGCACATTGCATTAATAATACATGGATGATGGGTATCAGAGCAACTTTTCACACAATAATGCACTATAATTCTTAATTACAATTGTCTGGATGATGGGTGCTGACAAAAACTGCCTTTCAACCCCCTAATACATTTTTTTCTGGAATGGCCCTTATCATTAAATCAGACACAACTTTTTGAGAGATTCAGTGGATAATTGAAACTTCAATGTTAAAATTTTGTGGCAAATGATTAGAGGTTTTAAAAATTCTGACTATGATTTGCTTTTGGAAATCTTATATATATGTCGTGTACAAGTTGCGATTTTGTACAGGTTACAACATGTACAAAAATATTGTACATGTTATAACTTGTATAATGCAAAAATACAAATTATAACATGTACAAAAATACTTCATACATGTTATAACCTGTACAAAATATTGCTTAAAAATGGTTTTAACTTGTACAAAATTTTAAATAAATCTTAATGAAGTAAAATATATATTTAAATTCACCAATGCATAAAAAACAACAATAAAAAGGCCAGAACGTGCCTTTTTGTGTAGAGGACAATGATCATAAAATTTCAGAAATATATGTTTCATGACTTATGTTGGCAAAATGTGTTTTCATGTAATCGTATGTTTTATGCAGTCCATTATGGCTCAAATAAGTGTGACACTATTTACTAAAAGCTTGCATTCCTCAATGGCAATTACATTAGATACTAGTAACTAATTTCTTAAGAATGATTCTGATTTTTGGGAAATACTCCTCCCTCTCGATTTTATAGCATGAAAAGACTAAAACAATATCTTATATGCTTACTCTGTAAAAGCAAGAGAGAGCTGAAATAGTTTTCATTGGACCACGCTTCATTATCAATATCTTTGGATCTATACTCTTTAACATTTTTGGCCTTCAGCATGACTTATGTAAATTTATAACTCAATTTTTGTTTATAAACTATAAGAATAAATCATTGCATGAGGTGAATGTCATTTTGATGTTTTAAACATATATCCTCTACTTTGAAAGCGTGTATTTGTGGCCTTATGTTGTTGTCCTTTAGACACATACCAGATTTCAATCCGTAATTTTATTTGTAGACACATCTATCCTGGCTATCCTCTTATGTCTTTTAGTGTCAACTAGAATGAAAGTATTTTACTATCACCGTCAAAGTGGACACTCACAATTATAAGTCATAAAATAAAGATATGTCCATAGGTAGTCATAAGAGGATCATAAGACATGTCATCACAACCGTGGTCCAATAAAAACTATTGCTTTTAAAGAGTAAGCATATAAGATATTGTTTTAGTCTTTGCATGCTATAAAATCGAGAGGGAGGAGTATTTCCCAAAAATCAGAATCGTTCTTAAGAAATTAGTTACTAGTATCTAATTATGTAATTGCCATTGAGGAATGCAATTACATGAAAACACATTTTGCCAACATAAGTCATGAAACATATATTTCCTAAATTTTATGATCATTGTCCTCTACAGAAAAAGACACGTTCTGGCCTATTTATTGTTGTTTTTTATGCATTGGTGAATTTAAATGTATATTTTACTTCATTAAGATTTATTTCAAATTTTGTACAAGTTAAACTCATTTTTAAGCAATATTTTGTACAGGTTATAACATGTATGAGGTACTTTTGTACATGTTATAACTTGTATTTTTGCATTATACAAGTTATAACATGTACAATATTTTTGTACATGTTATAACCTGTACAAAATCGCAACTTGTACACGACATATATATATATAAAGGCAGATAAGAAAAATGGAAGTGCATGGTTCACGTTCTACAACAGTTAATAAATTATAATAAGGTGTTAAAACAATGGTAAAATCCAAAGTCAGAAAAAAAACACTAATCTAATAACTTATACCGCAGTTTTGTTTTTACTGATGGCACCAGTTTCAACTGGTTCTGTTTTCTTTGTTAATGTTGATGATTCAAACATGAAGAGCACTCTAGGGGAACAAGGTCTCCCAGAATGGTACCAGTCTTTAGAAATGTGAAATCCATGTAGCTGTTCTGTTATACTGTGTAACAACTTTAATCTAAAAATAAGTGAATAAACTGTTAATTTCACAATTTCTCATTTGGTCAAATTATAAAGTTAGAAAAATCACACGACCAATGGTTTACAAATTTCAACATGGTGATGTCTTTATGTTAGATAAGAGTTATTTATCAAGCTAATTTTCCCCCAATGCCTCATCACTTAATTCTAAAATTTATCAAATTACATGCATGTATTTAAGAATACATGCATGTATTTAAGAAGAGTACCACAAAAAAAGACACATGAGAAGCAAGGTATATTTAACCTTGAGACAACCCAAGATAACATCATAGTTTTCCAGCATGATATTTGTTGCTCAGTTTTCAGCATGATATTTGTTGCTCAGTTTTCAGCATGATATTTGTTGCTCAGTCATCAATGTTGTATGTCGTGTTTGTATACAGGTCTGTTTATGATTTATTTTGTTTTTGCCACGATTTTTTTCAGTCTTTTTATTATTACAGAGAAACGTTTGGCCTGTGGTACCTTACGGTAAACCTTTATTGTTGAGGGTGAAAAACATTTTGATATAAAATTGTTGAAAAATATTTGGCTTTCTACGCTATAATCTGTTATCACCATTCATCCCAATACAGATTCACAGACAATTGCAACTCTTTCTTTAGAACTCTAGATTAACCTGTGGTATATATTGAATATCTAATGTTTGAGGTTATATAGTAGTAATAAATCTAACTATTGCTGAAAATAAAGCAAGTGCATGAAGTAATGTACTATCTTGTATTCACCTTTCTAATTGATCAAACTAAGGTAAATTTGACGAACAAAAAAAAGGAAAGAGAAATCCTTTAAGGTGGTACCCAACACTTTCACTAAAATTAATTCGGCTCGTTTAATTTTCATAAAATTTTGTCTAAGTATTTACTTTGAACCTTAAAGTCATAAGAAACGAGTGACTGGTGAAAAATAAAGTTGTTCCTATTCTTAAACCAATGCATACAAACATCATAAACTTAGTCTTCTGTGCTCGAATTTATCATTTTTTTCGTGTAAATTTCGTATAATCGTCAATTTTTTTTTCAATCGGTCAGTGTTGTTGTGAAAATATGGCAGGTAATTAAAGTTCGTGTTTTGAAGCCGAAGTTTAACGATTGTCACCTGTTTGTCAACAATTGACGAAAAATAAACAAAAAAGCATGGAAAATGAGCACGTGTTTAACATGTAAATTCAGATAATAGTTTATTTTAAGGACATCCATGCATATTGTGGTCACCGGATTTTTAAGAGATGGGTCACACTGAGTTCACCTTGCATACGGAAAATATATCGTGGGAATTGCTTGCTGGAAGGAAGCAATTCAAATAAAGTAAACTTCTTCTAAATATGAATAAATTAAAGAATTTTCTTCAGAAAAAAGTATATGTACATAAGTTTTACAATGAAAACTATCCATTGAGTTATAAAAAACATATGCATTATTTTTTTTTGATTTGAGGTTTCTTATGACTTTAAACAAAAATATTAAAATTTCAAAAATTTTTGTCAGAAAAATTACACTGGTTATATAGCACTTTGACAAAAACCAATTTTGATCATTGAGAAGCTTAATATTCCTTTTACAACACAACGTAATTAAAACGTTTAGCTGACTTTACAGAGTTATCTCCCTGTAGTTTTAGGTACCACCTTAATTGCTATACCTGATAGTATCTATAGTTCTGAATAATCTGACATAACTAACATCAAAAGAGGCTCCAGGGTGGGATAGCTATAATAAAAAAAATATGAATTTCAGTGGATTTATTATTTATTTTGAGATATAAATTTTCATGGATTTGTTTGGTAAACATGGTATTTCTGTATTTCCATATATTTCGGAAGCATTTTAAATAACAATTCAGCAAACGCATTCAAATCAAAATGTATTTTATTTACAAGTACGAGTAATCAGTGATTTCTGTTTAGTTTTTAATTTTCCAAAAGAGGTTTATAAGAGGATAAATTTCACCTAAAGAAGACAATAATATTCTTACAGGAAACTGATTATTCAAGTATTGTTTTGGTGTTTGATATTTGGTACTAATGAGTGATTCACCATACTACGAGTGATACTTAAAAATACTTGGGTACTCATTGACCTTCCTAAAAATTGGTTATCCAAATTTTTAAGGTATATAATGACTTTGCTTTCATGATTTTTTTGCAATTAATAATTTCAGTTAATCACAGTTTAACGTTTTGCAGTAATATGCAACACTTCCAGGTGCGGGAATTTCTTGTTACATTGAAGACCTGTTGGTGACCTTCTGCTGTTGTTTTTTCTATGGTCAGGTTGTTGTCTCTTTGACACATTGCCCATTTCCATTCTCACTTATACTTGTTAAATTTGCTTAATATCAAAATGTTAGGTGCTATAATTCCTTAATTGACTTTATGAATAATAAAATCAAACTTACAATTATGATATGTGATATAGAAAAGAGCCACAACAGGGTTTTAGCATGTCTGTATTCTTCTTTCTGCCACATGTTGAAAAAGTCCTTAAAAGATAAGTGAACGTAAAATCAATAAAAAAATTATTTACTAGTTTTATAAATTCTAGGTGCATAGAAGCATACATGACTGTACTTGACACATTGAAAATTTGTATGAAGGAAACTTTACAATACTAAAAGACGATTCCCTAGGGCCTTTTAGCACCTTAATAATGAAATGCTTTATTTCTTAAATGTGATGTTATCTAATTTGATTTTTCTTACAGGTTGTGTTGTAGATGTGATAAATAGTTTTCAAAAACAAGTTGTTATTTCAAATCTCCTTGTTTTTTGTGGTGCTATACAAAAAAACTGCAATGGACACTGAATCTCTCTTTTATTAGTTGACAACTGACATCTTAAAGTTATAGATGTAATAGAATTAATTTTGTCTCCGTCATTTATCATTTTGTAAATATTTTATTTACACAAGGGAAATAACTCTAGCTAAGTTTACCTGATCAACATCTTGATTTATAAGTCTCTGACACTGTACAGCCAACCTGTGTGTGTCATACATACATGTGTGGTGTAAATACACAACTTGACTTTCTGCATCATAGAAACATTCAACTGCATCCTACAAAATATGAAATTTTCAGAATATACTCTGTTTTTACAAAGTATGAAATACTTAATTTCATATGTATACCAGGTTAAGACCTCATTAAAAGTTAAATTGTGAAACATTTGTGAATATTTCCCCAAAATTTGTATGATCTCAGTACAATTCAAATTTGACTTTATTCTGATTGTAAAATTATTTTTTTTTAATTTCACAACAATTTGCCACAAAAGTCCTTTTACAGCTAGCCTTGCATACAGCTGTAATATTTTTTGCTAATAGTTCAGGTCAGATCAAGGGTTGATGGAAGGGGATGTGAAATTGTTGTGATCTTTATATGATTCACTTGAATCATATAAATATGGTTACTTCATTATCATGATTATGTTCATTTTTTAGTACATGGAGTTTAAATAATATTTACATACATCATCTGCTTAAAAATCATTGTGAACAATTTTTTTCCTAAGAACTTGATGTGTGTCTTCTTTAAATCTTGAGAAAAAAAAATTTAGGGGCATGAAAAACATTTTTTTTTTAATTCACCTACTTCATTCATGTCATTGGCTGAGGTTGTTAGGGTTTTGCCCATCAAACCTCAAATCCTGGATATATGCCTTGAGTATTGGTCGATGTATTATGGACAATAAAAAAAGAAAAAAATGCACAGTGATGTTTTATACTTGGAAAATCAAATACAGATCATGCCGATAAATAACTTTCTGGTATGTACTGTTTTTAAAATTCAGTGTAGTGCGTTTTGTAGCTTCTGTTGTTTGTTAGCTGTCGACCTGATGTTACCATTTCTTTAATTTATTATCAATACAATCACCAGCTAAATAACGAACCTGCTGTATCAGCTCTTCTGGAACATTCAGCAGACCCTAAATATAAACAAAATCTGTTATGTAGTCCCAGTCAGTCTAAACTGTTGATAAAACATTTCTTTTTATGCCCTTATATTTTTCAGTTATTTGTTTGCCTGTGAGAGACACTAGTAATTTTGGGGTTCTTTATAGCTTGTTGTTCGGTGTGAGCCAAGGTTCTGTGTTGAAGGCTGTACATTGACCTATAATGGTTTACCTTTTTTTTAAATTGTCATTTGAATGGAGAGTTGTCTCATTGGCACTCACACCACATCTTCCTATTAACCATCTTATTCTATGTGTTGGAAAATCCCACAATTTTTTTTTTACTGACTCAACCTTTTTGAAATAAGATTAAGCAAACTGTGTAACAGGTTTAAAAGCTACTTAATGTCATTTTTATTTTTTTCTGCTGACATCATAATAGATTTTTTTTATTAAATACATGTTAGCTTAATTTTATTTCTTTTGTATAAAAAGGTTAAAAATTTGTTAGCAGTAAACATTTTACAGCAAAATTTACACAATGCAAACATTTCAGTCCAATCAAATATATTGTTCAGTCATGATAGTAATAAACACGGTGAAAAATTTAACTGCCTCTTTTAACATATCTTTTGCATAACATGCATAACTGGCAATCAAAAACATGATGTGAAAATACCCATATAGTAGGCTGTGTTCATGGTGTTTATAATTCATTATTTAGTAAAGTCCAGCATCACAAGTTTAAACATGGTACATGTACATGATGTATTTTAGAAAAATGAAAGACTTAATTCAGTTATTACAAATTCTAAGACACATTCTGCTATTTGACAAAGTTTTTAGTAGGTAATCAATCAATCTAATTGTAACCTTTAGCCTAGGAAATTGATCTTTTTTACACTTAATGTTGTTTCATAATATAGGTACATATTCATAAATCATACCTTGAACATTTTGAAAGGTGCATCACTTGTCTACAATATTTCCAACCTTACCTTGAATACATCTTTGTCTAACACAGGATTAAATACTGATGCTTTGGATGCAAATGGATTGTGTCGACCTTTACCAATGACAGAAACAACACACACCTTATTGTCTTTATTTGGCAAGGACCTGAAATGAAGATTATTTGATAACATAAACGTAATGCAGGATATTTACCCTTCAAACTTATATGTAACACTTCCATCTTTATTTGGTTAGATTTTGAAATGGAAGGAATTTTGCTCTTAATCTTGAAACCAAATTAGTCATTAAAATTTCATTGAAGGCTAGAAATTTTTGCATACAAAAATTCTGACTTTTTTATGTGTTTGTTTACAATGTTTATGCAAAATATTTCCAATAATTCAATAAAGTAATGATAATTTAAGTTACAATTCAATATGAGGCGGACAATTCTCTATTTCATTTAAAAAAAACCATTTATCTGATTTCTTTTTAGGAGAGTAAATTCCAGTCTGTCTAATTTAGCAAGTTTAATTTTGTGCAAAATTATATTTTTTTACACACCTAAAAGCAAGCATCTTAGGGAGAAATCAGCTAAACATTTTAATAAAGCAGTAGATTCACTATGGATATATGGACCATAATTTGCTATTGGGCTCCGTTTCCTACAACTATAGAAAAGTGATAAAATGTGAATTACTGTAATAAAAGTTGTAACTACATCTAAAGATGCCATTATTTTTATCAACATACAAGTGTATGCTACTCTTCCATAGAAAAAAAATTGAAATATACGAATTTCAAAGATTCTACAACCGTATTTTTGTGTTGTTTCTCGCAATACTTTTTGCTTTCGAAGAGCATAACGCTGACTGATTTATAGATAATCGTCACCGGCAAATTCGTAACTTTTGCTTTCAAATAACAAAGAACATCGACCAATAAGAATAGTGAGAAGAAAATGCAGAGAACTATAAGTATTTATGTAGCAGATGTAAGAACAGTGGCGTGACTTTTGTGTCCGATTTCGTAACGCAAATTTTAGATGATGTAATCTGCTTTGTTTTAATAGAATTCTTAAAAACAATATGCAAATATGAACTCTCGTGAGATGTTCAAACAGGTAAATCAGAGATGATTTACATTCTCGTTTTGATCTTCGTAATAATTAAGTAAGAAAATGACGTTATCGTTATGCGTTACATTTCACACGAAACAGAAGTCCAGTTATTTATTAAAATTGTTTTTGTCCTTAAGTTCTAATCATTTCCGGTCATAAGTGAAACATGTGACTAACATGTGATCACGCCATTACGGCCGGATATACGAAATACTAGGTCTAAACATTGTTTTTGTTTCCAACGGGATGTTAGCAAACATAATCTGTAGACGTGTTTCGTCTTGTTTAAAAGAGGAAAATACAATTTTCAAAGAGATTGCGCCGGGGGTCTTTTATTTTTCCTATGTGCATAATGTTACATACGATCTTGTGTGAAAATAAATGCCCCATGAAATGACAAAATTGATTTCAGATTTGACAGACGTTAAAACACACTATGTTTCCCAATAACAATGTAAAGGGTCCTTGAAAATTCGAAATTACGTCTCTTATCATGGTGCCGATGTTCGTTTGATTGATTTTGCTTCAGCAGTAAATATTACTGGATATTTTAGGTGAATAAAGATAATTAAATGAAAAATGCATGTTAATATACCGTTACACATGGAATGTACAAAGTTGGTAACTTTGTCACTATTTATAATTATTTTTTTCTATTCATGTTCTGCAAACACTTTTCAGAAACGCAATAAACTTGTCAAAGGAAAAGTAAACTTTTACCAGCTGGCATGACTTGAAAGGAAGAACTTTATTGATTTTAGCCCACTAAAGTAGGTTAAAATGTGGAAACCATGTAGATTGTGTACAGGTCATAAATATCACATGGTGCCTATTTTAAAGATTTTAATTCAAAGTTAAAAGTTTTTTTCTTTACGGGATTTAAAGAATTTTACATTGCCAATGATTTGGAATAAATTTTATATAACTGGAATTTCAAAACCAAATATAAATATATTTTTTTGGCCAAAACATCAAGATACAACGATTATGGTATCCTGTATCAATGAAGAAAATATGGAAAATTCTGAATAATTTGTACTAATTGTTTTCAAAACAAGCAAATATTTAGGAGTTGTATAATACTGTTACATTAAGATGGATTTTAAGAAAAAGTATACTGTTCAGATTATTTTAAGCAGATTTTGCAATAAAATAAAACTAAAAATATTGCTTTCAGTTTCTTATGGTTTCCTGTCACTTTTAAAAAAAACTTTAATATAACATTAACCAGATGCTCCGCAGGGCGTAGCTTTATACGACCGCAGAGGTTGAACCCTGAACAGTTGGGGCAAGTATGGACACAACATTCAAGCTGGATTCCGCTCTAAATTTGGATTGTGATTAAATAGTTGACACAGCATAGGTTTCTGACACAGAATGAATGTATTCAAATGAACTTAAAATTTTTGTTTTCTCTTAGAGCAATTCACTATGCTGTTGAATATTAATCCTCTCAAAAAAATGTTTGAAGAAATTTTCTTTTTATTTATGAAATTTCAAATGAGAAAAATTGAACCCAATTTTTTAATCACATCCCCCTTTCCCTTATTCCAAAACTAATTTCAATTAAAATATTCTAATGGAGTTTGCAACAATTACTACTCATTTAAATACATCATAAAATATTAAGATGTAAAAAAACTGCTTGTTATCACTGAATGGTAAAGATAATTTAAATTTATCATTTGGTAGTAAAAAGTGAATATACATTGTATATTGTATATAACAAAGATTTAAGTTGATTCTGAACAAAGAAAGATAACTCCAATTAAAAAAAATTCTTGCAGATAGTTCTTGCTTACTTTACTGGACAAAGAAAGATAACTCTTAATTAAAAAAAAATTTGCTATTTCACAATATTGTGAAATTAGATATTTCTTGCCATTGCACAATACTGTGCAATTGAAAAGACTTGCTATTGCACAATACTTAATATAATAATTTTAGATCCTGATTTGGACCAACTTGAAAACTGGGCCCATAATCAAAAATCTAAGTACATGTTTAGATTCAGCATATCAAAGAGGCCCAAGAATTTGATTTTTGTTAAAATCAAACTTAGTTTAATTTTGGACCCTTTGCACTTTAATTTAGACCAATTTTAAAACTGGACCAAAAATTAAGAATCTACATACACAGTTAGATTTGGCATATCAAAGAACCCCAATTAATCAATTTTTGATGAAATCAAACAATGTTTAATTTTGGACCTCGATTTGGGCCAACTTGAAAACTGGGCCAATAATCAAAAATCTAAGTACATTTTTAGATTCAGCATATCAAAGAACCCCAAGGTTTCAATTTTTGTTAAAATCAAACTAAGTTTAATTTTGGACCCTTTGGACCTTAATGTAGACCAATTTGAAAACGGGACCAAAAATTAAGAATCTACATACACAGTTAGATTCGGCATATTAAAGAACCCCAATTATTCAATTTTGATGAAATCAAAACAAAGTTTAATTTTGGACCCTTTGGGCCCCTTTTTCCTTAACTGTTGGGACCAAAACTCCCAAAATCAATACCAACCTTCCTTTTATAGTCATAAACCTTGTGTTTAAATTTCATAGATTTCTATTTACTTATACTAACGCTATGGTGCGAAAACCAAGAAAAATGCTTATTTGGGTCCCTTTTTGGCCCCTAATTCCTAAACTGTTGGGACCGAAACTCCCAAAATCAATACCAACCTTCCTTTTGTGGTCATAAACATTGTGTTTAAATTTCATTGATTTCTATTTACTTTAACTAAAGTTATTGTGCGAAAACCAAGAATAATGCTTATTTGGACCCTTTTTTGGCCCCTATTTCCTAAACTGTTGAAACCAAAACTCCCAAAATCAATCCCAACCTTTCTTTTGTGGTCATAAACCTTGTGTCAAAATTTCATAGATTTCTATTGACTTAAACTAAAGTTATAGTGCGAAAACCAAGAAAATGCTTATTTGGGCCCTTTTTGGCCCCTAATTCCTAAAATATTGGGACCAAAACTCCCAAAATCAATACCAGCCTTCCTTTTATGGTCATAAACCTTGTGTTAAAATTTCATAGATTTCTATTCACTTTTACTAAAGTTAGAGTGCGAAAACTAAAAGTATTCGGACGACGACGACGACGACGACGACGACGCCAACGTGATAGCAATATACGACGAAAATTTTTTCAAAATTTGCGGTCGTATAAAAATAGATTTTAAATATTAACATGAAGCAAGTAACACTAGTAATGGTGTTTATTTATGCCTTTTGAATTATATTGTGCAAAATAAAGAAAATAAAGATTGGTTTCCTGTTTGGTTTCCTGTCATGAAATGGTGAATCAAAATGTATTAATTTTTTCTCGAAAAACTCAATTATTCCATTCATACTATTCTAACACCAACACAACCCACAAAATAAAAGTTAAAATTTTAGAACTTATAAAAAAGGATACAAAAAGAAACCAAAGGCCGAATACCAAATTATGGTCCATATATGAGTTTGGCATTATCATGGTTATAATGTTGATGTTAAGCGGCAAAGCAAATAAGTATATATAATATGGGGACAAAAGTCCCCTATTACAGTAGAAAAATCAATAAAAAAAAAAAGGGAAATTTCCTGAAATTTTCATTGTTCTAATGACCTCAAAATCATTAATTCCTGCATTTGCGCAGAACACAGAAATCAACTTCCTTCTTCCATCATTCTCATTTTGTCATGAGACTTTGAATAGTGTAGTAAAATATAGAAATTCAAGGAACACAATACAAATTTCATTTATGATAATTCTTCAAATGTCTTTGATCATGTTGATAGATCTTGATATGAATAAACATTATCTGATGATCGTGTTTCATTGCTTACATTGAGCATGATGTTATAACCTAAATAACATCACAAGTAAAATCCCTAACAACAGAACCAAAATCAGAAACATTACCGTATTTCCGTTTCTTTTTTAACAGATTTTGAAGTTAAAAAAATAATTCATACAGACTTAGTTCCCGTTCACAGATACAATGCCTGTCTCATATTAGCCTATTAACCCTTACCAGACAGTGACCATCATATGACGGGGGTACCCCCAAAAAAAATATTTGGCTCCAACGGTGTTCCATACTTTTAAAAGTCCACTTTATGATACTAATGTTAAAATTTATGCATGTTCCGTCAACCTGAGTCAACTACTTCCAATTTCAGGTCCATTTGAAGTCAAAAATCGTCAAAAATCGTGAAATTCCATATATTCGCTCCAAATAACCTTCTGTAGACTGCTGAACAAAGATCAGATTCTATCAGAACACTACAATGTAGGGTCCACTCTACATGCAGGCTACAGCTGGAAACCTTTACCAGCATCTCTGGGTCTTCTGGGTCAAGAAAAAGGATAAAAAATCCTCAAAATTGACGCTTTTTGTACCTGATGACCAACTTTGGGGCAAATTCCCAAATTTCCACCACCTGTAAGACTTGAAAAAATCAAGTTGTCTCCCTTTTACAGATTTTTTAAGCAATTTGACTACGCCGCAAAGTCAGTCAGCCAGCAAGTTTAAGCGATTTTCTAAATTCTTTGGCAACTTAAATCGCTGGCAAGATGGCCTGCACTATTTCTTCAGGTTGGGTGCATGTTGGTTCACATTAAGGTTCATCTACACACTGTCACTTATCAAAAATGGATATGTGTCCACCATGAAATAATCTCTGAGTGCAGACAAAACAGTGTAATTCAGAAAAAAAATGCATTTGTTTGAACCTGTCTACTGTCAGGATCCTGATGTTCACTGGTAGTTGTTTGTTAATAAGTTCATAAGTCTTGACAAAGCAATTGCCTTTGGAAAAAAATCACAAAACCGAAATAAAATATCAACATAAATTTCAATATGAAAAAATAGTTAGAAGGAGACGGGCAGAGACCTGTCAGAAGGAAGATTTGAGCTCAAAATTGACGCGATGACAAACAGATGCCTAAACTGACTTTCTAATTATTCAAAAACAATGAAATTATTACTGAAAATCAAAATTCAGTGGAAACTGAAATAAATCCATGGGCGCCGACATCTTGGACTGGTTTCAAAATGGAAATCCGGAAACCAGATCAACGGTCTCACTAATTAGCGACAAAATTTTTAGCGACAAGAAGCGTCAAGGAGCGATAAGAAGAATAAATTTAGTGAGAAGAAGCGACAAGAAGACTATTTAGCGACAAGAAAACTAAAAAAACTCATTATTAAATTATTATTAATATGCATTTAAAAAAAAAATCATTGCCATTTCTATTTAAATATACGGGCAGTAATAAAGTGATTTTGTTTTTATTATTATTTTATTAACAGATTTCCATGTCATATTATGATATTAATTTGTACTTGTACTTGTGTTTTAGAACAATTATAAAACATATATGTATTTTATACTCTTTTTAACACTATGTCTAAAATATAATAAACTGACTGCATGCAGAATGCATTACATTTTTGTATTCGTGAATCAGTGTCTAGAAAAGAAAATGTTATTGGGTGCAATGTGTGAACCCCGCATTAGACAACTCGGGCAAGTTTGAAAGACAACTCGAATCACTTTTGACAAGATAAATACTTGGGCCACTGATGCTAATACATTATCTAGATATTTTGCATTGTTCATTGTTCATTTTGAACTTTTTATATTTTGGATATTTGTTTAGTAGGTTATGTTATCATATACAAGAAATCGGAGAAAATAATTAGCGTATTTTTGTATTTCATATTTCAAATAAATATCTTGACTACGTTGTTTAACTTGTCAATGCAGACGATCACAGATAAAAGGTTGGAACCTACAAACATATGTATAGTTTGTATTATCTGATAAGGCCTGCCGAATACACATCATTGTCCAAGTGTTTGACATTATACTTCAAGAATTCAAGACAAAGAAGGTAAAATTTGTGATCAAGCATTGAATACTTCTTTTTGTAACTTCATTGGGGTGTAAAAGCGTTGACCGAAGTACATTTTGTATGAAGCGCAGAAGCTTTTACAACCATATATGAAGTTACAAAAAGACGCATTTATAATTACATTTTTTTAGATAAGATCATGAAAACACAATTTTTATCAAGTTTTTTATTTTATTTACGTGTGCACTTTATTGTTGGACCTCGTGTCATCATTGTGTAATGAAATTGATTATAGGATTAAACGCCAGGAATTTATTGGTGCATAAACTCGACCAATTCACTCACAAAGAAAAAAGTCCTTCGGACTTTTATGATATGTTTGTGAGTGACTTGGTCCAGTTTATACACCTATAAATTCCTTTGAAAATGTGTTTTTTCCTTGTAATTCTTGGAAAAAGGGATAAGCAATATATTTTTCCACACTCGTTACCTCTATCACACGTAAATTGTATATTTGTGTCATTAAATAGTGCTGGCGCATGCATATTTTTGTTGGTTAACGCAAAAAATATGTATACTCAATGAAAGGAGCAGGTTCGATAACGCCCTAAAATGGCCCCCCTTTTGAGCATTAATTTCAAATTGGGAATTCTAATACAGTGACTAGATAGAAAATAAGTCTTTTTGTTGCAAATTGACGTTCCTGTGTTTTATTCATGACGTCACAAATAGTACTCATTTGGATTTTCCACGAAAAACAATGAAAATGAGTAAATTTCCATCGAATATTTGGACATGAAACATACAGCGCATACGTCGACAAAAAAGATCTTTGACAATAATGTGTGTAATGACATTTTACATGTCTAATTTGGATATTTAGGTTGTCGACGGCTGCGCTTTATGTTTTCTGAAATGATCTTAAATGTGGCCGAAATCCTGTCGATTTTGTCAAATTTCGCCAAAATCCCATATTTGATCTCACTAGGATGTTTAAAATCAACGTTTTAGAATAAAACTATGACAGAAATTGTTCTTTGCAACTTTTTCACATGGCTCGGGCCTATTCGAAGTTTCTATCAGAAGTGACGTATTTTTTGGGTTTTTTTTTCTTTAAAGAAAATGAATCAAATTGGTCGAAAAAAATAGGGGGTCACGGACCATGCATTTAAGCTAAAAATTTTACTTTTAAATAGGTATGTAAAAGGACCATTTTCAATGAAATGATAGGGGAAATAGAGGTGTTGACATATTTTTATCGGAATATCTAAACAAAAACGTTCTATCATATGACAATTGTTCCAAAACTGTAATATGAAAAGAATTTACCAATAAAAATTAAACATAGGTCACCGATAAGGTAAAAAAACACTTTTGCCTTAAAACCCAATTTTGGCGGGAAAATGATGAAAATGGGTGAAATGTAATTCTTACCCTAAAACAAATACGGATAATAACGAAAATATTCCATTAATCACATATAAACTACAATGATTTAACATTTCCAATCAATCAAAATATTTAAAAAAATTATATCGAATTTACAACAAATACTTTTATAATTCATGCGTGAAATTATGCGCAGTCGAATAGTTAAGCCACCTTAAGTCAACTCAAAACATTTTATATCTTGTAGCATTGCACTTATAATTTGGGCCAAATATGACCCTTACCGAACATACTCCTTTGCTTTCTGAAAAAAAGTAAACTGCAAAAACTTTTATTATACATATGCAAAGAGGTAGGGCCAATTTATCGATGATTTTTTTCACAGAAGGGCCAATTTCAAAAAGTGCCGAAAGAATAAAATTTACTATAAAAACAAAAAATAAAAATGCTTTTTGATCAATATATCGATTTACATATATTATGACATGTGTGATCAAAAGTTAATTTGACCCTAAAAAAAGGATGAAAGTCCAATATGCGGATTTTCAGTTGTTTTTAGGTGAGAAAAACATGGAATCCCCTAAGAAGGACATTTCAAACCAAAAAAAAGTTATGCTTTTTATGACTGTTGTTATTCATACAACTTGTTCACTCAAAAATGAAATTGGTTTGGAGTGTCCTTATTACATAAAAAACAACTTTTTAAAGAAAAAATTGTAACATCGATAAATTGTACCGATATAGATTCTTAACAAGAGAGATATGTATAAGCATCACCGTAGCTCCATTAGTAGAGCACAGAACTACTAATCTCCATTAGTAGAGCACAGAACTACTAAAAAATGATGGGTTTTAAAGAAAGGGTTCGAATCTCGCTCAGAAAATTTGCATTTTTTGTATTGTTATATTTAATTTAAATGTTTCTATCATATTTTTTTCGGATGTTTGCTTAATTCATAAATTCATTCTGGTTCATAGTTTACTAGTTTATCATTTTACATGTATCAAAGAAAAAAAAATAATGTATTGCTTATTGTGTGCATTCCTAGACTATCCATACTCTTGACTTACTTTCTATTAATGTGGTTACATTTATTACATATATATCCAAGGACTAACTGCCGTCAAACTGATAACCAATAACACGAGAATTAATTAACATCTATCGGGCTATTTAAAGCATGATTTACCTTTCTAATCGAATGAAACAAATCGCCGGCAAATTGGCCATGGCTCACAAAATACGACTATTTCTTATTAATTTCTGAATGTTTGGTAAACTATAAGATAAATAAACTTTACAGTTAGTGGTAAATTGATAAACGTGATATCGGAAACGGTTAAAAAGTTACATTTTACTGTAATTTTACTATTGTTGATAACTCAAATGTTTTGACGGCGAGAGCATTTAATTGTACACACGCTCTATTTCCTTTAACAAACACAACTGATATATTAACTATTTCATATTTGTTCAGATGTTTCACTGAAAATTATGTTTTTGGGGGCATTTAATTAAATGAGTATTCTTTTTTTTCATATAGATACAGTACTTTTAGGAATGATGATCTTCGCTGTATTTATAGTGCTAGTCTCTACAGTTTGTAAGTATCTAAGGAAATACATAGATTAAAGCTTTTTATTAATTTAGTACGATTTTACGGAAGCGTATTAGCGCCACACATTTTTTTTTTTTTATTTTTCTTCCTATGTTTGCGTTATAACGCAAACCTTTGCGTTATAACGCAAACCTTTGCGTTTAACGCAAACCTTTGCGTTATAACGCAAACATTTGCGATATAACGCAAACCTTTGCGATATAACGCAAACCTTTGCGATATATAACGCAAACCTTTGCGTTATAACGCAAACCTTTGCGATATATAACGCAAACCTTTGCGTTATAACGCAAACCTTTTGCGTTATAACGCAAACCTTTGCGTTATAACGCAAACCTTTGCGATATAACGCAAACCTTTGCGATATAACGCAAACCTTTGCGTTATAACGCAAACATCTTTATTTCAATTATTCATTAAGTTTTGTATATATGTCCGTCTGTCATTCATTTCGGATGTGATTTACTAGTAGATAAAAAAAGAAACATACATACAAGGCCAAATCATTATAATAAATATGCATAGGAATAATGGAATAATTGAAGTGCAATTATACATAAATTAAGACTGATTTGTGCATCAGAAAAGTATATAATTTAACAAGAAAATAGATATAGTATATAGTCATATTAAAATTGAAAGATCAAAAATAATGTCATACAATTGTGAAACCTCCAAGTCAAATAGACAAAATGATCTTTCTGCTTTAAAATGAATTATTAATAAGGAAACATTTTTTTTAAATCTCAGAATATGATCAAGATTCTTTGATAGAAAGTCATTGAATTTTCATTTCAACACAATGAAGTATTTTTAAGATGCTTGGGTAGCAATTTGAATAGAGAGAACATAATTTTATTAATGAAACATCTTCATTCTATACATTTATTGCCAAAGGGTAGCTTGTTTGAATGTAAACTACTTTACACAGTTCTCAAACGAGAGCTTACTTTGGAAGTATATTTATATTCGGTTATAGCTATATTAGCAGGGTTGATTTTTTTCTTAGGTATAACCTCAATTTACTCAATTTTCTTTGTAATATATATACTAGTAGTAACTTGGATATCGTTTTTGGGGACCTTATAGTTTGTTGTTTAGTGTGAGCCAATGCTCCGTGTTGAAGACCGTAATGATCTAATTATTCAAGTAGTTTACTTTGCAATTACTACAAAGGTGATAAATTTTATTATATCCAGCCTCCTCCATTAATAACTACTGTTTCCTTTGAATCTTAAATAAGAAATAAGATAAAACAAATGTTTGTGTTATATCGCAAAGGTTTGCTTTATAACGCAAAGGTTTGCGTTATATCGCAAAGGTTTGCGTTATAACGCAAAGGTTTGCGTTATATCGCAAAGGTTTGCGTTATATCGCAAAGGTTTGCGTTATAACGCAAAGGTTTGCGTTATAACGCAAAGGTTTGCGTTATAACGCAAACATAGGAAGAAAAAAAAAAAAAAAAATGTGTGGCGCTAATACGCTTCCGTACGATTTATCTGTCTGGTTTATCCTAGATGAAATATTGATAAAATGACAGCTGTATTGAATAAAGAAATAATTAAAGAATTAAACGTTATCTATATTGTGTAGTTAAGGATTTCTTTTGTTTTTTACTACGGTCAGGTTTAGGATTTTTCGTTAGATTTTCGGATACCTTCAGTTGGGTTTTACCCCTACGATACAGGGTAAAATAGTTTGCCCCGTAACTCTATTTTTCTTTTTTACATATTAGACTTCAATGGGCCATAAAAGGTCATTAATCAATAATCAAAATTTAAGCAGATTCTAAATTTCTTTTATTTCAAGACTGACGTAATACGTAGCAATGCAAATACAAGGCAAAAGTACGAGTCAGCCTTTTCCCTCTATTAATACTTTATGATAAAATATCTCGAACAAAGGAGATCCATCACCTATGAACAGTAATTTTGCAGCTTAATTTAATATCCTTAACTAATGCTCTTCTGACTTATATGATCAATTTTGAATTCTTAATTAATTGATACTTTTTAATTTCACTTATTAAGTATATTCTCAATTACTTAACTTAAGAATAGAATAGATTGAACGTCGTATCAGAAAACCATATGCCTTTTACAATAACTAAGTTAGAACACAGATTTTTAAAAACTGCCCCAACGCACTTTAGTTGGAGGTAAATGCACATTGTCACAAGAATGTTCCACCCGAGCATCAAGCAACTATTAAAAGGAAGAAACCAATTGCTATTGGAATCTTAAATACGCTATTTATGTAAAACCTAAATTGCATATCTCATATATATATTTTTTGGACATAATGGTCTCATATTTTAATCTATTTGTAGGACTTTTCCTGTTGTCTTATATCTATTATCATCTGCATCTATCTTTAACATATTTCGGAATTGACGTGTTTTAATACTTTTATGGTTGGATCATCTTTTGTATCCTTGTAGATTGTGGTCAAGATTGTCTCTCATGCACGGGTGTTGAAACATCTCAGGACTGTGATCGACATGAGACGTGCACCAACGATGAGGTATTGTGTATGTTTGTATATAAATAAAATTTAGAATGGAAATGGGGAATGTGTCAAAGAGAAAACAACCCGACCATATAAAAAAACAACAGCAGAAGGTCACCAACAGGTCTTCAATGTAGCGAGAAATTCCCGCACCCGGTGGTGTTTTTCAGCTGGCCCCTCACAAATATATACTAGTTCAGTGATGATGAAAGCCATAATAAATGTATATATGCATATATCTAAAATACGGAGATATAATATAAGACAAGTAGTCAACAGGGACTAATTGACGTTAATGTTAGCAACTATAGATCATCAATTTTACAGTAATGAAGTAGTAGGGGTTTAACATTTAAATGAAAATAAATTTAGATTACCATTTGCAAGTCATATATATAAGTTAAGAAAAGGGTTAGTTATGAGATTTGGTAACCGAATCACCAGATTTGATATTTATGACAAATAATTTACTGAATCTGATAAATCGATTGAAAATTTAAGACATTAAAATTCCATGAGGTATTTAGGTAATTAAAACTCGTTAACTTAGTGAATTTTTCACCATTCTCCACTACACTATATGATTTTTTTTTTCTATTCTTTATGTTCATAGTCAAGTGATATGAACTGTTCAAATATATAAAAAAAAATTGGTATGATTATAGATTATATTTTATGTTTATATTACAGGTTTGTTTCAAGCAGAAGTACTCGAAATTATCTGGCAAAACGCTTTTTGATTTCGGTTGTTCTATGTCACAGTTAAGTGAATCTCTTTTGTAATTTGTTTATTTGTTTATTTTCTCTTGTGCTTGACATTGACGATACATCTGCAAATGAACGCTAATAACGTTAAACACAACGAAGCATATTTTCAGAAACTGCTCTGATGTTCTGTGCTGCAAACCATATGCAAGGGGTGTTACTTATACACGCGATTTAGGAATTAAATAGTAGTTTCAAAGTTTCCTTTGTTCAATGCTGAAAGTTGCGAGAACATATAGAATTTCCGATTTACTTTTATTTACTTTAACTAGGATAACAATCAGGAAACGCATCTTTCCGAATATCTCTGTTAATACTTTTGTATATTTCACCTATTACATTATTGACAATCTGGTCACAGTATATAATACCCAACTATTTAACTTATTAGTTTTGTAGACATTCTGTAGGAACAACATTTGGTAGACGTGCAGACGGACATCATATACTCTGCGAAGCATCATGTAACAGTACACCATTATGCAATGGGAAACTTCAATGTGATCCAGCGATAAGACAAAACAGTAAGTGTATACATTAGTGTTTGTCAAACATTTCCCTCCAAAAAAAAATTGTAGTATGGTCCGAGAACACAATTGATTCGTAGTGCATTTCTTTTAGAATATAAATGAAAATTAAAAAAATCCCACCTGCGCTTTCTCAATGAAATGTTTACAGTGTGTTGTACTACTTTTGGGACAAATTATATCAAAAATATAGAAAACTTCATCGCCTCTAACTCAAAATATGGAGAATTTTGTGTTTAGGGTGTCTTGAAATCTTTTGACAGCTTCCGAAGTGCTAATTTTTAACCCTTTTCAGCTGGACCAAATCACTACTTTCCTGTAAAAATCTGGACCCATTTTTTTTTACAGTGTAGTTTCATCCCCCTAATTACAATTTGAGGCATTAAACATGGAGAAATAAATTTGGAAGGGGTATAAAAATTATTGGCAATTAACCCACTGTTAACACTAGGGACTATATTCGTTGTTAACAACGAAAATCAAGGGACGACAATTGGAACAACGAAAATCAAGGGACGACAATTGTGGTCTCGGACCGTATGAATAAAGCAATTTCATTGATGACATCGTACTAGATGCGGAACAGTAGCTCTTAGGTCCTTTTGACATTGTTTGACTATTTGCGGACCACTTTAATGATGATTTACATTTGAAAATTCTTGCAAGCTTTCTAATATGGTTCGAATCAGGAGGTTCTACTCAATGATTATTTGCTAAAATGTATTTCAGATACCCATCTACCAAGAGAATGTGCAGAAATAATGACGCCAAATTTGAAGAATGGAATTTACAACATATACCCTTTTGATTCACCTTTAGCTGTATACTGTGATATGACGACAGAAAATAAAAGATGGACGGTAAAGTATATCATATGTGAAAGTTTTATCATTCCTCAGATTATTATTTTAGAAGTTCACAGTAAAAGGAAACTCTTTTAAATTGTCTTACACAAGATTAAGGATGTGCAGCTATCTTTTAATGCCAACATACACATAACACCATTTCGTTATGAAGTAATAACATTAGCAGAACTTCGATGTAGGTATTCTACTGCGCCTTTGTACAATTTATGTCTCCTCATCAATGTTGGAGGCCGAAATATTTGAAAATTTAAAACTAATGCGAACGAGAAAAGCTGATAAATCCTACTTTCTTTATAATAGAAAATAATAATCATTCCCTTACATATAAATCTGTGTATTTTTTTCTACAGATGATACAAAGAAGATACAATGGTTCTGTTTACATATAAATCTATGTATTTTTTCTACAGATTATACAAAGAAGATACAATGGTTCTGTTGACTTTTACAGGAACTGGCTGGCTTATAAAGAAGGATTTGGATTAGTAAACGGTGAATATTGGTTGGGTACGTATAAACCTATTATGTTGAAGTGTATAATGTAAAAGATTCATCGGGTTGTTGTGTCTCTTTGACATATTCCCCATTTCCATTCTCAATGTTATACCTTGATATACATGTATGTTTAGGAGACTATCAAAACCAAAATACAGTAGAAGTCCAAAAGCTTTAATTTAATTTGAACAATACAGCCGATTGTACAATTGAAACAAGCATCAAATGGAAATATTGCCAATCGGACAACCATGTCACAAAGTACGAAGAGCTGTACCAACTGAAAAGAAAGAAGCATCAGTCTGTGTTCTTCATCAGAACCTTTGCAGCAAAGTCTGTATCAGCTATTGAAATGTGTAGGCCTCACACCAAAGTTAGATAAATTATTATACACAAATTAAGCCAACAAAGAATGAGTATCATTTGTCATGCATATGGCAACTTGTGAAGGCCAATGTAAAACAGATATATGCGTTTAGAGCTGTATTACCCATTAATTAAAAGTATTGATTCTTTCCAAAACATATCTTACTACGAACTATGATCAGTTTTGCTAGGCTAAAACCAATTGAGTGTTTCATAATAAAACCTATTGTTAAACAAAATATTTATTTATAAGAAATTGAAAACAATATTATACCTTTTACATAGGAAACGATATAATTCATCGGATAACATCAAATGGTAACCATGTCAGAGATCAGAATAGATTTATCAGACTTTGACGACAATCATCGGTTTGCAAAGTACTCAAGCTTTAACGTTGGTGATGAGTGGAGTGGATATCCACTGCATGTGGCAAGCTATTCCGGAGACGTAGGTTCGAATCAATATAATATATATGGCCGTACATTGACCTATAATGGTTTACTTTAACGTATAGGTTTCTGATAGAGAGTTGTCTCATTGGCACTCATACTTCATCTTTATCTAAATATGGAACGAAATAAAACTCGTCAAAGCAATGGTGGGGTTCGTGTTGTTTATTCTTTGGTGTTCTATGTTGTGTCATGTGTACTATTGTTTGTCTGTTTTTCTTTGTCTTTTTCATTTTTAGCCATGGCGTTGTCAGTTTGTTTAGATTTATGAGTTTGACTGTATGTCCCTTTGGTATCTTTCTTCCCTCTTTTACAACATATGAAGAAAGTGCTAACGGGACAATCGACGAAATGAGAACACTATGTACAATAAAACCGCTGCTTGTAAAGTACACAAACAATTACAAATATGAAGCCAAACGAACACTACCCCTCCTGAATCGAAGCACGAGAAGAACTTAAAAGTTGCGTTTCTTTTATTATATTGTAACTCTTTTGACAAAGCTTTTAATATGTTTATCAAACATATTGGATAATGAATCAAAGCTAACCTGTTAATGCCATTGCGTTATATGAAAAATATCAAACGTTAACAACTATTTATAGATTTTCATTGTAGGATATATTCAAATGTTACATTTTTAAATTTTTCTCATTTTGTGAATATATTTAAAATAATGAAATAATCGATAATGGGTCAAATAGCATAACTTTAAATGTAGCTATATTCCAGGTCATATACTAGATCATCCTTTAAACAGTCATAATGGTATGCAATTTTCGACTTTTGATCATGATGTAGATAATTACAACGATAATTGCGCAGCACTCTTTAAGGGAGGCTGGTGGTACGCTAGTTGCCATGCTGCCAATTTGAATGGAAGATATCTGGGAGGTCACCACGAGTCCTATGCTGATGGTATCGATGTCTATACTTGGCGCGTGAGTCATTATTCACTTAAGACTGTTACCATGATGATTACCAAAAATAACCTTTAGAAAATTGAAATAAAATGTTTTCCAATTCATTTGTGTGTAATCGACAACTTAATTCACTACAAGTAAATAAAATATGTAATTTGGTTTTTAATAACAAGGTAAATAATAAGTTGTTTATTGTTGTGTTTTCTATGTTGTGTCATGTGTACTATTGTTTGTCTGTTTGCCTTTTTCATTTTTAGCCATGGCATTGTCAGTTTGTTTTAGATTTATGAGTTTGACTGTCTCTTTGGTATCTTTCGTCGCTCTTTTTCTTACCTGATGCAAAATTGAGTCTTAAATCAATAGTTTTGATAGTTGTCTTGACACAGATTCTTATATTTTTATCTTATTCCCGTTTTTATATATACTATGTTGAACATAAGCCACTAACACAGAGCATTCAACTCAGTGTTGAAAACATAGAAACCAACAATTCATATTTTGATATACGACAATAACTACAAATAAACGAAATGACAGAGCATGAAATATGCAAGCAACTGTTACACTTGTTAATTATGTACGTGATAGAAACACTTGATAGTTTTGCTATAGTGATGTATCCATTTATTTACTTATATATCTGGTATACAAACAGGAGACTTTAAATCTGTTGACACACCAGGTGTGGCTCTTATTGTAATCCATGCGATTCCTTAAGTTTGTTAGTTTAATTTATTACTCCTTATATATAGGAAGATGTGGTATGATTGACATTGAGACAAGTTGAACTGTCCATCCAAGTCTCAATTTGTAACGGTAAACCATTATAGGCAAAGTACGGTCAGTCACCGTCTTCAACACGAATCCTTACCATATTTCAAAAGTGAGAAACTACCGTCGCTTTAACATGCTTAAGCACAATGAAGATTCTTTCATATATCTTCACCATTGAGTGCTAATTTATTTTATTCCCTGTCGACAATTTTGCTATTTGAAACATGCAAATGTCATGCGGTAACCACCCGTATAACCTGTACTAATTAATTATAACCAAGTAATCTTGCCTTGATCTAGATAAATTTATCAGTACATCAAAAAGTCTGAAATAGTTGCTTCATTTTTTTCTATTTTCACCAGTCAACAGTTTCTAATTAAATGGAATCTAAAATTTATAATCATTTCAATTTCCAAATTTATTAAAAAAGAGAGGCTAAAGATACAGGCCAGTGATAAGTATATTCTGGGCATTTACTCAGTATAAGTATAACATTTACTCATTAGCTGTACAGATCAGCAGGTTTTAATACAAATCGACCATAGAGCAGACAACAGCCGAAGGCCACCAATGGGTCTTCAATGTAGCGAGAAACTCCGTCAGCTGGCCCCTTAATAATATGTATACTAGTACAGTGAAAATGGACGTCATATACTAAACTCCGAATTATACACAAGAAACTAAAATTAAAACTCATACAAGGCTGTCTATTTGTATGCGAATAAAACATTATCATGCAATCAGGCCACTATAGTATAGCCGGGTGAAATGGCTATTCGGCTAAATGTAAATCAAGAAGGAAGATTCGCTCCTAAAACTTTTATTTTAGCAGTCCGGCAAGACCGAACAACAAACTCCAAACTAAATGTAATGTAACATACAAACAATAACATTATATATAAGCACAATTAATTAAAGGATTAAGAAGATTAACAGATGACAAATTAGAAATAACAATAGATTAAAAGAGTAATTAGTGTCCGACACGTATTTGAAAATTATAGTCCAAACTGTCACATAGAATGAATAATGAAATAAATAGAGTAAATGCATTTAAGACCCTTGTCCAAGATTATGACACATAATCCGTGTAAAACACTTATGCCTAAATTTACGACAAAGTCTAGAATAATTAAATACATGCAAAACCTAAATATATTAAAACAATTGAATAACTAAAATGTTGTTCAAAAACTATTTCATTGCACTGTCCAAATTGTCCGGTCATATATTCCCGCGGCCTCTGAAGACACGACCCGGGTCTTAATATTATGTTCATCTGAAATTGTTCCGAAAGTTTCTTCTGTGGTTGTGGCGTCCTCTGTATCGATAGTTTTGGTTTGGATGATTATCTTCTCTTGTATTTTTCCGAATATTGTCCAGTTCGTCTTCTAGTGTTGTGATTCGATTCAACATACGTTCTTTGTCGCGCTGTAATTGATATTGCTGGTCGATGGCTTTACATCTTTGATCGTATAGCCGAGAATGAACTGCTTTTAGATCCGTATTGCGTTCCTGTAATTTTTCTATTTCTTTTTTATCATCTGCACCTTGTTTTTGATTTTTTTCTAAATTGCGAATTACACTGTTATGCTCTTGTTTCAGCTCTTTGAATTTCTTTTCGTAATGAATACTTTTGATTTCAAACTTCACTCTCTCTGAATGCACTCGGTCGTGCCTGAGTATAACGCTATCAATGAATTCTCTATCATAATTAAAGGAGGGAAAGAAGTCCATCAGTTCATTAGTGGTAAGTTCCGCACAAGGAAAAATTGACATAGCTTTGTTTTCTTTGAATATCCTCATCCTTTCTGCGTCGCGGCGTAACTTTGATTTCGATTTAACTTTGACAACTTTCACGTCCGGTTGTCTATGAAAGTTACACATTCTGGCGAAATGTCCAAAATTTCTGCACTTATAGCAAAATGACGTTTTTGCTATACATTGTCTAAAATGAAATTGATTGTTCACAGTCTTTCCACAAAACTTACATAGGCAGTTGTCCATATGTTGCGTTGAATTTCTGGTCTGAAAGGTAGCTCCATTATCAGACATCTGGTATCTCCAGTTTCGGCCAAAATTTCTGGTTCTCTGCGTATCCATTTTTCTGTTTGCTGGGGGTCAGCTTCACAGGTAGAACAAGGTATCCGAAAGATGCGTTGCCCGTACGTCCTAACACCAGATATAGCCGGGTGAAATGGCTATTCGGCTAAATGTAAATCAAGAAGGAAGATTCGCTCCTAAAACTTTTATTTTAGCAGTCCGGCAAGACCGAACAACAAACTCCAAACTAAATGTAATGTAACATACAAACAATAACATTATATATAAGCACAATTAATTAAAGGATTAAGAAGATTAACAGATGACAAATTAGAAATAACAATAGATTAAAAGAGTAATTAGTGTCCGACACGTATTTGAAAATTATAGTCCAAACTGTCACATAGAATGAATAATGAAATAAATAGAGTAAATGCATTTAAGACCCTTGTCCAAGATTATGACACATAATCCGTGTAAAACACTTATGCCTAAATTTACGACAAAGTCTAGAATAATTAAATACATGCAAAACCTAAATATATTAAAACAATTGAATAACTAAAATGTTGTTCAAAAACTATTTCATTGCACTGTCCAAATTGTCCGGTCATAATAGTACACATAAAAACTACACAAATCACTATGCGTTTTATTTGTACTTGTACTTGTACAAATATAGTTCTGTTACTCCGCTTTAGAAATGAGCCAACAGAATATTGCCTTTTGAGTAAGTGAAATATGTTCACTGTCGGACAATATTACATTTTTGATCACTATCTGTAAAAAGGAGAAAAATCTCAGCCTCCCATTATATTCCTATCTATATACATGTGTATTATGTTCATAATACACATACAATAATGACTTCGTGATTTGTACTTGAAAGTACAGATAAATACAGAAGATAGAAATGTAGGTTAGACACATAATATTAATGAGATAAGACGGAGACCAACTGGTTAGTTACGTTTGCTTGGGGCTCTAAGTTTTACCGAAATAAAGGTAAATCTGTATTCCTTAATATGTGTTGGAGCATTCGAAATGATGAGAAGGTTCAAATATCGAAGAGCATCGCTATCGGGTACTCAATATCTATGATGAAATAGATATATATGTATTACGTACGAGAATGTATTTATTCTTCACGCACTAGTACCCATTGAAAATGAAAATTGGGAATGTGTCAAAGAGACAAATCCTGAAGGAAAAAAGGAGAAAACAGATCAAGCCTTCAACGCAGCGATAAAAGCCTCCTCCCCTGGAAAAGGAGGGGGTTTAAAGCTGGTCTATGACAAGAACAAGAGGCTCCTTACTTGGAACAACCGGTGAATGGTGTGGGCTTAAACGTGTTTTGTGAGATCCGAATCCCTCTTTAGTATTGTTAATGAAATTTGCTTGAATTTATTGATTGCTGATTGGTTTATAAGTCGCATCAGCAGAAAAAGAAAACTTCACAGCTAACATTGCATTCGATTGGTTTTATAACCGGATTTGTTTTCGGTCATTCGATTTATGAATTATGAGCATCGGTATACCATTGTTGTCCTGTTTAATGCTGATATGAGATTTGTTTTATGTTATCCCATGATAAACCAAAATGCTTGCTATTTTTCAAAAAGAAGATTTTACTTCAGGACTCAATAAATGATTAGAATAAATCAAATTCCCTCTTCGCTTAGTTCACGATCCGTCGATCAAAAAATAAAAATAAACAGTTACGTTTTTTTCTTTCCAGATGGAACGTATATTCCCACGAAATAGAATATAAATAGTATCCTCGTTTTATTTGCCTTGCAATTTTAAGAGCTACAAAAAAACACGTGAAATACGATACATTTTCCTCGTTCTTAAGAAAATTTTCATAAGATTTTATAAAGTTCACACGATTACTTTTGTTTACAGATATTGGGGATGTCGATGCTTATCGTTGTTATATTCATGTTAGTTGTGGCACCAATAAGTAAGATACACATAGTATTATTGCTCTTATTATGTAATTGAATCTTTAAATTTCAGCTTTATATAAGTTAGATTGTGAAAACATCTGAAGTTGAACATGTATTCTAGAAATCATAGTTTCTTAATTTTCTCTGAAATTATATGATATAAAAAAATAAAAAATCTCTCACTTAATATTAACTTTGGGTTAGCAGTACCGTACGAGATTAATTTTCCAAAAGTTTTTTAAATGAAAATTCACTTAATGTAACTCATATGTGTCTGTGAGTCTGATTACAAATATAAAGCTCAACAATATCAAAAGTGCAAATGTAAATTTCTATATTTCTTGTTGTAAACGATACACAATCAATATTGTAGTTATTTTGCATCCCTTATATTATAACGTGTGTATGTATATTCATATACGCTATTTGTTAGATATCTGCTGAATTTGGACACATGTAATGTAACCATATTGTTTAACAGTAAAGCTTGTGGTTCAATCACTTATCAGTTCATTTTTGTCAAAATCATCCCTGTACCAAGTATATGATAGTAGATGTGATTGAGCTTTTGATTTTGCATTTTCTAAGGACTTACTTGATATTTTCCTCTGACTTTTGTATTTTTGTTATTTTAGTTTTTCTTTATATTGCAGAGTGTGGTCAAGATTGTCTTTCGTGCACTGGTATTGAAACTGCAGGCGATTGTGATCGACGTGAGACATGCAAAGATGATGAGGTACTGGGTACGTTTGAGTATGAAGACGTCCGTTTGATTATAACAAAAATTTGATCTGAAAATTCAAATTTCTTGGCATACACATCAATATTGCACTTTCAAAGTAACACTTTAGGTTGTTTATTTGCCTAATATAATATTAACAACTGGAACAGGCCTAGGGACATTCAACTTTTACTCCAAAGATTTGTTGGTTCCGTATTAAAGAAAAGCATTAACTAGAAAAATAAATACTGATGAGGTAGTGTATTTTCGCGTAGTGTTCAGTAAAGTGCAATTGTTTGTTTTTGTTTTGTCTTCCTGCCATTGCCATGATCTTTCAGTATGTCCTTTGCTTTCTTTTGTGAGTTGACGTGATAAGCCAAAGCATTGTTGGATGTTTTGTCACCGTAACTAGGTAACACAAAAACGCTAACGATGAACCTGTTTCATCCTCGACCACTTTCTATTTGCTTTACTAATTTAAATTAAATGTCACGGACCAGTTAGAGAAAACGCGCTTGCATCGTACATAATACAAGACTGTCATATCTAAGGAGTTTTATCATGCTTGACCGTAGATAAATGTAAAGAATGACTCTATAATTAGAGAATCCAGCTGCTCCAGCATATGAAAAGAAGGAATTAAGATATACATCAGTAAATGACAAAATTCAGTAGTAGATAAGACACGACAAGATTTGTTTTCCACGTTTAACATGCCTTAAATAATACAAGCATGACAATAAAAAAGAACAACAGTGGCATGCATAACAGAATATTCTCCTCGTGCATACCTTATACGTTAAACATTGAACTTACAAATCTGCATACCTTACCTCATCACGACAACCCATCTAGCTTAGCTGTATTTGGCAAAAATACATTTGGTCCTCAATGCTCTTCAACTTAGTACTTTATTTGTCATTTTTAACCTTTCTTTATCCGGGCGTCACTGATGAATCTTTGGTAAACAAAACGCACCTGTGGCGCAAATACAAAATTTCAATTCTGGTATCAGTGATGAGTTTATTAATAATGAAATGTATGATTTTTTTCTGTCTTCGGTTATGAAGAATCTTTTAATATGATAATTAAAAGTAGACAATACTACAAACTCATAATATGTAATAGGCTTATAATTCGATACGCCAGTAAATCGAACTCCTAAATTATAACTCTTATTTATGAAATATTTTATCAATTTAGAACAGTTTTCTTAATTTGTCTTGTATCTATTATGTGTCTTATAGGTTTGCTTCAAGCAGAAATACTCTACAATATCTGGAAAAGTTCTATTTGATTTTGGTTGTTCTAAGTCACAGGTAAGATGCCCCAGTTAGATTTAACGTTTTTTGTCTTGAAGGGTTTCATTCGTTATACTCAAAATATCTAATCAACCAAACACTGCAAACAGTTTATAGTTATATATTATATTGACAACGATGTGTGAACAAAGCAAAAGTAAGACTCACCAGTGACGCTCAAATCAAAATAGTAATAAAAGCTAACAAGTACAAAGTTGAATAGCATAAAGGACCTAAAATTCCAAAAAAAACAACGTTGTTCCATAAACGGATAAGGTAATCTATGCCTGGGTTCTGGGATAAGAAAATCCGAAGTTTTAAAAAAAAATCATACTTTTGTTAAATATAGGATGAGGTGATATATCATGAATTCATTCATTGATTCAAATGTCATCAATTTTCTTACTGGACAACTTGGAATCAATGAATAGATAAGTACTATAGGGTTTTATTAATTGATGTTTATGTTTCAATTTGTTACAACATATTAACATACTAAGCAAATTCCTCCTTCCGTCATAAGTGCACATGTTAAAAATTATATTAGAACCTACAGTGTTCGTTCGTATTTTTTGCGACAATACATACGTTGCCATGTGAAGTGAGTAAACAACATGCATGTATTAAATATATACATATATATGTTTTATATGTTGTTGCCAATCGGGTTTAATACATCAGATAATTTATGATATAAAACTATCTATATATATATAGTTATGCAGCCAGTCATTAGGAACAATATTCGGAAGAAGAGAAGAAGGTCATCACATCGTTTGCGAAGCATGTTGTAATAATTCTAGGTATTGCAACGGAGAACTTCGATGTGACCCCGCTATAAAACAAAACAGTAAGTGTATATATAATATGTCATAAATTGTAGGCATTTGAGAATGCGGAACATATTAAACAATTTTGAGTATGACCAAATGAATAGAAAATTAATATTTAATATACAAATAAAGAGATGTGGTACATGTATGATTGCCAATGAGACAACCTCCACCAAGTTCATTTTGGATACCCTTTGCAATGTGTTGCTGTGTCATAATTTGTACCTCATTTTGATGTCCATGTTTTCATTTCTTTATAAGCTTTGAATGGCAATTTGAAATAAATATTTCCTACAGTAAATTCTGAGATGATTGATATACTACTGATAATGTCATCTAGAAATAAAATATTTGTAGAATTCACTATGTAAGCAATTTAAGCTCCATGATGTTTATTCAAATTAAAAGCTTGAATATCATAAGTTTTTTTTCTGCTTTTATTAAGTTTTCAACTAATTATTTATTGATCTCTTAAATTCCAGACACCCATCTACCAAGAGAATGTTCAGAAATAATATCGTCAAATTTGATTAATGGAATTAACAATATCTATCCATTCAATTCGCATATAGCTGTCCCAGTATTCTGTGATATGACCACTGAAAATAAAACTTGGACGGTATACATACTTTATATTGTATTTGAATAGTTATAACTGATCACATATATATATACCAGACTTATATATATATATTTTTTATCTCATTGTCTAACTTTTCGGTCATTGTAAAAATTGCTTCAGGTACTGTATGGGGAAACTCTTCGACCTAATAATACCTGTTTTCTTTGTATTTCATAACAAAAGCTACCACCAAACATGCCAAAGACTGAAATATATGGGATGGAGGGTTGTCTCATTGGCACTCATACCCCACCTTCTTATTTATATGAAAGTGCTTCTTGTCCCAATCTTGTTTTGAAGACATGCATTACAGTTTACATTACCTCCCATACATTTCTAGAAATATGATTGGTTTAAAGTAACCGCGTATATTCCCTTTTAGGTTAGTAGGTGGGCGGGGCTTATCTCAATGCACGTTTAGTAGTAGTGTTACGTCCCTTTATAAAAACAAAACGGTACTGAGAAAAATCGTAAAGGTTTCAACAGAAGTTAGAAGATTGAAATAAATCATAAAACACATATAAAAATAACAAGTTGTTATTGTTGGCATTTGTATTTGAATGATCAATGGACGTATAGTTTCTTAATGCTGAGTTTAGAAGAGGTGATCGTCTGATATTTCAAATGTCGAACAACGGCAAATACTTCACATCTGTTTGAGTTGCAATAGAGCACAGGCGTATACTGTTCTCTTAAATATATGTAATTTTGTTTATACCCGTTAAGATAAAATACAACTGTAATAAAATGTAGTGTGATTGCTTATAAGACTATTTTTTGCTAGAAACCAAATGGAGGTTTTTAAACATGTTACGTGCGTATTTTTAGATTTGAAAAAAACGCATGTTCAGCTTCTTTTATTCATAGATAAATATTTTTTTTTTAAATTTAACAACTATACGTTATAACTGACATGAGTCTATTAACTTGAACTTTCTCTTTGCTCTTGATATATATATATATACTTCAGGTAATACAAAGAAGATACAATGGTTCTGTTGACTTCTTCAGAGATTGGTTGACTTATAAAGAGGGTTTTGGTTCTGTTGATGGCGAATATTGGTTGGGTATGTAAATATGGTTGCTGATTGGTTAAGAAATTACAAGTTAATGATTAAATAATATTTAAGTTAAAGTCGGAATACACGTTGAATTATATCGGACGTGCAAATGCAGGAATATATCATTTAAGACCAACCTGTTCTAAAACGAAATATTATTTAAATGCAAAACAAACATCAATATTAATAAAATCAACATAATATGTATGCTTTAGTCGGTATTTATCAAAATAACAAAAGCCAGCCAATCTCATTCGAAAATCTGAAAAGATACAACTTGCACAAAGTCATTTTAAAAGACGTTGACTTGATGGTCTCCACGATCATTTATCTATAAATTAATACGTGCTAGCAAGAAAGAAAACAGAAGGATAACCTACCACACATTACAAAGAACATGAAGAACACTACATAGTGTTCAACAAAAAAAAAATGTAAATGAACTCTGTAATAGTAAGCGGTACATGATAAACACGTTGCTTGTATTAGTATATTAAGAGCAAAATGTCAGATCGGCTTATTTTGATTCATATTGTATTCGTCAAAAACAGTTTTGATATGTCGTAATGTAGGTCACTGGGACTCTATTTTGTTGATAAATTGTCTTGACTGATATGTTTTATCAGCAACATTGGGTATCAAGCTGATATATCAAATTTCAATTTTTGTATCCATTGAATACATTATACTAAATATTAGATTATGCATCACAAGTATCTTTTTTTAACAGGAAATGATATAATCCATCGCATAACATCAAGTGGTAACCATGAACTTAGAATCGACTTATCAGATTTCGAGGGCAATGATCGATATGCAAAGTATTCCAGTTTTCTCGTTGGTGATGAGTGGAGTCAATACCAGTTACATGTATCAAACTATTCAGGGGATTCAGGTTAGATATATATTATCTATGAATTTATAATTATTAAAATGAATCGCAAGTAAATAACTAAATACATGTTTCGAACTAAATAATCTAATGCCTCACATGCAAAGAAAGGGAAATAAATACATACAAACGAGCGATTGAGTTAGCGTTAATTCTCAAATTATGAATGGTAAGCTACTAGAGCATTTACAAAGACACTTAATCATAGGAATATATTATTTAATTAGGATTTATCATTTATATGAACCACAACTGTGTCGTTGATATTGCTTGTCGAAGGTTGTTAGTCCCCGATGATTTCAACATCTTAGTGGTCTGTATTGCGGAATGACCATGATTCATAGCATAAAAGTATGAAACTTCTTGTTAATACATTTGGAAATTATTGAGCAACATTAATACCACAACTGCATAAAGCAAATTTGATCCTTAATGCAATTGGCTATGTTTTTATATATTTCTTTTAATCATATAGCTCTTTAAGTGTTCATGATCCTGTTGAAGATCAATTAAAAAAAAGTTTACACACACTGCTATTTCCATTTCTATTTTTCATTTTGCATGATAAAAACACATTATATGTATTAATAAAGCTTGGGCCGATATTGATGGTGCCAACCTTGAAAAAAACACACAATAAAACAAAAAACTACTGCAATAATGATAAGCGTTGATATTAAAAAAAAACTAACATGTTATTGATCAAGTTGAAATCGAGTGAATCCCTTCTGAAATGCATTTTTGTGAAAAAAAAATACCATTTATTTCAGTTATGTCATGAGTGACGCATTTCTTTTCTTTCGGAAATATATAGTCAACCGGTTGAAAGGTATCGAACCATTTGCCACATGTTACTATCTATGTATTTCAGGAAACTTTCTCATGCACCCAAAATACAACCATAACGGAATGCCATTTTCTACTTATGATCATGATGCTGATGACTCCCCCCTTAATTGTGCAGCGCAATACAAAGGAGGTTGGTGGTATTCCCATTGCCTGATCGCTAACTTGAATGGACGATACCTATCGGGTCATCATAATTCTTTTGCTGATGGTATTGACGTCATTATATGGCATGGCACTCATTATTCATTAAAGACGGTTACTATGATGATCACCAAGATAAATCTGTAGAAACTAAAATAAAATTGAATTACTTTTATGATATACCATTCATCTTGTCGAAGACTATTCACAGAAACGTGTGTCATGCACTTAGAAATCAATCTATCACAATTCGACTGTTTGTCGTCCATTTAATGGTTGACCCTCTGTGTCCGAGATTGTCATCTGGCAAATATAAAGTGTTTGATAAAAGTATGATTAAAATCAGATATTTTAACTTTAACTTTAAAAGTTTTCCTTCGATGCAACTGAGACTTAAATTGTCAAGTTTTATTGTCTTTTAAAATGTTTTAAATGTTTTGCTTTCTCAAATATTTCAATAAATCGTTGTCAAAGCCTATCCCAGCAGCCCAACTCCATAGATCATAAGGTGTTTCGAACATCTATTTAGACCAATTAGAATTAACTAATTGATCATGGCCATGTCCATCGTCAGGAGCCCAAGCCATTGCATAGTGACACTTATTATAAAAATACTGGGGCTCTTTTTGACACCTCATGATCTGTCTGACTAATACTTTTCTATAGTCTTTATCTACTTAACCTTGTTTATCAATTTAACGAAAAAAGTATAGAATCTATTTTCATAGTCTGCAACATATTAATTATTCAGAGTTGCTGATGTTACTATGTCTTTCAAGATTTTATGCCTACGGAAGGCAAACAGAGGTCTTTTATCAAATAACAGTTTTGCCTCTTCGTCATCCTTTAATTTATCCCAGTGCTTTAAGATATTGTTCTATATGTATGATTTCTGTCTTGAAAACACTGTGGAGAATGCCAAGGGAGGCGACTGTAATACAGATTTGGGCTTTACCATTAATGTGTCTATTCTTTGTTTTGCAGTCACTTCCTGCATAACAGTTTTAATTTCATTTTTTGGATATCCCCTTTTAATAAGGCGCTGAGAAAATAACGCATATTGTGTTTGCAAATCTACTGGATCGTTCGTACATCTCTTAAAGCGAAGCATTTCTCCTTTAATTATGCCTCTGAAAGTAGAGGATGGGTGGCATGAGGATCTCTCTAAAAACTGATAATTTTCAGTCATTCAGACAAATTCATTCCAAAAACAAGTTATGTTTGCTTTGATCGAGAACACATAAGCATCAATGATTGCAGTTTTGTCGACAACTTTATAGGAAACTTGCAATACCTTCAACTGTCAGTGCCGTGCTGATATTGTGTTTATTGTTTCTACACAATAATGTTTCCTTATCTATTCTTGTTTGAAGGATTCACCATTGCAGATAATTTGTATTAAAGATTGCAATGTAACAGGTTTTCTTTATTTGAGGACGTCGGAGCCGAGTGGGCTAAGTAGTCAAACTACCGTATCTGTCATATATGAATTTTTGGAAATTACTTTTCAGAAATTAGGCCGTTAATGTTTGCAATTGAACTGTTGCACACTTTTCATATCGAATCTTTTATAGCGGTATGGGTTTGTCTAATTGTCGAAGGTTGTATGGTTGCCTTTGAATGTTTACTGCATCTTCATTTTAGCTTAGTTGGATATCTGTCTCATTTGAAAACATACCATTTTGCCTGTTAATATTGAACACACGATGGTATAAAAATCAAAAAAAATTCTTACAGGAAAACTATCACGTCCAAAGATTTGCAATACACAAATATCTATACACGGAAGTACCATTTAATCTATATAATGCATATGCTAAGCTATAACATCGGATTTGTTCTTCTTATGATGAACCAAACTTGCAATAACATTGCCTCCGTTTTACAACTTAGAAATTTGAATCTAACGATACAATTATCCTGACCCCCCCTTAAAGTACAAATGTCCTACAATTATGAGATAATTCGTGGGTATAACACTAAGGTATACAACCTAGAGATGCCGGGACATTTCTGTTGTTCGACAAGTTCGAAGATCAAACTGAAATTGAGAATAAGAAAGGGGAATATGTTCAAAAGACAACCCGAACAAACATCAGCAGAAGGCCAACAATGGGTCTTGAACGCAGCCAGAAAAGCACGTAAATGGAGACTAGACTCAGCTGGCCCCCAAACACAAATGTGTACTAAGTCAAAATGGACGTCATACTAACTCAAAAACATATAAACTCTGTATAAAAATGGAAATTTGTATAACCAACCAGTTCCTACAATTTCCATAGCATACTTTTGTCTTTGAAGGTTATACTATTAAATAACACGAACCCAATTTAAAACTATGGTTGATATCATGTGCTATGGAAGGTTCAGCGGATCCTGCTCCATATATGACACCCATCGTGTTGATTATGTATTTATTTGGAACACGATACCTCAACACACACAATTGTTGTTTTTCTTATAGTCACAATGGTTTGTACATCGGTGCAAGTATGATAAACATGATAGATAACTGCACCTTTAAACCCCAACTCCAAGTATAAGAAAATATGAACAATTTTGATTTTATGAATGTTTTATTTATCGTTAGTCATCTTTTCTACAACTGGTTTAATTATTTAATGATACTTTCAATTTATCCTCTAAGTCACTTATTACATTAACATCTTCCAACTGTGCCGAAATGATTAGTTTTGGTAATTGACTTGTTTCCGTATATGCGACAGCTTTAAATCTAGGTTTTGATAAGCCTGCAATGATGAATAGAATTAAATATATCAATCCTTAATGCATGCTTCACAAAAGTTTCAATCTTCATATGCTCATTCGCTCTAATATTATGTGCATGACGTTATACACATGTTGATAAACTTTCATTTTTTTGTTAATATTTTGTTTGGCGCAATTTTGTTATATAGATTTCTATCATTTTAACATCAACCTGAATTGAATATATATATGACTAAAATATTAAAAAGTTAAATGTTAATACATTGTATTGACTATATCAACATAATAAACTCATCATAGATACCAGGACTAAATTTATTATATACGCCAAACGCGCGTTTCGTCTACAAAAGACTCATCAGTGACGCTGGGTTCCAAACAAGTTAAAAAAGCCAAATAAAGTACGAAGTTGAAGAGCATTGAGGACCAAAATTCCTAAAAAGTCTTGCCAAATACAGCTATGGTAATCTATGCCTGAGGTAGAAAAGCCTTAGTATTTAAAAAAAATCAAACATTTGTAAACAGTAAATTTATAAATATAACAATATCAATAACAATTCATGTCAACACAAAAATAAACTGCTATACTAAATTACAAATTAGCCTCAGAATCAAAAGAACTATGGGTAATCTCATTGTCCATACACAAAAACGAGAATAACGTTACGTCATTCATCCAGTTCCTATTGTTTAGAACGTTTAAAACTCATCACAACGTTTTGATGAACGCCTGTGAAAATAACACCCAGAATGCATTTGATTTTGAAACGGCGAATTATAATCATAATTCAAAGAAATGAATTATAATTTTACATATAAATTACATATTATGTATTGTCTTTAAAGTGACGGATGCCGAGCATTCGTGGATCTAAATAGTTTGGGAGAAAATTGTGATTTTACAAAATTGTCGCATCGGTTTTACTAATACTTTTTTAGTAATCAATAATATGTTATTTGGTGAACTGTTTCATTGGAAAGCATACCAAAAAGTAAAAACACAAAAATACCGAACTCCGAGGAAAATTCAAAAAGGAAAATCAAAAATCAAAAGGCAAAATCAAAAGTCCAAACACATCAAACGAATGGGTAACAACTGTCATATTCCTGACTTGGTACAGGCATTTTCTAATGTAGAAAATGGTGGATTGAACCTGGTTTTATAGCTAGCTAAACCTCTCACTTATATGACAGTCGCATCAAATTCCATTAAATTGTCAACGATGCATGAACAAAACAAACATACTCAAAGAGTAAAAATGTCAAAAATAGGGGTACAACAGTCAATATTGTGTTATCATCTTAATATCTCTACATAAACAACAAATGTAACAAAGAAGCACAAAAAGGCATACATTAATTTAACATTCTCATTTTGCTTTTCTTATACGGCTGAATTTATCTATGTAAAGTCTACCCATAATGATAGAAGGTTTCATTCACACATTCCTATTTAATTATATATCCATGCATCGTCCTTAATGCGAATTCATAGTAAACCTAAAGTTACAATCAGTATAAGTATAGCTATTAAAGGTACCAGGCTTATAATTTATTGTGCCAGACGCGCGTTTCGTCTATAAAAAAACTCATCAGTGACTATGAGATCACAATAGTTAGAAGGTCAAACAAGTATCAAGCTGATAAGCATTAAGGACCCAATATTTTAAATAGTTGCGCCTAATCTGGCTTAGGTAATCTATGTCTGTGTTAAGAAAATCCTTAGTTTTTCGAATAATTTATATATATATATATATATAAGAAGACTAGAATATACAGATCTTGAACACCAACACATTTCACTAGTAATTTGAATTATGCAGTGGCTAAATTTAAAAAAAAGTATGAACTAAATGAAACATACCTAAACCATCTTTAACCGGCATCCAGTTTGATTTACGGTTGAGGAGGTTCCTCTCCTCTGTTTCTAATAAAAGCGAGCTAAAATTGTGTTTATCAAGAACAATTAACTTCACTAATCGAAGATATGGATTATTTTCAATTTTCAAAACAAGGTCTCGAATAATCTTTGATTGCGTTCGTAATGGTAATGAATCTACAAAAATACATCTTATTTAGTGGAAGCATACTTGTATGAATATCACTATATATAATCAAAAGTGGGAATAATTGTTTTGTCATCTTAATAGTTGGTATTAATATTACATTTTGATTGATGGGCATTGATTTGATTGACGCCACTTTTTATTTAGAATCGAACGAGCTGCACTTATTCCCGGCGTTTTCCTTAGTTTCATGGCCTTTGTTGTCTTGTGTTATTTTAACATTTAGTTTCTTGTGTACAATTAGAAGTTTAGTTAGGCGTACATTATCACTGAACTAGTATATATATATTTGTTTAGGGGCCAGCTGAAGAACGCCTCCGGGTGCGGGAATTTCTCGCTGGACTGAAGACCTGTTGATGACCTTCTGCTGTTGTATGCTGTTGAAAAGTGTCATAACTCCCTGACCTGTAGACATAATGTCTAAACATTAAAATCAATCGAGATTCATCTGCATTTGCATGTAACAACCTGTTCACCACATACGTATACGTTAGTTCAAAGAATAGGTATACTTAATACAAATTGATATTACCATCATTTTCAAGTAAAGAAATTGTAATTGTTGACAGTCTTTCCTCCAAAATGAACTGAAAGACGTTCGCCATGTTCTTTTCATAATTGGTGCTATTTGAACAAAACACTTTTACGGACCAGAAAGAACAGCCATGTTTATCCTTTATCATCCCGTCCTTACTATCCTTCAGCACTGAACTAGCTGAAAATTTGAAAATAATCATCGATCATAAAACTGGACATTACAAAATGTATACATGAGAACACAAACTAGATATGTATAGTATTAAATAAAGAACAATTCATTGAACCGATGATAACATGGCAGTCTATGACAGTTAATGGCAGTATTGGTTATCTTCTCCCATCAACATAAACACACACTAATACCGACTGAAGTTTAAATCGCATCTCCTTTAATTATTTGATGCAAAAAAGCATAATCCACTGAACAATATTAAGTATTTTGATAATGTCAAACAATTAAGTGCGTATATCTCAGGAGATCGGAAGATATTCTGAAAGTTTGTTTTTCCGTATCTCGCTAAAATTGTTAACTATTTTTTTTTTTGAAAAATAACGTTACCTCAAATAATATAAAATTACAAATACCTTGTCTTTGATTTGAAATAGTTATCAGAGCCTCGCTTTGATGAAAACTAGTGCATGGTAAATGAATGATAATGATTTTCGTATCATTACATCTCGGATGGATTTCTAAGATGGATTTTGTCTGATGCAAAAACTCTGAAATATTCAAATTTGGAGTTTTAATAAGAGTTATAAATATTAATAAATATGCATTGGTGTCTGATATGTAATTTGATGGTCAGAAATTAAGGCATCGTAATTACCTTGCGAGTATTCGTTTCGTTATACAGTAATGTTTATTATGCATGTTTGGGAAATTGGTATTGTTGGTATATGTCTTCATTGTACTTCTCACACAACTAGTAGACGATTCAAATCTCAACACATATTGTTTTGTACTATGTGGTGCTCAGCTACAATTATACTGTTTATCCAACACTTACGTCTAAGCATGTTATAAACAATTTTGAGCAATTATAATCTACATTTTTACAAAACATTAGTTAATTTGAAAATAAATTATTATCTAATAACCGTTTGTTCAATGCATAAATGTACATACCCTCAGAGAAGAGTTCTAAATCTGGTCCGATCACTGATTTAAATGCCTATACATAATGAATAGATATTATTCATCGGTACTGCTTCACGATTTTCAAATAATTTCTTACATTTAAACATTACAAATCCCATTTCGACACAACTTCAGCATATATTTGTAGTGATACAGTTGAGTTTTGGAGGGTTTCCAATATAAATACATATAGCTTGTCATTACTGTTCTGACGTATTTGGAGAGATGGGAGTCGGCAAACATCTTCATTGGTATGTTTAATTTCTTTAAAATTATCCAATGCATTGCATATGAATTAAAAAAAAAAGTTTCGTTCACCCTTTTTGTTCTTATAATGTCCTGTACAAAATCAGAAATTTGGCAGTTGATATCAAAGAGTCCATTTATGTTGTAACTCATTTTGTCTGATGTTCCGTGTTTTTTTTCTTATAGTTAATGTGTTTTCTTCAGTTTTAGTTAGTAACGAGGATTTGTATTTTTTTTATCGATATATTTGTGACTTTTAAACAGTGATATTCTTCTGTTGCTTTTATTTATCACTCATACATTACGATGTTCAAAAGATTATCAATGTAGAAAAAGGAAGGATACTGTTATTATAATTTTGATAATATGAATTTTCTTAGAATGCTGTACAATATTTACCTTTTCTATCAAAACATCGTTTAAGTACACGGATATTTTTGGAATTTTAGAAGGACTTTACTTTTACCTATAAAGAACTCGATAGTACAAGGTTGAAGTTAATAACCATTTTTGAAGAACGATGCTCATACTTTATCAGTATACAGTGTGATCTGCCTTATCCGAGACCTTAGTATTCCAACATCTTGCTTTAACCGACACATTTTCTTGGTCTTAAAATATGCCAATCCTTGAAGTATTTCGTATTTTCTGGTCACCAAGTGTGTCAAATGAGACAAGTTACACGGTATCTACGTTTAACATTTATATTTATATATTAAGCTATATATCAATTTCATTATACCTACTGACTTTAAAAACGCAACACTCATTTTGTAGGTTTTTTTTACCAAATCATAATAGATTCTCACACATCTTCTATTTATGCATACCCTACTGCTGTGTCGTAAGAAAAAAATCAGCATCTGACTTACCGGTTATTAAACATACCGGTTTTTGAAATCGTATTAATTTCTTAAAACGAAATTGGGAACACATAAAAGATTTTTTCCCTTTCGTTTTACTTCGTAAAACTGTTCTTTCAATCCTTGACCAAACTTAAATCATTTGAAAAATGTTCCATCTCCATATTGCCAAGAAAAAATGAATAGAAAACTTGATCAGCCCCCATGAGAATAATGCAAACAAGAAAACGTGAACGTGCTGTAAACACACAGTTTGAATTCAAATACTCGTCGTTCTGTCTTTCCGACAACGATACTGATCGTCGGTATTTGTTGCTGACCATCAATGACCTGATCAACATGTAGTGAAAAATGCAACGCCAATAGAAGTTGAATACGCAATGCATTTGCGGCACATGCTAACGGCCGGAACGTCAAATGCTTTCGGATTGCCGAATGCAATGCACACTGGCATATTTTTTCCCATAAACTGAACTGTCAAACAATTGACTGAAGAAAAACATTTAAGCCCTCAATTTCCAACCGCATAATTGCTGAAAACCATTGTAATGTGTGGAACAAAGAAAAAATCAGAAGGTGTAAAACAGAACCCCAAAACATGTCGAATAGAATTGGTTGACATTTCTGACAATAATGTTGACGTTTGTGACAGACAGGCATTGCTTTTAACGGTGATACATTCATTAAAAAAATAATAAAAATAATAATTGAGTGTTGCGTTTCTGAAGTCGGTCACTATATTATACCTCAATTGACTTCTTATCATCTGGATGCAATACCACTCTTATTTCATTCAAATGCATGTGCCTGTAACGATACTTAAATTTGTCAAAAGCATTGCGCATTGTCTGAGCTACATCACCCCAAGGGTATTTCAGCCTTCCAGTTCCAAAAACTGGAAATGCTATACTCTTGCATTTGTCTTTCTCTGCTTGTATTAGGCAGTTGTACACTGCTAGTTCCAAAATCTTAAATAAGAAAAGATGATTCTTTATTATCATGTCATAAGAAAAACATTACATGTACTAAGTCTATGGATTTCTTTTTGGGATGTTCTTTGCGGAATAATATTTCTTTTTTTTTTTAAATTTGCCATGATATTTAGTGCTTTTGTCAATGATGGATTTTATTGCCTCCATTTTCGGAAACATCCAATCATCTAAAACTATATAAAAACTCACAGGTGTAAACGGTGAATGCATTTTTATTCGTCAAGTTGGATGGTTTGAATCATATTTTCAACGAAGTACACTGTTATACTGTTTTTGCTTATACCACTAACATGACTAAATAACATATATAAACCAAAAATACGAAATTTCCCCAACTCAAATATAATACTTATTTCCCTAACATACATTAATCTACAATATTGTTAACTTAGACATTTTCATACAATTGCAATGTTCTATTGTTCAAGAATCAAGCGTTATAAGCCAAAAAAAATACCCTTATGCAAAATATGATAAAACCGTAAGATATTGACGAGACATGCCATTCTTATTTTCGCAGAAATGTTTGATTGTGTATTGAAATATCTAGAAAATAATAACCTGCAAGTATATCAACTTTTACACTATAGTTTGTTTTCAGTTTACTTGATTTCCATTGTTTTAGGTATGTATTACCATACGCACATATGATGTTGTTTGTTGATGAAATTGTTATATGTGAAATAAAAAAAGAAGTGAAGAAGGCCATATAAACATAAACAATTGAAAAGCCGGAAAGGTAAATATATTATCTTCTCGAAATGCACACGATAATCGCAGAGAAAATAAAACATGACATTCTTAATCATAATTTTACTTACCTTCTGTGAAAACTCAGCATTAGCAGTCCATAATGGTAGAGAAAAATGATAGATATATTTCCAGCGTTTCCCTCCCGAAGTTATCGCTAAGCTTCCATAGTCGATGCCATTTGGATATTTCTCGTGACATTCATCAGAGAGACATTTTCCAACTTGCTTCAATATTAACAATGAAACAGCTCCTTTTTGAAGCTGCAGTTCTCTGTTTGTACTGTTTACTATGATATCAGTCTAGAATGGTAATAAAATATGAAACTTTCTGTTTTCATTCAAATATGAGCAACTGAGCGCTTTCTTACAAGATAAACAGTTATGCCATAGTATATTTGGGAAGTCCCAATGAGCTCCCACCAGAGACACAATTAAAAGAATGTAAGCAACTATATGTTGTTTTGTCGACTGTCTTAACGCTTGTAGCTATACATTTTTTTTTCTATTGTATTCGTGTGTTATTGTAAATATTATTGATCATCCAGTTCATTTGATAGATTTTAGTCTGGACCAACGCAATTTACACTATATACTTGGTTTACAGTTTGATTCAGAGGAACACCGACATAGCTATTTAAAACAATTGGTTTTGTAATTGCTACTACAATTTGTTATTAATTAGTATTGATATTCTCACTGTTAATAATAAGCGTAAGATAAGTCATACACATCTAATCTTGAAATTCATCTAAATTCTTTCTTAATTTTTGGGAACTCGTTTATTAATTCAAATGTGAAGTCACTTTGAGCGTAACACTGGTTATGGCTAACAAGACAGTGGTTTTTTGTATTCTAACCATTTTTGTTCTGTAGCTAGTCACCACTTCAGTTTACAGCGGTATACTAATGTGGCCTTTATTTAACAATAAATATAACCGGCAATGTACAGTCAACTGTAGAATGCCCTAAACCAAAAACATAACGAAAAAAATACAGCTTGATTTCATCATAGCATAAACTTTATGCTTCAGGTGACCAAAAGAGTTAATATATCTCTTTAAATTTAATTAGGACTTAACTTGCCGACAACTTTTTTCAAATGGACAAAAATATTTTTCATCAAATAAAAGCCGTCGAAACAAATTTGGCCAAATCTTGCGAGATGGTATTTCAAATTTTCCTACCTTTTCGTCAATAATGTTTCCAACTATACTTTCAAAAGTTATATCTGAATTTTTTTCTGAAAATGAAAAATGTACTATGTATTTACTATAGATTAGAGGCAGATATATTTCCAATGAAAAAAAAGTCTCCATTTTATATCATCTATCTTCTAGACAATCAGTAATATCAGTACTTTTTCTCTTACTCATACATGATTTATCCTTTTCCGAACGGGGCGTCGATGGCCGAGTGGTCTAGTCGCTACTACTGTAATCATTAAACAGTCAACACTACGGTTATAAGTTCAAACAACGCTCGTGCGGGTGCACCTGACTCAAATTTTCATTGACTATGATTGTCAGTTGTCCTATCGCAGGTCGGTGTTTTTTTCGGGCATGTGATTCGTTTAATCTCAGTTCGTCATTGGTCAAAATTCTATAATGACGTCGAATTTGTTTGCTCCCCTCTGAATTTCCTATTGTAGCGTCATGAAAAAGGACGACCATGCCTGATGACGTCTCATCGAACAATTACGACTTTTTGTAGATCACTCAAAACCAATACGATAAATAACCACTTCAGTCAATTATATTTTGCTATTATGTTATGAAACTTCTGGAAAATAATTTTCGATGCCAAGTTCCTACACAAAAGTTAGCATAGAAATTTCTTGTTCACTCTTAAGAATTAAGTACTTCAGGTATTTGAAATAACATTATTTTCATTATCATAATAGAAGTCTACTTGGGATTTTGTTTGAAACATTTTTAATTAGCAAGTATTTGAAACATGTATACAATTATTTGTTGTTGACAAACTATTTTAAACAATTTACGATGCGCGGTATTTTTTTTTTAAATATCTCATAGAAAATGATTAATCATTGCAAACTGACAACATTTCATGAGAACAAACCTGAGTCACAAACCGTAGATTTTTATCATACAATCTCTTGACATAGGAAACAGGAATATTAACAAACGTATACGGTACGAAAAATTTCACACGATTTTATTAGGAAGCTGACAAATAATCAAGACTAAATTAAAATATATAAATCGAAACCTTAGATATTTTCAACAAAAGGAAACTTGAATATTTGTCAAAATGAATGAATAGTTATCAAAGGTGCCAGGATTATAATTTAATAATGAAGATCAACTTCAAAATATAGGTCAATACATCACCAATCAGAATGAATTGAAATATTCAAAATATTTAATGACACAAAGATCAATCAGGAGCATGATCTATTTATTTGTTCGAGCAATTGAGACACACCCGGTGTTTGGTGGGAAAGTAACGTATCATGAGTAGAAACATATTTTCACGATGTATTTACATAAATGATCAAGCTTCTAACATATCTAAGTCAATACAATTTATAATCTAAGGATGTAATTTTTAGCATTAAAATTTAACAGTTTCGTCTTCGAAAATTTATTTAAAAAAAATATTTCGACATTTTAGAAGCGGTAACATGTAAATACAAAATCATTGTAGAATTGAATATTTATCAAAATAGTGCACATATATTTCTGTACTACATGTATTCAACCTTACCTTTGTCATTTAACGGTTCATCTCTATAGGTAGGTACTTTACTAAAATCGTAAAAGTTTAGTGAACTTGGTCCGCTTTTCAGCATCTTAGTTAATCTTTCGGTCATCTTGAGGTCCTCATAGCACAAATATATAACTTTTAAATGCTTCAGTTCTGATTTGAAAAATGCTGCATTAAAGTGTTGTAATAACGTAACTTCAGGTAGACTATCACACATTTTCAATGGTATTGCTAGGCTGTTCAGCTTTTCTTCCTCTATTTTTGCAAATTTTCCTTGTAAATGCTGTATAACTTTGTCTTGGTCTGGTACCCCTAAGTAGGGTAAATTCCAAAACAGCTTCCTAAGAGATTCGTGGTCTACTCTTCTATATCTTTCTACTTGAGGACCATTAACAAATATTAGAGAATTCAATAACTTATTTACAGAATTTGGTCTGTTTTTGTCAGTATCTATTAAAATAGAAAAGGAATACGCGAATACCGGATGATATTATATTTTCCACTTTTTACGTGTTTATTTTCATAGAAGGTGGGGCCAAACAGACTTTGAGGTAATTTATTTTATCTGTGAAAGAACAGAAAGAACAACAGCGAACCTAGTCCTACCTTAAATTGGAAAAAAAGAAGATCGGAGCCAACATTTGTTTAATTGTTCATTGAACTCCAGACAAAACGTTTTTTTTCTGGTATTCGTGAATAACTCTTATTGATGTTGTATGAAATATTCTACAAATTAATAATGGTATATTTTAGCTTGTTGTTCGGTGTGAGCCAAGGCTTCGTGTTGAAGGCCGCGCATTGACCTTTAATGGTTTACTTTTATAAATTGTTATTTGGATGGAGAGTTGTCTTATTGGCACTCAAACCACATCTTCCTATATCTATATATGCTATATTTTATAGTCAAATATGTGTACATGTAACAGTAATACACCGAAGGATATGTGTGTCTGCATAAGAAATCTCGACGGCCGGATGCCGGTGTGGTTTCTTATCTAGACGCGTCGTATCCAGAGTTGTATAAATCACTTGCACCGTATGCTAAAAAGTATTTTTTTGTAATTGAAATCTCTCTAGTAAGCTTACTTTATATATCTTCGTTATATATATAGATAAAGGCTATATTTTAACCAAAAGTACTTACCTGTTTAATTAAGGTAATCATAAATTTAATGTATTTAATATATGTTACGATTTTATTTTTTTTTAAAAACCGCTTCTCCGGAATAAAGAAACCTTCATAATCGGACAGACTGAGGGAAAGGTGTGTCGGGAATAAAAGCCCGACGACAGGACACGCTCAACATCGAAACATGCAGATAGCATATTAAGGAACTCCCTTTTTGGGGGCAATCTTAGCTTTCTTGGAGATAGAATCCCCGATTTTGTTTTAGATCAACACTTTAGAATAGAAACATATGACTGGGATAAAAATTTGTATTTTCAAGCAAAGGAGAAGTCAAAAGACTTTGTTTTATTCTAAAATAGAAACTAATACTTAATATTGTTCTCGCTATTGGAATTTCCAAAGATGTGTGTGCGTTTTTTTTTTATATCTTGAAAACAACTTGTAGTGAACACTCTAAGTAATTTCTTATGCTCATGCTATTTATAAAATAATAATCAATTTATATTGTTATGAATAACAACGAACTGTCTTTACGAGATGTCGAAGCAAGTTTTTCCAACCAGAAAACCCCGCTCGTCACAACCTGTGGCCAAAATGCATTGTTATTCGTAATAATAAATCTATTCAATTTAGTTTTGTATCAGAAAAAGAATCTAGTATAACAAAAGAGCTGGGTTTAAGAAGTAGTTATACGTTTCGAAATACTAGTATGAACAATCCATACGATACTATGTCATAGTTTATTTGTAAAAACACATATTTCGGATGTTTTTGACACATCGAAAGTTTTTTAAAAGAGCTATGTTTGCACAAAACTCCGGTACTATAGAGTAAGAGAAAACTGAAATATCCAAACACATTCAGCTAAAAAGCTAAATTTAAAAAAAATACGAATTGAAAAAGAGAGAGCGATGTTCTTGTATCAAACTTAACGTCGTTGGTTATTTTATGCCGTTTTATTTTCTGATCATTATTGCAATACCAATCGGTGTTGCACATTTCAATTTCTCACAAAAAGGCCATTTATATCTTGGTTTATGGTATTGGCTTTGTCGAAGGTCGTACCACAACCTGTTATTTTGCAGACACATCTTTTTAATTTGATAGTTCAGTTAGTAGCAATGATACCACATCATACCTTTTTTTGGTTCTGTGATAAGTTCATAATGCACAATGTTTTGATTTGTATTTACCCATCAAATCTGATGCACAAACAACATCATCCGTTAAAAGTTTTGCAGCAGTTCCGCACACCAAAACAACATGAATACCTTTATCCCAATTGACACACTGAGCTACATATTGTAAAGACGGATGTTGGATTTCTAATGATAATGTACATTTAAACTGTTCTTCTAGATGACGTAAATGTTGCAGGATATTTTGGTACAGTGTATTCTCGTTTGTGATGTAACAGGACCATTTTTTAGTCGATCCATCTGTGGGTAGTTCTACAATAAACGATAGAGTAATTTCAATAATAATACAAAAAAAAAGTTGTAGTTTTAAAAATTAGTTTAAAATTACAGATTAATGTAACTACTTAAAGATAGGCGATTTATACATGCTATACCAGAGGACATTCAAACTATAGATCGAAAAACATACTGACAACGCCATGACTGAAAAATGTAAATGACAAATAGATAATTATTAGTACATAACATCGAAAACAAAAGCCAAAGCAACAGGAACCCCACCACCATTAATGGTGATCACAGGTGCTCCGGAAGTGTTGTCAGTTCCTGTTTAGCATGTGGCACCTGTCGCGTTGCTCATATTATTTCAAAAAAGGTAAACAGTCCAATTCGGTAGCTTACATTCGCGAAAAATAAACAGAATGGTTATCTTTTTGAAGATATAATTATAAAGGCAACAGTAGTAAACCGATGTCCAAAGCTCATAAATCGATAGAAAAAAACAAACAAAAACCGAGGGAAACTCATTTAATATAAAAGAAGATTGACGACCTAACAATAAAATATAACACACACACAAACGAGCTAAGAATTAGACAAAATCAACAAATATAACATCAAAACTATATAAATGAATATGGGATAGAAAAATACCGTGACACGTCTTATAATAATGTGAATTCACACTCAAATACAAGAGGAAACAAACGACACAAAAGAAACAACGGTAAAATGTAACACACATAGAAACGAACTATAATATAAGAATGACAACATACAGGTTTTTTTTTTAAATTTAACTAGTTTACCAATTTTATTCTATAGCGTCATTGTCCTTGCAAACTTCATTTTGTAGACATTTTCAAACATTTTGTTTTGTTAAGGATATTTAATGTTTACACACTTAGAACTTGGAATTGTCAACATTTAAGAAAATTTTGCCGAAAGTAAAATAAAACCTGAAATGAATTAGAAATTATTCGCGTATTCCCTACAAATAAAAAAGAGTTAAAGGTAATCATGTTTAATCTGAAAAGTAAAATCACAAAAATTTAAACAGTCATTTTGACCTACACGTCTCTTTAAAGATGTAATACCACCATTGTTGTCCCAATTAGCATGATTAGTCTTTGTTAAATGATTGTGCAGATTTCTTCTTTGTTTCAAATACAAAAAAAAATGGCATAAGTAAAGTGTTATCCTAGCTGTCCAGCCAGTACTTAAAACAAAATTTCACATACCATTTTGTTGCATTTAAGAAAACAAAAACATAACTAGAAGCTAACAAATAAAATGTTTACCTCTTTTTTGGACATATGTTATTCCTAAATTTAATGAACGTCATCATACAATTTTTCTTTGCAAGTTTGTACCCAAATGACAAAAAAATGAAATTAAGAAAAGAACAAGATTAATCTCAATTTACGTATACCAAAATGAAAATAAAGTAACGTCAAAGGCCTATTTTAAATTATTTAGAACGTTTTAAACCAATTTCATCGTTTCGGTGAATGCTTTTGAAAATATTACCCAGAATGCAATAAATTCTGAAACGGCGAATTGACAATGAACCTACCTGAAACTGATAACTCACAATCAGCTTTATTACATATGTTATAATTTAGTTCTTCGTGTAAAAGTCTTGCTACAATGTCTTTCGTGGACGCTACAACAATGCATTGCTCGAACTGTTTATGAACAAGACGTTTGTTGATGTTTTTTAGGACGATAGATCTGAAGTGCGTTGTTGCTATAAAAGGCTTACGTCCACCAATTGCCTTGGTAGAAAATCCAGCCATTGAAAACTGCTCATAAATGACTGATTGGAATACTTTGGGGTCTATCGTCCTCCGACTTCCTATGCATAATTGTCCATTTAATATTTGCCATTCAGTTTCCACGTTCCTTTGCCATAGACAATTGTTTAAAACAATTACTGCATCTTGAAATTGTAAAAGTTCAATAAATAAAGCATCAACTGTCAATCTCAAAAGAACAGGATTACTCGACAAGCGTCTCACATTATCAACCGCCCTATTAATATCTGTTGCTATGTCGACAAACCCTACAATATGGATTCTACCTTCATCATCATAGAAAAAGTGTACTAGCTTATCTTCGACTTGCGTTGATAACTTGAGTAACAAAGATTCCTTAACTCTACTCGTCTTTGGTGTAATTTGTATTACGAGTTCCTCAGCCTTATTTCTTAGAATGTCAGTAATCTCACGAAATGAAATATAGTCATTTGAAAGCATTTCGACAACCACTAGCTCGGAGGAATATGTCAGATTGCACCTGTCAAAGTCCTTTTCGATTGCATCTGTAATTTCATGGAAGTGATTTAGCAGAAAAAAATGCATTTTCATTGGTTTAATGATATCTGTTATGTCCTTACTGTCTACCAGTCCTTTTTTGTTTTTTAATGTAAGTTCCAGTTTGACCCATACTTTAGTGAATTCAACATCAGAAAGATTGGCGTCGTCTTTGTGTTTCTCTAATTCTAAAACAATACAATGTGATACAAGACTTAACAACTACTAAATTAGAGCAAAAACATAATGAAAACAAAGAGTTCCTCCTGTTTAATAAACTTAAGGCACAATATAAGTATTTTTTGCGCCTATCCCAAGTCAGGAGCCTCTGACCTTTTTGAGTCTTGTATGATTTTTAATTTTAGTTTCTTATGTATAATTCAGAGTGTAGTATGATGTCCATTATCACTGAACTAGTAAACATATTTGTTTACGGGCCAGCTGAAAGATGCCTTAGAGTGCGGGTGTTTATTGCTGCGTTGAAGACCCATTGGTGGCCTATGGTTGTTGTCTGCTCTATGGTCAAGTTGATGTCTCTTTGACACATTCCTCATTTTTATTTTCAATTTTATCATGTCAAGTGAACACAATCATGTACAACCACTGGCTCTTAGATCACTGTGACAGCTTGTGAACAATCCGTTTCAAAGGGTATCACTATAACAGTAGTTTATACAACACTTTAAAATCTTTTCCATGTTTAGGTTGCCCCTTTCTATGTCTGTTTTAAAGATGACAACGAGTGTGTCCCGTGTGTTCCAATTTTAGTAACCCTTACCCGTTTCTCTTTCCCCAAATTTTGACATATACGGTTTCACAAGTATCCGAACATATGTGATCATATTTTATGCCCTATAAACGAACGAGTATGTAATTTAGGAATGAATTTACAATATGAATTATTGCATATTTTTCGCTTGTTGTATTATGTATCACTGAACTTTCAGAACAGATGAAAATAATGATTTGGCAAACGAATTATAACGTTTGCTCCACAATCTACATGTGACCCTAACTTCATGGTTAAAACATTCACTACCTCAACCACAAACGTTTTCCCCAGAAATGAACTTTTTTTTCGAATATCGTATTGCTATTATTCTTGAACCATGAAACATGATCAACATATTTATTTGGGATATGAATGCATTAGTCCATATCCAAACTAACGTAACTGTAACTTCAAGGTATATCGCTAATAAGTCATTTCTTATTTTTTTTACTGATCGTTCTGTGACAAATTTGACGTAAAATATGTGTGTCCCTTAAAAATATAAAAGAAAATATTCATACTAACCATTAGAATCTGCAATAAATACTTTGTCAAAATCGCTACCGAAGGTTGCACTGTCGAATGATTTATAAGATATAAGGAATGGTACTCTGAAGAAAAAAGAAAAAAACCCACCATAATAAAGTTTGTTTCTTGAGAATTTTAATAATCATCTAGTACTATAGTTATTATAGTACATGTAATATAAACGTTTTAATTTCGTGATAACTTCTGTCTAAAAAATGTATTTCATTGGAATATAATATAAGTTAAATGTACTTAAAGTCAAACGATTAATTAGCAATAGGTATTACAAAGAATAGTTAAAGAATGAATAATGAAATGACAATGAACGGCAAAAAATTATGGTGCATGTATGCTTATGTTTTATAAAACAGAAATGACGTATTGATAATTGGCAGGAAACATTTGTGTCAGTGTGAAATATTTTTCTTCTGTAACATCTGTACTTTTATGAATAATTGAACCGGTAGTTAAGGAAAAATAGAAAGAAAAGGACGAAAGCTATAAAATGCTGAAAATTCGTGTTTCAGTAATTGTAGTTTAAATTATCTAATTGTTGTTTAAAATTATTAGCAGGTAGATTATACGAAATAAAATATGATACAAGAAGATAAAAATTGCCACAGAATGTAATGATAAATGCATATTGAAACACAAAAGTAATATTGCAGGTAAATCATAAAGAAAGTTATTCAAGAATTAACATGCAATTCATTTAGGATTGATAACTATTTTATCATACATAGATACCTATTCAATTTATTTTAACAATGTTTACACAGAATATTTTCAGTTCAAAATCTGTTCCCATATACATTTTTGTCAAAACTATAATACGTTCTTCTTCAAACGGAAAGGAGTTTTTTTTATTTGAACATATACTCGATAAATATTACTATTGTATTTTTTTACTCACCCTTTCTTGGAAATAGCTATTATAGATAAAAGTATATTTAGAATAAGTTGAAAGTTGAAAAAAAAGGAAGATAAAAACTATTGTTTACATTATAAATCTTCCGTTTTTCATTTTTATTTAAAAAAAATGGTCAGTTTACTGACAATACACGTACTTTTAAAAACGTTACCGGAACATTTTAAATATATTTTGCGATACATTAATTGATATGTTTGTACGTTTTCCCACTCTCAAAGTGCAAAATTGACATAAACATGTAAAGGCTGTTTTTCTTTTCTTTTGCGTTGTCAATAATCTCACATTGATCCTCTGTGTAATGTACGGCGAAGTTTACAAAATTGTTGTAAGTTAAAAGAAAGACCAGATCCTGTTATATTTTTTCTTTTTCTAATGAATTGCACAAGGGTTTAATTCCCTGTCATTTTTATTGTTAATATATGAATCAATGCTAAGAAGAGGATGGAAGACACCGAGAGACAAATTAAAGTCATTACTCGAAGACAATGACAACATTTCTTCAACCAAAACCATAATAAACCCAATCAAACAAAGGAGGATATCAGGATTTCCAGTGAATTGCACATATTATTGCAAAATCGGTGATAAGTATCATTCATATAAAAGAAATTAAGATGTCTTTGTGAGAACGATTATTGGAACATGATTTTCGTCATATGTGAACCTGATGTATTTTATCACGCCATCACGAGTTGGTTGACCGTTATGGAATAACCGTTTCACAAATGATATCGGATATGTTCCTTACGTCGTAACTACAATCCCCTTCTCTTTCATGAATTTGACCTACCGAATTAGACTATTTACCGGATTTGTAATCACATAAGCAACACGACGGGTGCCGCATGTGGAGCAGGATCTGCTTACCCTTCCGGAGCACCTGAGATCACCCCTAGTTTTTGGTGGGGTTCGTGTTGTTTATTCTTTAGTTTTATATGTTGTGTCATGTGTACTATTGTTTTTCTGTTTGTCTTTTTCATTTTTAGCCATGGCGTTGTCAGTTTGTTTTAGATTTACGAGTTTGACTGTCCCTTTGGTGTCTTTCGTCCCTCTTTTATAGTGTTTTTGGTCGATGCCACTGCTGGTTGAGTTTTAATTCCGCGAGGGTATCACCGGCCAAGTTGTCAACACTTCTTTTTGAGTTTAGATATCATTGATATGTTAATAATTATATATCAATTGTTAACAAAACTTTGAATGTTTGTAATACTAAGGCTTTTCTACCTCAGGAATAGATTACCTAAGCTGTATTTGGCTTTTTTTTTAAAACATTTTTGATCAGAGCGTCTCTGATTATTCTTTGGTAGACGGAACGCGTCTGGCGTAGATATAAAGTTTCAATTCTGGTATCTCTGATGATTTTATTTAGTAACGCTCAACTAACTCGTAGGGACGACCAAAAACTTGACTGACTGAAACGTAACCACTTAGTGTTTAGTGTAATAGTTTTGGTCTCGCATATTAACTGGGATATAAATACATCATAAGCAGGTTCGGCTGTAAAGATGCTAAATTGATATGGAAAGTTCAAAATAAACAAGTAAAACAATCTCTTTAGTGGAATAAATAGTGGAATAGTGGAATAAATTACTTTTGGATTGTCAAGAACTCGTTGGAAGTACTTGATAAATTGCATGCTTATATTGGTGATTTTGAATCTGTTCAAAGTTTTGATTTTTCTACCCTTTATACCACATTGCCTACCATTCTCATTAAGAAATAAATTCACACATCTAATTAAATTGGCATTCAAAAAATCTGAATGTGAATATATATGTTCAAACTCTTTTAAGTCCTTTTTTGGTAGCAATAAACAAAAAAACTATGTAAATTGGACATGCTTTGATACTATATATGCCCTTTAATTTTTACTAGATAGCATTTTTGTTCGCTTTGGGGATTCTGTATATCGTCAGATTATCGGAATTCCAATGGGGACTAACTGTGCACCACTTATTTCGGACCTGTTTTTGTATTGTTATGAGTTACAATTGATGACAAAAATAAGAAAAGACCCATCGAAACAACATCTGATAAACAAATTTAATAATACTTTTAGATATTTGGATGATATTTTGGCTCTCAATAATGACGACTTCAGTATGTATATTAATAAAATTTATCCTGTTGAACTTACTTTAAATAAAGCTAATACTAACAATACTGCCCTTTCCTCGATCTTGATATCTTTATCACTCACGGAAAGCTAAATACTAAAATTTATGATAAAAGGGATGATTTTTCATTTCCTATCGTTAATTATCAGTTTTTAGATGGTGACGTTCCCTTGTCACCATCTTACGGTGTTTATTTATCTCAACTTGTAAGATTCGCTCGTGTATGTAACAATGTTTTAGATTTTAACGAGAGAAATTTATGTATTACTGAAAAATTATTACAACAGGGTTTTCGATATCACAAACTAGTCAAAACATTTACTAAATTTTATCATCGGTATGAAGACATCATTCGTAAATATAGCTCAACATGCAGACTTCTTATACGTTCAGGTATTTCACATTCAACTTTTTATGGAAATATTCTTTATAAAGCACAAAGGTTTCAGTATTCACCTCAGAAAGTTACAAAACCTTTGAATAGACTTATTAAGAACGGATATAATTACGATACTGTTGTCAAGTCATTAAAGATTGCATATTTTGGCGTTAATATTGAGTCACTGATAAGGTCTTTGCATCGGAACTAAACACATTTATTCTAAAAACAGTTGTTGGCATGACACGGGTTATGTTCCTCACATATATGTTATGATGGTATGATACTAAACCCCTAACGGGAAGTATTGTGCCTGATGTTCATATGATGAAATCATAATCTTTCAGTCAGTTTGATTGAATTCTGGAGCTGGCATGTCAATTAACTGCTAGTAGTCTGTTGTTATGTATGTATTATTGTCATTTTGTTTATTTTCTTTGGTTACATCTTCTGACATCAGACTCGGACCTCTCTTGAACTGAATTTTAATGGGCGTATTGTTATGCGTTTACTTTTCTACATTGGTTAGAGGTATGGGGAGGGTTGAGATCTCACAAACATGTTTAACCCCGCCGCATTTTTGCGCCTGTCCTATGTCAGGAGCCCCTGGCCTTTGTTAGTCTTGTATTATTTTAATTAAAGTTTCTTGTGTAAAATTTGGAAATAAGTATGGCGTTCATTATCAATGAACTAGTATATATTTGTTAATTAGCTGAAGGACGCATCCGGGTGCGGGAATTTCTCGCCACATTGAAGACCTGTTGGTGACCTTCTGCTGTTGTCTTTTTATTTGGTCGGGTTGTTGTCTCTTTGACACGTTCCCCATTTCCATTCTCAATTTTATTTTTTATTGTAAAAGTGGTTTTCCAACCTACCCTCATTGTCAATTTTGAAATAAAAATTCAGTTATTATTACTTAAAATGATATAAACATTTTTTTTCAAATTCGCTGAGATGAATACGTTAGGTACAGTGAACAAACTTGATAATTTCATGAGAGGAAATCATCTTTGTACCAGAACGTATCGTTAAAAAGTAATGCCTCATATGAATTAACTTTTAACAATAAACATGAGTTCCTATTTTCAAATTGATGTGACCACAACGTCAATGAAAATAATTTTACCAAAATCACTGAAGAAGTAACGGACAAACAGACTAATGAACAAACATCCAGATAAGAAAATACACAGCCTTTATATTACTGAAGCTCTATCAGATTCAAAGCATCAAACCTTCGTTATTAAGATGGAAATAAATTTAAATAAGGGAATCAATGGTATTGGTTTAAAACACGGAAAATGCACACTTTATAAAAACATTTATCCTGATTCAGAGTAATTTCTCGCAATTTGATCGGCTGATATTGTCCTAATAAATTTCAGTACAATTTTTTATCGCGTCAATAGGAATTACCTCCCTTATTTATTATGTCAATTGGAATTATTTCCCTTATACCATTGACCTAATGAAAATAATAAAATTTAAGTTGCTTTATAGTTTTAATATGTTGAATTTTTCACAGTAATATATTTGGTTGATATTGTCCTAAAAATGGTTTAAAATATAATAATATGTAATTTAAAAAAATACCCGATATGAATTTTATTGTCCCGATAAATTCCTGTATTAGAACAATTGCACACTGTGTAACTAATAGACCAACGCGACAGGTGCCACATGTCGGGCAGGATCTACTTACCCTTTAGGCGCATCTGAGAATTATCCCCGCTGTTTTGGGATGTTCATGGAGCTTACTCTTTATTTTCCTATGTTGTGTTTTATGTACTATTATTTTTCTGTTTCTTTTTTAGCCATGGCGTTGTCAGTTTTATTTTCGATCTATGAGTTTAAATGGCACAACAATATCTTTCGCCCCTCTTTTACGAGTAAATAACTATATAATAGTACTATAAATTTATAACAAATCATATGTACTGATAGTCGAAATGATAATTAAAATGGTAACTGTACATGCGATGACATTCTAAAATTGATTGCGATTTTCTTAAAGCTAACTTTGAAATATATAACTGTTAATGAAAGTGCTGCAAGTGAAATCAGAATTTCTGTTTTTGTTCCTGTCGATCATGGGACAAACAAATTATTAGGAGTTATATTTGACATTTCTGTTTCAAGTTCAATTATACAACAATATACATACTAACCATCAGAATCAATTTCGTCATTTGAAAACGATGACCTGAATCCGATAAAGTCGCTTCCTTTTTCATTTTCAGATTAACAGGACATACTCGATGATTTCCTGAAAAAAGGTCTCTATTAGAAATAAATATTAGGCTGAGTTATGTTGCAAAACGTCATAAACCACTGGATTATGTAAGTTAGTTTAGTAGAAACTGACTTTTTTGCTCCAGTAAAATAAAATTAGTATCGGATTATTTTAACACGCGAAACTGCTTTTATTATGTTCATTTCAAGTAAGGCAAGTCAATAGAAAAACTTGCAAATGGTCATTAGTAGAAAAAATGTTTTTCTATATAAAAATTCAACAATATAGAAATAAACCATCATCGATATCGGTATAAATGCACATCTTTGTACCGAATATATGATTTAAAATATTCACAAGATTCTATTGAAATTCAAAAGAAATAACCGGATAAACAGCGCAGTGTTCTAAGCTCTTTTTATTTTGACCAATATTTCTAGAGATCTAGAAAATTATGAGTATGGACGTTTTTTTTTTTACGCTGTCGATAATTATTTCTCTTTTCATGAGTGTGTTTGGTCTGATCGCAGCAGGAAGTCTCACTATTGATTCCAAAAAGATAAACCGTGGTAATTGAGAGTGCATTTCGTTTGATATGTTTCAGCTTTTGATTTTGCCATTTGATTAGGAGGAGTTCAGTAATTTTATGATTTTTATTGTGACGGGGACACAAAAATTATCCGCAAAAATATTCCGTTGTTTAAAAGGGATAAACGGTGGTAATGTATATCAGGCGAGAAAAACATGTTATACTTAAACGTTATCTATTTAAATCGATAAGTGAACAGTTTCGGATACAAATGTAATCGTTAAAATGTAATCATATTTCAAAAGGACTGCACGACTGCGCGACTGCGGGCTTAATATTTTCAGTTTCAGTATAAATAACTTTTCATAAAACTAGTATATATTGATAGGGAATGAATTGAGGAATCAAAAAAGCCAAACAAATATAGGGATCAATGTGCTTGTTTTCGAGATATTAGCCGTTAAAATTTTGGCGGGAAAATGTTTTCTCTTGATTTTTCATAACTTTATCATTGACCACCTAAAGTTCTCAAATACTAGCAAAAAATAAATAAAATTTTATAAGACTTTTACAAATCACTTATAATAATACATGTAAAAGATTTATAAAAAGAAAAATAGGGGTTCATGGGGATTTGTTTTAAGGCGTTCAAATTGATAAAACCAAAGTGTTCAGAAAATCTGACAAAAATTCCAAAACATGACCAGCAGACATCCTTCACCATGTTTTGCTGATTTTGCAAGACTGAAATAAGGAAAGTCATTTTGGACATAAAGATAAACTTTATACAAGACAACAGATTATCAAAAAAATCAGGGTATGCAGACGACAGTTTATGTAAAGCTTGAATACGCCATCTTAAAATTAAAAAAAGAAATACAAAGTTGTTGGTGAAATATTCAATACAGCAATATATAAATAAAGGCAACAGTAGTATACCGCTGTTTAAAAGTCATAAATCGATTGAGAGAAAACAAATCCGAGTTACAAAATAAAACTGAGGGAAACACTTCAACTATAAGCACGATTAGAGGAACCAAAAAAAAAACAAAAACACTGAAGTGCAACAAAAAACAAAAACGACAATGTAACACATACAAAAACAAAATATAAGATAACAGCTACCATTTTCATGAATCTGTTATGAACAGCTCCCCTGCATTAGTGTGTTTTGTAAATTTGTTTAATACATCAACATCAATCGTTTGATTTAATCTGTCTCTCTTGTGTTTCTTTTTTATAAATTTTCAGATGACTCCTTTTTTTAGGAATACCTAAATTTAGGAAGATTAGGTATGGGTGCCAATGAGACAACTCCCCATCCAAGTCACAATTTATAAAAGTAAACCATTGTAGGTCAAGGTACGGTCTTCAACACAGAGCCTTGGTTCACACCAAACAGCAAGCTATAAAGGGCCCCAACAATTACTAGCGTAAAAACCATTCAAACGGTAAAATGTTAAACCAACGGTCTTATCTATTTAAAACACGGGAAACACTTAAAACCCACATCGATAAACGCCAACTACTGAACATCAGATTCCTGACTTAGGACGGGTGCAAATACTTGCAGATGCATGAATTATATGCATAACGTAAATAAAAAAATATGGCTAATGTGAATTATTAATAAATCACGTCTAAGATCCTTATGAAAGTTTTCAGGGGTCTATAAACGAACAGAAGTCATGTAACCGTATAAAAGGGCGAAAGATACCACGGGGAATACATTATATCTCATGAGACAATCAATTCCATCAATTCAAATAGCTTGACATGTTTTGTAAAATGTTGAACACGAAATAAGATGTTTTTTTTTCTGTTAGCCTTAACCTCAGCTACACATATGATTTACGTGCCGTGTATATGTTAGGCTATCATAAACAACAGTATATCTAGTAAATCATAATACATGTACAAGTAAGGAGTATCTTTTCCTGATAAAATTACATTTTAATCTATTGTTCAAATGATACTTCTTCCGTTTGAGATGGAACGTGAGTGATAATAAATATAAAACCATGCATTTATACCTTACGCTATTGTGGGAAAACTACCCGTATGTAATTAATAAGTGCGTTTTCAAATAGAGAGACTTCAATTCAACTTGGTACAATAGCAAAAGGCTCTAGGTAACGATCTGTTAGCAACCATGAATATGTATGATTGCACTTGATACATCTTTACGATTAAACAAAATCATGAAATAAACATTTGGAAATGTATGAGCTTATTAAAATTGATTCAGAAATGGTTTGACTTTCTATTTTTTTTTCGGAAACAAAAGTGTTATTTTTCTCATTTATGTTATGTATGTCCTTGAAAACTAAATCCTATTCCTAATATAAATATATTCTTATAACTTGAAATTATGTAACTCAGGCAGCTGTCCATCGTGATCACTTGAAAAGAATTTGTCAATTTTGAACCTATATAAAGTATCATTTTGTCCTTGGCGAAATTTTTGTAATTCTTACTGAAGAGAACATTGCAAATTTATATAAATGAATTGTTTTATCTTTGAGTCTTTTTAATAATAGGAAGAAAACATATTTTGTTGTGATTTTTCATTCAGTATATATTTTTTGTCTTAAAGATGATGTCATAGTAATAATTTTTCCATTTTTTTTTAACATTCATAATATCAGTTTTGTTTATAGAAATTGTCAGAACAATTTTTCGAAATGATTCACAATATATATTGAACTTACTTGTTTTTATGTATCAACATCCATCAGTATACATACATTATTTCTATTTCCCTGATGATAACAGCGTATATACATATATATTCATGGGAAATATATTGCATTTTGTTTAAAATTGGGTTTTCCCTTTTGCTATTTGTAGTATTAATAGTTTACATATATTATATTGCTCAAAATTGTTCAAAATGACAAATAGATCAGACCCGAGTTACATGTAACAACTTAGTCACAACGCGCGTCTGATGTACTCATTATAATCCTGGTACTTTTAATAACTATTAATACCCCTGGGGCGATGCAATTTCTAGTGGACGTTTCGTCCTCGAGGGTATCAAAAGCCCAGTAGTCAACACTTCGCTGAATGTCAATAACGTGGTAATTTTTATAAATTTCCTGCTTAAGAAACTTTGAATTTTTCGAAAAACTAAGGATTTTTTTTTTATCCCAGGCATAGATTACCTTAGCCGTTTATGACACAACTTTTTGGATTTTAAAATCCCCAAATTGAATGCTTTTCAACTTTGCACTTTTTTGCCTTTATAAATATTTTGAAATGAGCGTCGCTGATGAGTCTTAATAGATAATTCTCGATATCTGACTTTACTAGCGTCATACATAAAGTATACGTAAGAAATCAAAATTAAGACTATATTTGAGATTGAATTTTCTCCCTTTGTCCGAAATGCATTCAGCCATAATTTCGCCTTTATCTTCATATTTTTCCGTAATCTAATTAGGATACTAGTATTTGAATTAAGACAACATTAGTGAAACACGTTTATTGACAGTTATGGAATCATGAATACATTGGACAATTAAACAATCTTTTGTTGGTTGATACTGTACGTGTAAGTCTTTTTTTGTTTGATAGAAACAAACCGATCAAAAAACAGATACAGCCCGATGCCATTTGTGGCTGAATTCTGCTTTATGGTCTGGTGTGGTCTTTTTGTATACTTCGTCATCTCGGAATTTAATATCTCAGATCGTTAATCTATGTCCTAGCTTAGACTATTTCTTACGAGTTATTTATTGTGAATTGTTGCAACTGTCTTTTTTAACTGATTTTTACCGACTGCTTGCATCGCTTTTTAATCTTAGGAGAGAATTTTGAGTCGGTAAACATGTTTGTTTACACCATAGTTTATGCTCGGTCATATGCTACTCAGTGCTTGACTTTGTTGGGGCTTAACATATTTGTGTTTGGTTCGCGCATGTTTGCTTTCTCGTTTTAATTCCCTTTCCAAAAAAGAGATTTCGTCAGTGCACAATTAGTCGACCTTTAAGCTGACATGCACGTCTTCAACTTGAAAAAGCAGTTTTGATTTTTTTAGTATTTAGTGATTCTGGTAACTTAAAATTATTGACCATTAAATCGCAAGAAAAATAATCGTAATTAATAGAAGCAAAGGAAGGTATATAGAGCTGATATCCAGATTAGGATTCAATAACTAGAGACACTGCTATACATCTGTTATACTTTGTTTAAAATGCCAAGGGTTATTAAAGTAAGGCAAAGCATATTATTATTTTAATATTATAATTGAAATAAAGTCTAAAATACAAACATCATCTCACTTTGTTGACCGTCTATCCACGATTGTCACACCAAAATAGGTTGTATCTCTAATTTAAAGTTGTGTTTGACGTAAAACTGTGTTTGACATATAGTTATCATAACTTGTATTTTGAAGGTTTTTTCTACGAAAAGAAAACCCTTCAGATATACCTTATAGTCAAGTCAGATTCAACATGTGTGAAATTATAAAAAAAGCTAAGGATAAATGTTTATGGTTGATACAAAACTTCACGCCAACATATAAATGTGTCGTATATCTTATATCAAGATAGTTCTTGTTTGTTTATTGTCGTCAGTACATAATTAAGGCAATCTGAAATTGAGCCCTTGGTCTGGACTAAAGCTCAATAATGAAGGTTATACGGTAACCAATAGTTGCTTAAAATCAACATTACTCCCCCTTGTGTATAGATATCAGATTGTTAATATTGTTAGATATCGACCATTCATTTTTTGTGGCTGAACAAAGGATTTTTAAAAAGTTTTATTCTTTATTGCTTCATATATACTTCATCACATTGTGTGTACGAAGTAAATGCCCCTCCGCACCAATTTTTAATCAAATACAAAGATTGTTCGTTCCTTTAACATTAGAAAGAAAATTAACGAATCATCTGAGTGGCTACCTTCTCGTCATATTGTACCAAAAAATCTTTAAACGAGTATCCACAGTAAGGTTGAACACATAAATAACGAAGTTTATTTTTTGGGAAGAACTTCTTGCAAATACGTTAATGAAATATCGAATGAAACAAGTGTAGACACAGGCTAGCGTGGATAGTATCCAGAATATAAAGAATTACACGGCCAAACTTATAAGACCCAAACAATTCGAACTTGGTCTGGATTTAACAAGGACATTTGCCAGCTAGACAATACCACCAGAAAGACAGATATACAGACAGATAAGACCATCAGAGAGACATACCATCAGGCAAGACCACCAGACAGTCACACAAAACCACCAGACAGACAAATAAAAAACACCACCAGACAGACACATAAAAAAACCACCAGACAGACACACAAACAAGACAACCAAACAGACACAGACAGACAGCCAGCCAAACCAGACCAACAGATAGACAGGAAAGACCACTAAACAGACAGACAGACAGACAGACAGACAGACAGACAGACAAAACCACTAGACAGACATACACGCCAGATAAACAGACAGACGGACACGAACCCCAGATAAACTGACAGATAGACATGATCACCAGACAGACAGACATACAAGACCACCAGACAGACAAGACAATCAGACTAGACCACCAACCATACAGACAGACAAGACCACCAGACAGACATAGACAAGACCACCAGACAGACAGACAGACAGACAAGACCACCGACAGACAGACAGACAAACAAATATAATAAAGTCTCCTACAGCTCCACTTCACAGGTCAACTTGTATAGCCAGTTAACACTAGATGAGTGACGATCTATATCAATCAACAACATGTTTTTATCTAATTAAGCACAAGTCCCACACAAATCAATTTAGTTTAATTAACCCAAGTTAAACTTAATCAGCATATATTTGCGTCTTGGCTTTAAACATGTTAAACGCCATATATAAATATGCCACATAACGTTGCTATGAAATAAAGAGAATAGCAAATATATTTGCGGGTTCCTAAAAGGTACATGAAATACTGTGGAGACCGAATATCAACAGATAAGCCTTTTTTAAATGATTTTTACATTTCGTTAATATATTATACTATAACACCACTGTTCCAGGTAAGGGGAGGGTTTGGACTCCGCTAACATGTTTAACCCTGTTTTACGTACATATGTGCCTGTCCCCAAATCGAGAGCCTGTAATTCAGTGGTTGTCGTTTGGTGCCGTGTTACATATTAGTTTGTCGTTCATTTTTTTGTACATTAAGTAGGATTTCAATATTTTATTGTTAATCTTTAAAAGATGATTCAATAATTATTGGTGTCTTCAAAACTGAGTCGATCCAGAGATTTACATTTTGTGTAGAAAATGCATGATACTATATTGCAGATAAAAGGCCTAGACTACAATTCAATGACGGTTCATGTAATTGTTGTCGTAAAGTCGCTTTTACTTATATAGCTACGACTAGATTACGAACTTGACAGATAAGAATTAATTGGAAACTAGTGATACGAAGCAAGAATGTTATTTGTTTTTAAACAACAATTTCCTATTAAAATAGTTTTCTGTGATCTATATATTTTATTTATATCCCCTTTTTGACGCTTTTATACCATGGACATCGATGTTTCCTCCTTGTTGACACCATGTAAACGGATTTCATCTATGAGATTAAAACATTTGTTTCATCAAAGTGTTTAAAACATTTGTTTCATCAAAGTGTTTAAAACATTTGTTTCATCAAAGTGTTTAAAACATTTGTTTCATCATTACATTTTTTTTAAGATAAGGTTGAACAAGAAAATCATGATAGGAAATGCAAACACGGGAATATCGTATCAATTGGGAGATATATACTCCGTATGCAGGTGCTGCTGGAATGTTGCTACTTAGAAATGGAAAGTTCACAATTGGAAAGCTGAAAACATCTCTTTTGTCGTAAAGTTTTGTCTTCAACCGACCCTCATTATTAATTTCTAGATGTAAGTCAAGATATGAAGCAGACTTAACTGTATCTGTAGTATCCTTTATCTCCAATTCGATGGGATAGATGCGATCCACATAGTCACCAAATTTTGAATTGTTTAGTGAAAGAACGTCATCTATATAGCGGAAAGTAGAGTTAAAGGATATTGCTAACTTCTTATCTTTCTTTTTAAGAAGTTCCTGCATGAAGTCGGCCTCATAATAATATAGAAACAAGTCAGTAAGTAGAGGGGCATAGTTTGTTCAAGAAATTACAATTTAAAAAAAAATGCGGGACAGAAATTACCAAAAAATGCAGGACATAATTTTTTTATCTAAGCCCCCGACCCCCCTTAAATCAAATGGTAGCTTCCTGAAATATTAAATGTATGACATTAAGTGATGTGAATATACCCCTTACATTGTGTTTGAATATACCTCTTACATTGTGATACGGCAACTGGTCTACCATGATAGGAATACTAACCGCATCATTTAATTTCAAAAGGTTTTTCGAGAAATCATGCATTGAATTTGCGCTTCAGAATTGTGCAACATTTTGCGAAACTAAATTGAATCTGTAGGAAAAAAGACTTCATCTTATCTGTGAGAAGATATATTTAAACTTCAATGTTGGATTACGTCATACAGCCGAAGTTAGTTTCTTTATCGTCCCTGAAGTGCCGATTGGGAGTACCAACATCTTTCCGCCTTTTTGGTTTTGAACTTTCCGGATGGGTAGATTTGTATAGAAATAGTTTTAGGTGTTTGTTTTTTTTTTATCTTGGGTTACAATGCAAAATCACCGGCAGTTCTAGCACAGACCAACTCTTCACTAAAAGATGCCATAGCTGGTGGACGTTTCCAGCTCAGTAGTCAGCACTTCAGTGTTGACATGAATATCAATCATAAACAGATACTTGAGACAATGACAGGAAGTCGTGTTAGTTTATTGTATGACAATAATCCCCATGTAATCCCTCGTTATTTGTTTCATTATTTTCGTGATTTTAATATGAAACGCGACAAAAGGTAAATCTTTATTATCTGTAGAATATGATACACCAAGGTTATCATTTTATGATCATTGTATAACGATTAAACTACAGAACAAAGCATCATATCGGTTGATACATTTGTAGTTAAAAAAAATCAAAATTCAAACATCATTCTTTTAAAGAAATTTAATTGTTTGATCATTTAAATGAGTCATTTATAGATATAGATTAATTCAAATCATGTCCCCCATTCCGACGGGAAAACATGAAACAGCAATGATCCCCAATATCTTATGCGAGCTTCATAGAATCAGAAGTGAAGGTAATTTGTCTCTGATTTCCGGACCACTGCCTTAATGTTTGAAAATCCTTTACTTTAGAAACATCTTCTTTTTTCTCAACAAAATTTTGTATATTTACTTTTCAATATGTTACATGTACATGTTACATGAACAAATATCGAAGCTAACAGAAAGGTTATCAAACACAGAGGGAAAATATTTCTACATGATTGGATATACACCTCATGGTTTACGTTGTTTCGTTCCCCGTTTTTAACAGTTTCTTCCTAATTCTAACATGACGTCCTTCAAACGTTTTGAGTTCACACCCGTGGTAAAATATGAATGTATTGTAAGGGCTGTTTCGATTGTTCTCCCATGTCATATGTTTTTTATGAAGGAGCTACTCGACGTCATAGAACAATGACGGCAGAATATAACCAATTTACGAGAAAATACACTCTTGTGAAACGGAAAATCATCACAACAAGGAAACGTAAACAAATGATGCTAACATGAGTTTTATTAGCCATTTTTGTATACATATGAGACATATAAGTACATTAATGATGAGATTCATCTAAAAGTATCTAAATATGTTATTATAAATAGTTTGAGTATCATCATGTATTCAGTTTGCTCCGTTATTTTACGTCAATTTAGTAGTGCGTTTATTTATTGGAACGGCAAGAAATGCCATCAACGAGAGCGCTTCGATCCAAAGGTAGCAATACACAGTTAGGAAAAAAACTTAAAATTGACACTCATAATATTTAAACACCCTCTTTCCCCTCCTGTTTAACAAAGAAGGCTTTATATGTGTGTTACGCATGTATATACTTGTAGAAAAAAAATCATCCATAGATTTGAATTCTAATGGTCATAATGGTGAAATATAATCCCTTTTGGGTGTAACCATGGCAACAATGTGCATTTCTTAGATACAAAATATAGCAAAAAAGGGGGTGAACATGTCACAACAGTCTCCAAAATTTGGTCTAAAGGAAAATTTCAATGAATTACAGTGATACCTTTCCGAAATCCATAGGTTTATATCTATCAAGTGGTCCAAAAAAAATCATATGCTTTCCTGCTCGTTTTTCCATAAAACTGAATTGAACACATCGAGCGCAAAATCTTTGTTGATAAACACTACAATAATTTATGGACCTATGAACGGTACGGATAGGAAAATACGGACTGTCAATCAAAGAAATGGCCTATAAAAAATGTTAAAATCAATCTAAATTCATAAAATCCCACTAAGCAGGCTATATTATTCTTCAATTATCTAAAAATCAATTTTATTGTACAAAAACTTTCATATTTAAAAAAATTACAGGGGCCATAATGCGAAACTTAACTTCTAACTGTGTATTGCTACCAAAATCATTGCAGTATTTGTCCTATTAGAATTGAAATAATTCCTGGGGGCTTAAATATATAGAGATTTTTCCACGGGTTGTGCTTTTGTGCCGATATTTTACCCCTCGCTATCGCTCAGGGTAAAATATTTGTCATATAGGGCCAACCAGTGGTAAAATCACGATATATTCAAGCCACTATGAATTATTTCTTAAATATAACTCGATGATGCATTGCATAATAATAGTAATTTATCTTGTTTGCCTAGGATTTACATTCGTGATTTAAGATTCTGTTTCGGCAAATGTTGAAACGAAAATGTATAGTGCATATATAGGTATATTAATTTAATGAAATATGTGTTGTATAAGTATTTACATTTGTATCATCTCGTCAATTTAGACAGAATTATCCAAAAACAATTATAAATAATATGTGGGAGTCTGGGACGTCCGAAAAATGTGAGCGATCTGAACATGAATGAAATATTTGCCCCTAAAAGTTAGGCTACAAACAAAATCAATAGTTCTACAAACTATATATATAAAAGAAGAGAACTTCTCATACATGTACTTTTCAGTTTAAAGTATATAAATTATGTGATTGTTGGATGATGTCGTTAATAAGTTTTGATTACTATTTTTTATCACGAGCCACTGACTTAAGTGACGGTTCATTATTATGATTACAGAGAGGAAACAATGGCACTCTAAATTGATAAGGACAAAATTTTGTAGTCTTTGTAGTCATTGTGGTCCAAACTTGGTGATCATACGATCCGTCCTGACATAGACATATTATTGATTAACAATGAAGCCATATATATTTTCAGAAAGTGTAAACATGTTCAGATTTGGTTGATGTGGTCAAATAATTTTATCAAACGAGTCAGTCTGATATATCAAAACTACGGAAATTTTTCTACGATTCAAAATTGTGAATAAAGAGTAATCAAAAGTACCAGGATTATAATTTAGTACGCCAAACGCGCGTTTCTGTTTATTAATGTATGTTTCTTTTTTTGTATTCGTGTATTTTATGTTATTTGCTATATTCCTAGTCAATTTACATTTGTAAATCAACAGAGATGAGTAAAACCAGTAATCCCATACCTTCCCCTTCGAACAACCTCGCGCAAAACTAGTGAAAACAGGCTTTCTGTATTGAAAGGCCGATATATGTTTAAATGATTTTATATTATTTTATGGTGCCTTTTGTTAGCTATTATTCGTTTTTTTCTCTGTCCAATATGTTATTCTATTTATTTGTATTGTAGTCCTATGATGTAATGTTGTCATTTTCATGTTATATCTAACATTGCCATTAAAGCGGGGGGTTAAGCATGCCACAAAACCAGGTTCAACCCACCATTTTTGTCATTTTAAAAAATTTCTATACCAAGTCAGGAATATGGCCATTTTTATATTATAGTTCGTTTCTGTGTGTGTTATATTTTAACGTTGTGTTTCTGTTTTGTTGTTTGTTTCCTTATATATTTAAGTGTGACTTCATATTACTATAAGACGTGTCAATTCAAGGTACTTTTCTATTCAAAATTCATGTGTTAAGTTTTCATGTCATATTTGTTATTCTCATCGAATTTTGTCTAATGCTTAGTTCGTTCCTGTGTGTGTTGTATTTAAGTGTTGTGTCGTTGTTCTCCTCTTATATGAGTTTCGAACAGCGGTATACTACTGTTGCCTTTATTTATAACTACATGTAAATGTTATTTTGATTACTTGGTCACGATCCAGCTTGGATTGTCTCCGTTGTTGTACAATCATTCCCTGCAAAATAGTATGACAAAAATCTAAAACGTCTATAAGTCATTTTACGATTATTTACATCATATTGCAATTTTATGTTATCTTTATGTCAAATTGTAAAGTTTCCGGATTGGTCATATTGTGGATCAGTACCCAAACTAGTTAAAATTTGTTTCTGTAAGGTGATCTATTATAACATTTACGCGTTTGTCTTGTTTCTTCTGTTTTCGTGGTTCAAATTTGAATATCAAAAAGTTACCGATTAAAAGTGTATGAAACTCAAAAAGTTAACGCAGCAAATATTTAACAGTAATGAGCATAGTTATAACAATGGCTCGTTAAACTGTTTAAACCACTGGTATGGTGAGCGGTTTCAATTTTCATGAAACAAATGTTAAACCAGTTTCTGTTTAGACCTATTACGAACTTAACTTGAAAGAACAAAACGAAACCAGCTATAAAAAGGTAGTCACATATGTACATTCTAAAGTGATAATCTAAAATAATAAGAAAGTTTTTTTCATTGGTAGTATTGTTGAATACAACTCCTTCTATTTGGGATTTAAAAGTACAATGTTTCTTATATTTTACATTATATATGTGATATGATGATCAGTACATTTAACCTTCATTTTGAACATCAAGGTATTAAGGAATCATGGGTAAGGTGTTATAAACTCTTCATAGATACCAGGATTAAAATTTTATATACACGCCAGACGCGCGTTTCGTTTACATAAGACTCACCAGTGACACTCGAATCCAAAAATAAGATTTTTTACATTACTTGTATAAATAACAAGATATATACTAATGTTTTACCATTTGACAACTCTGTTCAAGTAAGTAATTATCTTTTAACTATGCTTATTTTTCAATATAGACTCCTCAGAAGAATGCAATTTTATCATTTCATCTTTCAAGGACATTCATTCAATAACGATAATATGAAATTAAAAAAAAATAATAACAAATTTCAAAATACAATGGATTATCAATCCCAGTTTTATATTACTTTCACTGCAATTGGCAAAACTATTAAAAATTTTGGTTCCAAAGAGATAGTCAACTTATTTGGCTGTTTTTCTTTTTTTCGAGTATCACTGATGAGTTTTTTGTACACGAATCACTCATCTATCGTACAAATTTTAAACACACACGGTAAGCATCTAGGGTGATATTTAGAAATTATATCACGGAGGCTTGAATTGGTACCGATTTTACCACATGTTAGCCAAATCCTAATCTTTTATCATGATCGATAGTGAGTGGTGAACTATCTGCGTAATGGCAAATTCGTGGTGAAATAAAAAAAAATTAAGCCCACATAATTTGTTTCTATTCTAATGAATGGATTACCTTAGCCGTATTTGGTACAACTTTTGGAATTTCGGATCCTCAATGCTCTCCAACTTCGTACTTGTTTGGCTTTATAGATATTTTAATATGAGCGTCACTGGTAAGTCTCATGTAGACGAAACGCGCGTCTGGCGTACTAAATTGTGATCCTGGTACCTTTGATAACTACTTTTAGTACAAATACGGCAATTCTTTTGGATGGAAGAGCTCTAATGAAAGGCATACATGGTTTTTCTCTCAAAGTCATTAGTGTTCTACTGCATGTACTATCTATATCCTGTTAAATTTTACTTATTTCTTTATCATAGCATTCACAAAGTTTTCTCTTTAAAACTATAATAGAAAAGGTAATTAAATGATTTTTTATGTATGATAACAAATGTGTGTAAGCTAAGCATGATTTCATACCTAAAAAGTAAAATCACAAAACAAAACAAACTCCAAGGGAAATTTAAAACTAAAAGTCCGTCACCAGTGTCTGAGCAGAAAGCTGATGAACAAGGGTTTTGTCAAAGAGAATATCATTCCTTTTCTAAAAAATACGTTCATTTGAAGATACCAAGGCCTTTTTGAATAATGTTCCGTCACTTTTAATATACGATGGTCTTGAAGTTTATAATCTAGGTACTAACTTTGTTTATCATCTTAACTTCTTGTTACGGTGTTGCATTTTTTTTTCCTTTATATTTTGAATGTTTACTGTTGAGTCTATTTTTGGTAATATACTTTTGGCGTAGCTTAATATTTGTACATCCCGTCTTTGTGTTAATTTTTTTTTGTGTTATTGTCTTAAATTTTGCGAATGTATATTCGAAAAAGATTGGTTATTTACAAGCTTGTATTTGTTTTGTTAAAGTTGTCATATTTTAGTTTTTTTTTATTATATCTGTCCATTTTACTATTCACATGTGAAAACGGTTGAACAAAAGGATGAACAAGATAGAAACTTGACAGTCCTTGATAAGACTTTGCTGTTTATTTATATCCAAATTTTGTTCAACATTATGTTATTAAAAAATGTATCAAATAAAGGCAACAGTAGTATACCGCTGTTCTAAAGTCAAACGCATCAACTAAGAAGAAAACAACAAAACAACAGAAACACTACAGTGCATAAAAAAAAACAAAAAAGACAATGCAACACACACAAAAAAAACTATAGACCTATAATAGTTTACCTTTTTTAAATTGTTATTTGGATGGAGAATTGTCTCATTGGCACTCACACCACATCTTCCTATATCTATATAAATGATAACAACTGCCATTTCATAACTTGGTACAGGACATTTAAAACAAAAATGGTTTAAACCTGGTTGTATCAAAATAAAATTAAGATAAAGACACCTATAATTCACGACATCGTAAGATTCAGTTGTTAACATTATATTTTTGTTAATGAAAATGGTAGTTTGTAATACATATGTTTATTTAATACGCTTTTTTGTAATTAAAGAGTTAAAATCAAAGATAAATAGTTGAGGAACTGAGCGTTAATACCAAAGGGTTTCTTATTTGTCAATATGTACTTAAGTTAAACTTTAAGGGAGATGGATAGTTGTTCGTAATACTTTCTACTTTCTGAATTTAAAAGAAAAAGTTACTAGTAAGCACCTTGACTAGAATTAATTTGGTTAGTTGACAATGTTCATAAAATTTAACAAAATGTATAGTCTGTTTTCAACAATTTTTCATAAATTTGGTGAAGATTTGTATATTTTTACAAAATATTTTCCACTGTAACTACTGGGCAAAATACAGATAGTGATAATTGTAAGCAGCAAAAATTTTAAGATCTACAAACACATCACCATCATAAAACACAGTTTTGTCATGAATCCATCTGACGTGTGTCCATTGTTTTATATGCACATAACCAAGGTGAGCCACAGACTCTTTTATAGCTCTAGTTTTCATTTTTGCTATAGTTAAAAGTGTTCCCATCGATACATTTGATTTTAATTTAGATATAATACATTACGTTTGCTTATGTGGAGGTTCACAATTTTAGACGTATTGAATGGTTTGGCTTAATGTCGAATGGAACTATAACTCGTTGAACCCAACTCGCCAAGATATTTTTAGCTTTACATTAGCCTTTCGGTGTTTGCATTCTTTGTTTTTGGTCGCAACTATGCATGTTACATTTTATGGTCATATCGTAGCATATTAATCTATTGTAATAAAAAATCATTATCTAATAAAAATTGTAGATTGAGCTAACAAAGTCTTTATATTTGTATAAGTAATATTCGTTTATAGTGGACAATTGATTTAACGTTAAATAAGCTAAAAATTAAAATTTGATTGCTAGTCCCTTTCTTTTGATTATTATTAGATAACTCTGGATACATTTCAATCAATCTATCATGAAGGGGAGATAAATGATCCGACTTCCATTTATAGTCTTTCCTAAAATGATGAACGGTTCTTTATATTAGTATCTTATCATTTTAAACTTATCATATTTATGAAATTATATTCGTACATTAATGTTTTTGATACACCATCACAATTATATCAGAAAATAATATAATTAATTAACTGTACATTCATGCTCTCTTAATTATAAATATAACCATAAGTTGATAATCTATAGGATAGTGAAGACTAATGAAAGCTAACTCACTGTAAAAAGTATTTCTTTGAAATTTTTGAAATCTTCCTCTGAAAAATGCTTGAGCCACTTGACTTTCATAGCTCATAATTAACGTTTTGCTTGGTCCGTTTCTGTGTGTGTTGCGTTTCGGTGTTGTGTCGTTGTTCTCCTCTTATATTAAATGCGTTTTCCTCGGTTTTAGTTTGTTACCTCGATTTTGTTTTTTGTCCATGGATTTATAAGTTTTGAATAGCGGTATACTACTGTTGCCTTTATTTACACAATCTTTTAACAATGTAGTTCAAGATAATCTGCATCTAAATGTGTAAGATGCAATAAAAATCGTATGCTTGCATCATCTTACCCAATTACAGATTTAATTAAGTCCTGAACATTCCGACATTTGTTTGTTTATTTTAATCAAAACCGGTTTAAATAAATCACAAGCACATGTAAAAAATACCTATATTTCGATATCGTAAGGTAATATAAAAAAGAAGATGTGGTATGATTGCCAATGAGACAACTATCCACAAAAGACCAAAATAACACAAACACTAGCAATTATAGGTCACCGTACGGCCTTCAACAATGAGCAAATCCCATACAGCATATAGTCAGCTATAAAAGACCCCGATAAGACAATGTAAAACAATTCAAGCGAGAAAACTAACGGCCTTATTTATGTAAAAAAAATGAACGAAAAACAAATATGTAACACATAAACAAATGTATGATATAAATAGATCCTAACGTTTCTATGTGATTATTTATTTCTATCTTTATCATGCATGTTGTGAGATATCATTGTGATACCGTAATGATTAAACTGCTTTGACCATGTTTTTTTCATTCACGCCAATTTTCTTATTATTTCAGGTATTTCATCAAAATGCCACCGTTAAACGTTTCAGCCTGGTTATTATCTGTATTTCAAAGTGTTCCCGATGTTAAAACTGTTCTACAGCTGCAGGAAGACGCTTTTTACTCTCCCAAAAAGACATTCGGGGACAGTACCATAGCATATTATCTTTACTGGCAACCCGTGTTCATAGTTTTCCTCGTGATTTGGATGATACTAATGTTGAACCTTGTCTGGATAGGGAATCACAAGAAAAACTTTGGACTAATGATAGCATATACCAGTCTTGACCTAGCAGCGTTAGTAGTGCAGAATATAGCTCTGATAACGGTTATCTCGACAAAAGACAATTACCTTAAATATGAATTATGTTACGTTTATGAAGCGGCATTTACCTTTATTCCAATGTGTTTACACACGATTGCACAATGGCTTAAAGTTGGTCAAACATTAACGGTTTTCATTATGCTTTACAGGCCTTTGAGATTTAGAATTATTGTTAATACAAAGGCATGTGTATTGTTTATACTATTGTCTGTGTTTTTAGGATGTTCTATATCTACTGTATTCTATTTGATCAATGTTAAATTTGAAAAAGCAATAGTACTCGAAAAGGCAACAAAGGAAGTGCATGAAGTATGCCGCAAATTTACTTTTTTTACAGATAACAACGCATTTGAAACATATAAAAATTCAAAATTTATCATTACGATCATTAATGATATAGTACAACACATGATACCGGGTATATCGATGACTATTTTGTGCGTATACATTCATCGACTTTTAAAACAGCAAATTCAGACCCGAAAAAGTCTGAATGTAGAGAGCACAGAAAGAGATAAATCAGACATAAGACTTTCAAAGGTAACAATGATTGCAACAATAATTTATGTCATATTCGTTATACCTGACATCACGTTAACCATTCTGGTATACACAGATTTGCCAATATCTCAATCTATACACATATTCTTAGAAATCCTTAGTACTATCAGTAGACTATTTTTTGGTCTAAGTATACCAATCAATTTTTGTTTATTCAGTTGGCTTAACGGACAATTTAGAAGCAGCGTTTTTAAAATTTTAAAGCGTTTGCATACATGTAAATCGTTTTAAAATTAAAAGAAAACGCTTAAAAATTAAGCCAAGACAAGACACCAACTCTCTGTTCAGTTTCTACACTATGTATTATATTTTTACCGATCTGCTGTGTAACAGATCGCTAGTTTTGTTAGAAAAGTTTTGTATGTGCTTTTATCAGTATATTGTAGTTATTTTGACTCTAATAAAATGAAACACAAGTAAGTTATCAGTCAATCTTTATTCGTGTCTCTGTTCGTTGGTATGTTGTTTTATGAAACTAATTAAATATTCATGATGAGGAATAGAAACTTTAGCATATAAAACAGTTCATTGAATGTAAACTTTACGAATTAATTATAATTTTGTAAATGTTGTATATGAGCCTTTTTCACGGATAAGACCCAAATGAAAGTTAATAATATATGCGATGACAAAGGAAACCATTGATAAATTGATAAACTGATGTCTCGTATGTTGGGCGCATTTCTTTCTAACACATACGATGAAGATGCATAAACGCGCACATGTTTTGGTCATTGCTTGCAAACATATGTTTGGAAAGTTTACATAAACTTTGGAAAAACTATGTTCACGCTAAAAATGCGTCTGCAGTTTGTCGTTTGTTAGAACAAACGCTGCATTTGTTTCTGACTTCAACCTGATCAAACGAATTAGTGTTTTACGTTTGTTAAACGTCTGTTTAACAACAACATGTGAATGCGTTATATATTGAAAGTTTAAACATTAAAGACTTTTTAAACGATGTATTTGTTTCGACTTTTGTAGCGTTTAGAAAACAACAGCAAACGCGACACAACGTTTACAAAATTTGGTTGGAGAGAAATGCTGCAGTTCTAAGTACAGCAATAATGAAAAATTTGTTTTGAATATATTTAAGACTAAAGTATTACAAATGATGTATCAATGATGCATATAAGATATACTTATTAGATGGTTAAAATGGGGATACCTTGGTGAATAACGGTAAAACTTCTTGCCAAATGACGTAATTTATGATGCATGACGATAAAATGTACACTTTCATTTAGACGATGAAAAAAATGACTGATTTTGACGAATTATGTTTAATTTTCCCGGAAAATAACGGTAATGATAATTATTTGAAACCTCTGTAAAATTACGATAGGCTATGTTGATACCTGACGGTAAAGGGCGTTCTTACCCTCTAATCGTCTATAGGTGTAATACCACCATTGATATTCCCCTTTTAGTCTTTGTTAAATTTGCACTATTCAAAAAAATGTGCAGAATTTATCTTTGTTTTAAATGAAGAAATACTTGGCATGAGTAAAGTTTTATCCTGTCCAGTACTATAGATTTTTTTTTTACATAATATGTCATTGCATATAAGAAAATAACCATCATTGGAATTTAAACAATCAAATGTCTCCCCTTATTTTATCTGTGTACAAGGTTTAGTCACCATGTAACCTCAAGATTACAAAATTTTCTATAGAAATCCCAAATAAAAAATAATGGTGCTTTGAAATACCCAAGACATATGTTTATGACACAGATTTTTTTTTTTACTATTTACACCACTGGGTCGATGCCACTGCTGGTGGACGTTTCGTCCCCGAGGGTATCAACAGCCCAGTAGTCAACATTTCGGTATTGACATGAATATCAATAATGTGGTCATTTTTATAAATTTCCGGTTTACAAAACATTGAATTTTACGAAAAAATAAGGATTTTCTTATCCCAGGCATAGATTACCTTAGCCGTATTTTGCACATCTTTTTGAAATTTTGGATCCTCAATGGTCTTCAACTTTGAACTTGTTTGGCTTTATAAATATTTTGATATGAGCGTCACTGATGAGTCTTATGTAGAAGAAACGCGCGTCTGGCGTACTAAATTATAATCTTGGTACCTTTGATAACTATTTACATCACTGGGTCGATGCCACTGCTGGTGGAAGTTTCGTCCCCGAGGGTTTCACCAGCCCAGTAGTCAGCATTTTGGTGTTGACATGAATATCAATAATGTGGTCATTTTTATAAATTTCCTGTTTACAAAACATTGAATTTTACGAAAAACTAAGGATTTTCTTATCCCAGGCATAGATTACCTTAGCCGTATTTGCACATCTTTTTGGAATTTTGGATCCTCAATGCTCTTCAACTTTGAACTTGTTTGGCTTTATAAATATTTTGATATGAGTCTTATGTAGACAAAACGCGCGTCTGGCGTACTAAATTATAATCTTGGTACCTTTGATAACTATTTACTGCAATAAAATGTAGGATTAATTACTTACAACCGTCAAATTCAAGGGAATATTTTCTAGACCTACTTTCGTATACAACCGGATGTGACGTACCATGATTTGGTGGTATTACACCTAAAAGACTCAGAAGATATATATGTTTTTACCTTGCAATATTAGATTTTAAAGTATAGAGTAATTATTTCGTCTCAACTACTAAGTTGAGATTTTTTTGCTTACAATTTGAATTACCAGAAAATGATGCATGTGACGATAAAGGATAATACAGATACAGTTAAGTCATCTTCATATCTTGACTAAAACTTTACAACAAAAGAGATGATTCCAGCTTTCCAATTGTGAACTTTTCCATTTGTAAGTAGCAACATTCCAGCTGCACCTGCATACGGGGTATATATCTCCCAATTGAAACGATATTCTCGTGCTTGTATTTCCTATCATGATTATCTTGATAGGGGGTTGCTGCTCACAAGAAAGCTATTAAACCCTTCATAAATTTTACGGACGTCATCACGAGTTGGTTGACCGTTATGGAATAACCGTTTCACAAATTATATCGCATATGTTCCTTATGTCGTAATTACAATCCCCTTCCCTTTCATGAATGTGACCTACCGAATTAGTCTATTTACCGGATAAGTTATCACATAAGCAACACAACGGATGCCACATGTGGAGCAGGATCTGCTTACGCTTCCGGAGCACCTGAGATCACCCTTAGTTTTTGTTAGGGTTTAGTTGTTTATTCTTTAGTTTTCTATGTTGTGTCATGTGTACTATTGTTTGTCTGTTTGTCTTTTTCATTTTTAGCCATGGCGTTGTCAGTTTGTTTTAGAATTATGAGTTTGACTGTCCCTTTGGTATCTTTCGTCCCTCTTTCTTGACGATAATAATGCAATTTATAAATTGTGTTTTATATTTTAGCATGCACACATTTAAGTAATATGTAGCAGATAAATTTTCTATTTGTATCGGTATCGGATTCGAACTGGATCTTGTTGATTATTGGCAATATTAATAACGTGGAAACCAAAAGGTCTTAAGTTGTGTAATTTTTAATCATCACCATTGTCCTTTGTTAGCTAATATATATAAAGTTGATTTCTTTGATTTGTCGTGTTTACCCAATGACGGCTGACAAATTAGACCTCGTTAGTTTAGTATTATAGATATTATACAGTATTTAAAGTTTACAGTGGAAAGGAAAGTTATATCCGTACTTACATTACATATAAAATGAAGATTTGCTACAAAGAGTTTTACAAACCTTTGTTTTAGTTATTTGTTAGAATAATTTTAGGAGAAGCCTTAAGTGAATTATAGACTTTGGAAGGAACTTGAGTTATATAGTTTGCGTTTTCCTCTCAGTTCTTATAGTTTTGATATACACCAGTTAGAAATTTGTTGGTTTGCAAATATGCATGTGAAAAATTGTGGGAAGTTGATAAAATTCTTTCAATCAACGGCTGCATTAACGCTGGGTGCCACACGTGGAGCAAAATCTGATTACCCTTTTCAATGTTGTGTCATTTGGTTTTCTGTTTGTCTTTTTCTTTGTAGGCCATGGCGATATCAGTTTAGTTTTATCCATGAGTTTAAATGTCTCTCTGGTATCTTTCGCCCCTCTTTTAAAGGGAATTTATGTCGATATAATGCAATTCTACTGACCCATATATCTCTCTCGGTAACGCTAGTTGTCGATGAAAATATTCCTTCTATATACAGTGCAAATAAGGTGTCATTATCACATTTATTTTTTCTCACTATAATAAGAAAGTTCTATTAATATTTATATTGCATAATCCTTTCAGCGCAAAAATAATTAATCAAATGTTCTTTACAGTTTATTTAAGTGAGCTGCATTAACCTTTTAAGACTTTCCAGACGCCACGTTTGCATTCACTTCGGCAATCAATACAGCATTACGTAATTATTGTAAAATAATCCTTTTTTCCTGTCACTGCAAAGCTATTTGAGCAAATAATTAAACCAGAAAAGGCCGCTAAATTGACTTTTGCTTTTTTCGATTTTTAATGTTATATTATTCGCATGAAGATAACCACTAAATGTATATATGTAAGAGGTGGATTTAGGCGGGGAAAAGGGGGGGGGGGAATGCAGGCCTTTTCTTGAAAATATAGAGAATATACATATTGATTATATACAGAATCGCTGAAGCATGATCGGGGTCGGTCTCCTCTTGTGCAGTCAGTGGTCACCACTTTTTTTATTTATTAAACCTCCACTGTATGTCAAACACATTGCGTATACAGAATGCAAGCACGTAGTGTGCGTTCAATGCAATATAAAAAGGAAATATGTTGAAACGGTACTTATTTATCGTAACAACATTTCACACATACATTTTGGCGATGTCTCTTTACTGGGTGCGGGTATATACTCGTGAATAGCGCATTAGCCATCCTACTTTGTAGGAGTGCGCCCATCTAGAACGGCAATTGATACCTGTAGAAAGAACTTAAAAGCTAGACGCGTACGAAAGACAAAAAAAAAAAAACAACACACAAAACACGATAAAGAAAATCAAAGACTGAACAACACGAACCCCGCCCAGAAGCCTGGAAAGATTTCGGGTTTTAAGGAAAGCAGATCCCGCTGCAAACATGGCAGCCGTTGTGTTGCTCATGTAAGCTAAATCCCATAATATAAAATAGATGATATGGTAGGATTGCCAATGAAACAATTGTCCAAATGAGACCAAAAAGACACAGACATTAACAGCTATAGGTCACTGTACAGCCTTCAACAATGAGCACAGCCCATACTTCAAAGTCAGCTATAAAAGACCCATATAAAACAATGTAAAACAATTTAAACGAGAAAACCAACGGCCTTATTTAGATAAAAAAAATGAACGAAAAACAAATATGTAACACACTGAATTACAGGCTTTTAACTTGGGACAGGCTCATACATAAATAATGTGGCGGGGTTTAACATGTTAGCGGAATTCCAACCCTCCCCTAACCTGGGACAGTGGTATACATGTAGCAGTACAACATAAGAACGAACTAAAAAAATCAGTTGAAAAAGGCTTAACTCCTCAGATGGACAATAATAGAAGTGGACGTGGCCGGGTACTTGTACATCCCAACAACAAAACAACACTAGGAACAGATCTGAGAATACTCGCAGTTATCTGACAGCTAGTACAAAGCCACTAACAACTAATAAAAAATCATGCATCTAAGACTAATTTATCAATCCGTGCACACCCAACATCCAATGGCTTTAGTGTAAAGACGTCATAAACAGTTAGAGAAAAAAGTATGACCTTGTGCAAAATAAGTCTATTTTGGTAGATCATAATCGGGGGAAAGGAAAACGGAAAAATTAATATATAGAAAAGTTAACCTACTTTGCATATTATGACGGCTTTTTTATCCGTCGAGGGGGTTCTCTTCAGAAAATCCTAGCCTTTGTTTGTATCCGCCATGTTGACTGTATGTGTCTATTTGAATGCACGTTTTAACGGCTTGACTCAAGAGTAGTATTAAAGGATTTACTAAAATAGGTGTTCTTAAGAGCCAGTCTGCCATAAAACCATGCAAAATCTCAAATTTCGTCCAAATTGGTAGTAATAACTTTGCAACATTATATATTTCCAAAATCTTTGGGTATTTAGGAGTTAAGATAAAAAAAATTTTTTGGTTAATTCACACTTTTTTCCATTTAACAGCCTTATTTGCATATTTGTTAATTATAAAAAAATAATGCAAAAAAATCACCAAAATTTAGGTACTTTTTAAAGGTCTGAATAATTGATACATCTCTTAAATATAGCATTATCTTGTTATATTTAGCAAAGAACATTATAAAAAAAAAAGAAAAAATGCATTTTGACATACTTTTTACCTTTTGACAGGTTGCCAGAGAGATTCGTGCAGCAGATGTATTAGATACCTTGCATGTAGTACATGTACTCAGTAGGTGTTTTCTCTCAAGATCATATTTATTTTTTTAAACTTTTAGATTTTTTTTAAAGGTGCATATCAGTTCTAAGACAAGTAAAAAAATTTAGCCTGGCAAATAATGGGAAGTTAGTAAAAAATGCCCCCAAATATCTATAAAATGCACTATTGTAATAGTTTTTGGCCCTTAACATTTTAACTAAAACTGATCAAAGTAGACTTATATTTCGGACAATAACTTTAGTTTAAGTATATAGATCTTCATGATTTTCAGAAGGTTCAATACCACGAAAGGAAGCTTTGGAACGATTTTGGGGAAGATGGTCCCTACTGTTTAGGAATTAAGGGCCCAAAAGGGGCCCAAAACAAGCATTTTATAGTTTAAGGATAATAATTTGTGTATAAGTATTTCAATTGCTCTGATATTGTATCATAATGTTTAAAACCACAAGTAGAAGGTTTAGATTCTTTCAAATTGGTCATGGAATCAAAGTTAGGAATAAAGGGCCAAAAAGAGGCCCAAAACAAGCATTTTTCTTATTTCAAGACGATAACTTGTGTGCAATTGTATGGATCTCTTTCAAACTGTACCACAATACTCCATATAACAAAGGGTATGCTGGAATTAAGTTTTGGATTAATTGCCCAAAATATGTTGGAAAAAGGGGCCAAAAAAGGGCCGAACAGAAGCACATTTCTAGTTTCCAAGCAATAGCTTGGGTTTAAGTACATGTATATGGATCTCTCTGTAATTGTACTACAAGGTTCTATATTTAAAAAGGAAAGGATGGGATTGTTTTAATGGTTGTTGCTGAAAAGGGGGTTTCAATAAGTTTTTTTTGGGGGGGGGATTTGTTAAAAAAAAATAAGGGATTTCTTTTCTTTTTTTTAATTTTTCAAATTTCACTCAAATTTTCAAAATTTTCAAGAAGAAATCAACAATTACACAGTATTGTGCAATAGATTTGTTGATTTTTGGCCACATTTCTTTTGTAACAAATACCTTTTTTTTGTCAAAAATTCAATCACAATCCAAATTCAGACAGCATCAAGCTTGAACATTGTGACCATATTTAATTTGCCCCAACTGTTCAGAGTCCAACCACTGTGGTTGTATAAAGCGGCGCCCTGTGGAGCACCTTGTTTTCACATACTTTCAATTGATGACAGTCTTTTAAAAAGCTGGTTATATGAAACACAGTTGTGAACATACTTGTACTTCAAAAAATCTTCCTCTTTGTGAAACTTTTGATTGGAATGCAACCAATTATAGGGCCAATCACTCTTTGAGTGTCTTGATTAGAAAGTTGTGTCTATTAGAGCGTATGTAAAACAAATGTGGCCATTTTTGTTATCTACGAAAAAAGATTATGTTTGCATATATAATGTGCTATATAAAAGTTTTTGATTTATATCTCAGATTAAATCAAGATAAAAGAAAGACAATTGAGGTAACCCTACTTCTTCAAAATCTGAAAGCTTTTCCAAAATTATCTTGAATGTTCCCTCTCCAAAAAGCATCTCTTTCGTGTTTGTTGATACTTTGAGATTTTGATTTTTAGTCCGCTAACGGCTAACGTCTAAGTGGAATTAGGTTTGCACTGCGTGTCTGTCAGTCTGTCTATCTGTCAGTTCGGCAAATCAGACTTTTTTGTGCTTGTAGATTTTGATTTGATTTATCATGACAAGTTACAGGTCAAATTCATTATTTACGCTTTAAGCTTTTCTCTTTGTTCAGTTGAAGCCCTTTCTCTAGAATTAAATTTTTAATGAAATACTTATTCATTAGAAGACTTCTGTTCAAACGGAAATAACTCATTTTTTTAAAGACAAAATTACATTTTGAATATTTTTTCTTTTCTTTGGTATTTAGTGATTCAATTTTGTTCCAGTCTGATAACTGTGTTCAGAGTTGTTGTCTTTGGACATAGAAAATTCACTGAGATAGTCAGAATTCAACAAGTTTTTACGTTTTGCTGGAAGATTTTGTCTCGATATTTTTATGAAGTTTACATTACGACAAATTATAGATCAAATTTTTGTTCCATGACAATGAATTTGTAACGGGTTGGGGACTATGTATTGCCATGTATTACTCGCAGAATGCTTGTTTTTATAAAAAAAAATGTTCAACTCTGATGCTGAATATCTTAATTTTAATATTGAGTTAAAATAGATATTGATGACTTTATTATGTGAAACTTTTTTTTTTTAGATCTATCATACTTTTACTCTTTTTTGCTAATACCTTCATCATGTTCATTCATGACTAAACACTTGTATTTAGACCATTTTGCACATTTTTCTTTACGGTAGACCACAATATTATTACATGTATATGAACAGTAAAATCTTACCATTTTAATGACAATATAAAAAAGATGATGTGGTATGATTGCCAATGAGAAAACTGTCTACAATTAAGAGACCAAAATGACACAGACATTAACAACTACAGGTTACTGTACGGCCTTCAACAATGAGGAAAGCCCATACCGCATAGTCAGCTATAAAAGGCCCCGATTAGACAATGTAAAACAATTCAAATGAGAAAACTAATGGCCTTAAGTATATAAAAAATGAACGAAAAACAAATATGTTACACATAAACAAACGACTTCCACTGAATTACAGGCTCCTGACTTGGGACAGGCACATACATAAATAATGTGGCGGGGTTAAACATGTAAGCGGGATCCAAACCCTCCCCCTAACAGTTAGTAAATCATAAGAACGAACTATAAAAATCAGTTAAAATGGCTTAACTCATCCGATGGACAAAAATACAAGTGGACGTGGTACGGTAATTGTATGTCTGCTCAACAGTTTAACCATTTATCTGTATATAATTGTTTTTATACAACCGCAAAAATTGTTGGGGTTCTTTGATATGCCAAATCTAACAATGAATTTAGATTCTTAATTTTTGGTCCTGTTTTCAAATTGGTTTACATCAAGGTCCAAAGGGTCAAAAATTAAACTTAGTTTGATTTTAACAAAAAATTAATTCTTGTGGTTCTTTGATATGCCGAATCTAAAAATGTACTACAATGTAAGATTTTTTATTATGGGCCCAGTTTTCAAGTTGGTCCATATAGGGGTCCAAAATTAAATTTTGTTTGATTTCAACAAAATTGAATATATGGGGTTCTTCAATATGCTGAATCCAACCATATATTTAGTTTTTTAATATTTGGGACCGGTTATCAAATTGGTCCAAATTGAGGTCTCAATGGTCTAAAATTGAAAATTATCTGATTTCATCAAAAAATTTAATTCTTGGGGTTCTATGATATGCTGAATATAACCATGAATTTAGATTTAGGATATTGGATCATAATAATTAGGTAAATGTTATATTAAATGTTTATAAGTTTTTAAGTTTAAGTTCTTAGACCACACTCATTTTGTTGTGTCAACTATTTAATCCCAAACCAAATTCAGAGCTATATCAAGCTTAAATGTTCTGTCCATACTTGCCCCAAATGTTCAGGGTTCAATATCTGCGGTCGTATAAAGCTGCGTCCTGCGGAGTATCTGGTTATTACATGTGGTTATGAAATAAATTTTATTGCAATTTGAAATATTTGTGTTCGTCTCAGCTGGTAGTAATAGGCCAACTATATTTTACATGTCTTATTCCCAAGCCTTAAATTGCTAGAGATTACACTCTAGGAGGAAACTTAACATTACTGTTATGTCAACTGTTCTCCCAAAATTGACATAGGGATAACTAACTGGTTCATGTCAGCGTCACAAAATTTCAGTTGCAGTTTTATCAGGAACTTCTAGGAGTAGTCTCTTTATATTTGGCATAAAGCTGTATCATAATATAGAAAATATAGCACTTTTCTAGGTAAGAGGCACAATTATATGAAATTCACAAAACTATTACATCTTCCTCTTTTCTGTAAATAAATTTCATGAATGCACAAGGCTTTCACATATATGATTCATTATCAAATACAACATGTTTTAAAAATTTAAGACTAAACTCAATTGTGGCCACTTTGAATTTAGACAAAAAAGCGTCTAAAATCTAGACTAGTATTATAAAATGCTAGATTTGTGAAGAACTCGTGGTGATATTACCTGATGAGTGTCCATAGTATTGTAAATAAAACAGCCCATTTTGGTTTACTAAAGTTATTTTCTTTTGAAAAGGTTAATATTTTAAACATGTTGTAAAAATGCTCAGTTTAGGGGCAAAAAATGAAAAAAGCGGTCTCCGCAGGTTAACTCCTGTAGTATATTTTCTAATTTAAACTTAGTTGAACTTGGTGTATTCAATTAATATAACCAGTTAACATTAGTTCAGTCATTATTTTTCTTATATTTTGACTATTACATACTTTTGAAAAGTTTCTATTGAAACAAATCAAAAAATAAAAAAATCGGCAAAATGGCCATCATGCCTATCTATAATTATTATTTTATCGTAATAAGGTATCATTTTGCCGAGCACCATTTTCTAGCATTTTGTAGATGAATATATAAGCTTCATGAAATATTACATTTTTTTGAAAATACAACATGATCTTACAAGATTAAAGCCTTTAAAATATACAAATTTTGCTGAAACGGCACTTTTTCAAAACCATGCAATTTCAACCTGTCAGTAGGGGTATTGAGAAATCTCACAACTTTTTGAATGATCATAATTTCCTTTCATTTCAAGTTGTTTGTTAAGATATATGTTATCATTAAGCCAAATTTGTTCTATAAAACAAAAAAAAATCAGGTCAAAATACCCTAAAATACTAGGCTTAATATGGCCATTTGTCGGTACAGAAATGGACAATTTTCGAATGTTCGGCATACACAAATAATGGCTGAATATTTTTTCAAAATATTTTGCACAAATAGTTATTACATATAAGGTATCTAAAATACAAAATATCAGCCTGATTGGAATATTTTGGATTTGGACCATTTTGCATGGTTTTATCATAGACTGGCTCTTAATATGTTTTGATGTTTAAATGTAATTTATGTGAGTAAACTGCGATTTCGAGGATATTATATATAATAATGTACTAGTCCAATAATTTTTTTTGTCCAGCAACTATCCATCTTTTGACAATTTCTAGTCTCCCAATCAAGGTTTTGTTGCATTTGACGACCAAGCGACCGACTGTGTCCGACCCAGGACAGGGTTTACGAAGATTGGAACAGACTGTGTCCGACCCAGGATAGGGTTTACGACGATTGGAACAGACTGTGTCCGACCAAGGACAGGGTTAACGACGATTGGAACAGACTGTGTCCGACCCAGGACAGGGTTTACGACGATTGGAACAGACTGTGTCCGACCCAGGACAGGGTTTACGACGATTGGAACAGACTGTGTCCGATCCAGGACAGGGTTTACGACGATTGGAACAGACTGTGTCCGACCCGGGACAGGGTTAACGACGATTGGAACAGACTGTGTCCGATCCAGGACAGGGTTTACGACGATTGGAACAGACTGTGTCCGACCCGGGACAGGGTTTATGACAATTGGAACAGACTGTGTCCGACCCAGGACATGGTTTACGACGATTGGAACAGACTGTGTCCGACCCGGGACAGGGTTTACGACGATTGGAACAGACTGTGTCCGACCCAGAACAGGGTTTACGACGATTGGAACAGACTGTGTCCGACCCAGGACAGGGTTTACGACGATTGGAACAGACTGTGTCCGACCCAGGACAGGGTTTACGACGATTGGAACAGACTGTGTCCGACCCAGGAAAGGGTTTACGACGACTGGAACAGACTGTGTCCGACCCAGAACAGGGTTTACGACGATTGGAACAGACTGTGTCCGACCCAGGATAAGATTTACGACGATTGGAACTGACTGTGTCCGACCCAGGACTGATTTACGACGGTTGGAACAGACTGTGTCCGACCCAGGACAGGGTTTACAACGGTTGGAACAGACTGTGTCCGACTCATGACAGGGTTTACGACGATTGGAACAGACTGTGTCCGACCCAGGATAGGGTTTACGACGATTGGAACAGACTGTTTCCGACCCAGGACAGGGTTTACGACGATTGGAACAGACTGTGTCCGACCCAGGACAGGGTTAACGACGATTGGAACAGACTGTGTGCGACCCAGAACAGGGTTTACGACGATTGGAACAGACTGTGTCCGACCCAGGACAGGGTTCACGACGATTGGAACATATCCGTTGTCATCAGTAAAACAGATATTATAGTTATAACGGTCAATACTTCATTCTAACGTTAAGGTGGTACCTAACATTACAGAGAGATAACTCTGTAATGTCAGCTAAACGTTTTAATTACGCTGTGTTGTAAAGGGAATATAAAGCTTCTCAATGATCAAAATTGGAGTTTGTCAAACTGCTAAATAACAAGTGAAATTTTTCTGACAAAACGGTTGGTTCAAAAATTTTGAAATTTTTATATTTTTGTTAGAGGGTCAAAGTAAATACATCGTCAAAATTTTATGAAAATAAAACGAGTCAAAATAATTTTAGTGAAAGTGTTGGGTACCACCTTAAGTACATCTTAATTACAGCAGATACCATAATGGTATAACAAAAGTAAATAAATGTCTTTGTTTTTTATGAATTATTATATAAAGCTTTGAACTTTTGCATATCGCGTTACCTGAATCATATTATGATTAAAGGTAAGGCCACGCCAATTTGATTCCTTGTTCGACGGACCCACCCGCACCTATTTTTTTCAAAACAGATTTTTTTTAATTTTTTTTATATTCCCGCTTCCCGCATCCGGAAATGTAATCATGTCCATTTCCCGCACCGTTGTTTTTGTAAATATTGTAAAAAGATATCAACATTTGTTTTAAAATCACAGTCTTACTTGTATATAACGACTTTAAACATAAAATTACCCTACCACAAGGTGTAAATATCTGTGAGAATATTTGCTTCAGCATGAAACCTATTTATCCAAAGAGGGAGTGCTCCGATATAAATTATAACAGCGCGGAAATACCTGTAAAGAACAAACAATTGATTTCTCTCCCCCTTACTTAAATTCCCTATCAAAACATGTTCGCTGTTAGAATAAAGTACGAAGAACTTCTGAAGGATTTGCCTTCAACTGTAATTATATTGTATGCTGGCGAAACAAAACTATCTATAGCCACTGCATGTTTATGCACCTGTCCTGATTGATTCAGTATGGAAAGCCAATGGGGTCAAAATTCTTAATTCGTAACATGTCAATTCGTAACTTGTAACTGTGTAATTTCTAAATTGTTAATTCGTAAATTGTCAATTTGTAACTTGTTATTGTTAAATTCATAATGCTTAATTCGTAAATTGTCAATTTGTAACTTGCACCTTTGTAGTTTCAACATTCTTAATCTGTAAATTGTCAGTTTGTTACTTGTAACTGTGCAATTTTATAATGCTTCATTCGTTAATTGTCAATTTGTAAGTAACTTGTATCTTTGTATCAAAATTCTTCATTTGTTAATTGTCAATTTGTAACTTGTAGATTTCATAATTCTTTATTGGTAAATTTTCTTTTTGTATATTGATGTTTTGTAACTTGTAACATGTGATTTGTCGATTCGTGAATTGTCGTTGTGTGAAATGTCGAAGTGTTAAATGTCCTAGTTGTATTATGCTAACGATCATTATGACGACAGATGGCGCTCGGGTTCTTCTTCGATGTATAATCCTCTTGTAAGTAGGAGCACCGCCATATGGAATATTAATAATACCAAAGGAGTTTAATTCAATTATGTACAGCGCATACATATAAAAGATAACAAATAAATAAATACATTGTTTGTTTTATATATATGGCATGTATAACAGGGACGTGGTTTTATTTTTAAGTAACCTCGTATAAACATATTTAATTAATGTACTGGTCACCAAACCTGCAATGAGGTATGTCACTTCCTTTATGAAGGTATACATGGTATATAGATGTGTCGCTGGAACGCGCTTCTTTATCAACTTCGCAAATATATGACTGGCACTTGGCAAGAAATTTATAATCATTATTTAACCGGGTCAAAACAAGACTCAAAACATGAAATATAAGACGGTGCTGGAAAAATACTAATATTGTCCTGGACCCGCAAATTTTGGACTCAATGTATAATGGCAGAAATGGTTTGACAACCATCATTCATTAATATTATAATCTTAATATTGAAATTTCAGAAAAGAATGTAAATATCTAATGATATGTTTTAATACAAGAAACAAATGGACGAACAGTATTTATTTAGCTCCGGAGTTATGAACATAAATCAGGAATCTGATGTACAGTAATTGTCGTTTGTTTATATAATTTGTACGTGTTTCTCGTTTCTTGGTTTTTTTATATAGATTAGACTGTTGGTTTTCCCGTTTGAATGGTTTTGCACTGGTAATTTTAGGGTCCTTTATAGCCTGTTGCTCGGTGTGAGCCAAGGCTCCGTGTTGAAGGCACTATCTTCACCTATAATGGGCTACTTTCATAATTTGTTATTTGGATGGAGAATTGTCTCATTGGCACTAACTTGATAGAAATGTGGACCTTAGATTCTCTGTTTTTTACAATCCAAGATGGCGAAAGACACCCATACTTAATGTATACTATATACCAAAACTGTGTTGAATATGCACTATTTTGTAATAAAATATAAAGGAACGAGAAAACTAACCGAGGTCCTAAAATTTGAGATATTGTCAACCGAAATGCGAGAAAACAGCGTATATTTAAATGTTCAGGTCAATAATAAGATATCAAATCGACAATAGTATGGGACCAGTTCACATCTACAAACATTAATAATCTTGAAAGAATATACCGACAACCTGTCAGATTTATAACAGGAGAGTACAAATCCAGAGAAGTTGGTTGCGTCTCAAACACGCTCACCAATCTGAAACTACAAGACATACAGACAAAATTAAGACGCTCAAATCAGAAGCTAATATTTCTCTACGAGGTGGTCGCAGTGATATAGAACCAGACAATTTGAAAAAAAGCTCGTCCAAAAAGAACACTAAATTGCTGCCAAGGACCCGATTTATCAATAATCAGTCAAGAAATATTGTGAACAAACATGCAGGTTAAAAACTACATGAAACGTTTTGAGATCTCAACGAGTAGAATACAACAATATTCTAACTCATTTTTTTTCTCCTAAAAACAGTATTCAAATAGAACCACATTGAAGAAGCGTAGTGCGTACACCGAGCGTTGACAGCCGTTCAGAAACTACTCTCGTGCATCGTCAATACATCGACGGCACTCTCTCTACCGTTTTTATCCACAACGTTGTCCTACAGATACAGATACAGATCTAAAATGATCATGGTACTAGATCGAAAAATACTAGGAGGTGTCTCCTCTATATATTTTTTAATGACCATGATCGTTAAACTATGAATCTGTTTATTTTTTACTACACGCGTTACATAAATTTGAGAATGGAGATAGTGAATGTGTCAAAGAGACAACAACCCGACCATGGAGCAGACAAGAAACGAAGGCCGCCAATGGGTATTCAATGCAACGAGAAACCCCCGCACCCGGAGGAGTTCTTCCGCTGGCCCCTTAACAAATATGTATACTAGTTCTGTAATACCAGACGTCATACTGAACTCCGAATTAAACCAAAAAAATAAAATTTAAAATAAAAATCATACAAGACTAACAAAGGCCAGTGTTTTTTGGAAATCTCAAACCCCCCTTCCTAATACTCCCACTTTTAAACAAATTGACGCCCTCTCCCTCTGACTTGTCAGAGAAAAGATCTTGCCATATCGCCGTTTGCATGAAAGAGGCAATTATCTCTTATATGCTTACACAATTGTACCCCCACGCAACGAAGTTGCGGAGGGTGTTATGTTTTGACCCGTACGTACGTCATTCTCTCGGTGCTGTTTCTTGTCATCGCAACTCCTCTCAAACCACGCAACATAGTTTCATGATAATAAGGACATACTAAGTAGATTTGCATATCGACAAGAAATTATAATTCATTTTTTTTCTAGAAGTTACGCCCCTTTGAACTTATGTGCTTCGATATACCTCTGCAACAGTTTATCGTCGCAACTCCTCTGAAACCACACCACAGAATTTCATGAAACTTTGTAGATAATAAGGACATACTATTTAGATGTATATATCGACAAGAAATTATAATTCACTTTTTTTTCTTATACAACTTTTTTTCTTTAAGTTATTTTATTTCTCCAGTGCCAATGTGGGGACGTGGGGCATGTGAGCTCGCTCACTAAGGTTCTTAAATTTTATTACTCCACGAAAATATTTGCATATTATTTGGGGTTTGGCAAAAGGAGTATGTATTTGGTCATTTTTAGAGTAAAATGATAGCCTGGGATCCTGGCTGACTGCTCGACAGAAGAGGCAGGTGGAATACAACCCGGTTTGTCAATAGGATATTAGGATTATATTGTTATGAATTCATTGCAAATGATTTTTTATTTTAAATTTGACATGCAAGTTTAAAAAAAATAGATTTATTATTAAAATCGAAAATCATTTCAGTAAATAAAGGATTGACAACATGTTAGCTTAAGTAAGGTTGCCGGGCTATAAGGGGGTGTGGCACCAGGTGGGGTTCATATCGGGAGTACGGGGCATTCAGCAGCTGTTGAGACCGAGGGACTCGTGAATATCAATCTAATTAAAATATTGATCTCTGATTACGTTATACTATATATGTAGTATAACGTAATCAGAGATCAAATGTAGTATAACGTAATCAGAGATCAATATTTTAATTAGATTGCGTGAATATTTTAGTCTTTTTGGTTTTATATTTTTATTAGGAAATCTGGTAGCGGCAATTTTTAAGCTTCTTGACCAGAAAAATTCAGAAGGCATATACATTAATACATAAAATTGAGAATGGAGATAGTGAATGTGTCAAAGAGACAACAACCCGACCATGGAGCAGACAAGAAACGAAGGCCGCCAATGGGTATTCAATGCAACGAGAAACCCCCGCACCCGGAGGAGTTCTTCCGCTGGCCCCTTAACAAATATGTATACTAGTTCTGTAATACCAGACGTCATACTGAACTCCGAATTAAACCAAAAAAATAAAATTTAAAATAAAAATCATACAAGACTAACAAAGGCCAGTGTTTTTTGGAAATCTCAAACCCCCCTTCCTAATACTCCCACTTTTAAACAAATTGACGCCCTCTCCCTCTGACTTGTCAGAGAAAAGATCTTGCCATATCGCCGTTTGCATGAAAGAGGCAATTATCTCTTATATGCTTACACAATTGTACCCCCACGCAACGAAGTTGCGGAGGGTGTTATGTTTTGACCCGTACGTACGTCATTCTCTCGGTGCTGTTTCTTGTCATCGCAACTCCTCTCAAACCACGCAACATAGTTTCATGATAATAAGGACATACTAAGTAGATTTGCATATCGACAAGAAATTATAATTCATTTTTTTTCTAGAAGTTACGCCCCTTTGAACTTATGTGCTTCGATATACCTCTGCAACAGTTTATCGTCGCAACTCCTCTGAAACCACACCACAGAATTTCATGAAACTTTGTAGATAATAAGGACATACTATTTAGATGTATATATCGACAAGAAATTATAATTCACTTTTTTTTCTTATACAACTTTTTTTCTTTAAGTTATTTTATTTCTCCAGTGCCAATGTGGGGACGTGGGGCATGTGAGCTCGCTCACTAAGGTTCTTAAATTTTATTACTCCACGAAAATATTTGCATATTATTTGGGGTTTGGCAAAAGGAGTATGTATTTGGTCATTTTTAGAGTAAAATGATAGCCTGGGATCCTGGCTGACTGCTCGACAGAAGAGGCAGGTGGAATACAACCCGGTTTGTCAATAGGATATTAGGATTATATTGTTATGAATTCATTGCAAATGATTTTTTATTTTAAATTTGACATGCAAGTTTAAAAAAAATAGATTTATTATTAAAATCGAAAATCATTTCAGTAAATAAAGGATTGACAACATGTTAGCTTAAGTAAGGTTGCCGGGCTATAAGGGGGTGTGGCACCAGGTGGGGTTCATATCGGGAGTACGGGGCATTCAGCAGCTGTTGAGACCGAGGGACTCGTGAATATCAATCTAATTAAAATATTGATCTCTGATTACGTTATACTATATATGTAGTATAACGTAATCAGAGATCAAATGTAGTATAACGTAATCAGAGATCAATATTTTAATTAGATTGCGTGAATATTTTAGTCTTTTTGGTTTTATATTTTTATTAGGAAATCTGGTAGCGGCAATTTTTAAGCTTCTTGACCAGAAAAATTCAGAAGGCATATACATTAATACATAAAATTGAGAATGGAAATGGGGAATGTGTCAAAGAGACAACAACCCGACCATAGAACCGACAACAGCAGAATAGAATATATATGTCAGCCCTTTCCTGTCAGAATAAAATGGTCGGATAATTATAGCATTTTATGATTAATAGAAATCGTTTATTACTAGTACCTGGGTTTTGTAGTAACGATGTAGCCTTTTAAAGCCGACTATATAGTATTAGGTTTTGTCATTGATGAAGGCCGTAGCAAGGTTGCCTATAAATGCTTACATCGACTTCGCGTTGGTGGAGAGCTGTCCCATTGGCAATCATACGGTTTATTAACACATCTCCTTATTGTATATACCTGAATAATCCAGTCGTAATAATCCACTGACTAGCGACTTTTACATTAACCCCGTAATTACATGTAGGAGAGATCAATTACGTTGAGGGACTGAACTAGTCGGGATGTTTTTTTTTCAAGTTCCGTTCTCAAACAAAAGTCCACGTTAGTAAACAAAATAAAACTGGGATCCTGTGCATTTTTGTTTTTCTTTTTATAGACGCATATGCTGTAATTAATGGATTAAATCACTAAGGTATACATTCCACATGGAGGTACTCCGACTTACAAGAGGATTATACACCGAAGAAGAACCCGAGCGCCATCTGTCGTCATAATGATCGTTAGCACAATATAACGAGGACATTTAACACTTCGACATTTCACACATCGACAATTAACGAATCGACAAGTTACATGTTACAAGTAACAAAACATCAATATACAAAAAGAAAATTTACCAAATAAAGAATTATGAAATCTACAAGTTACAAATTGACAATTAACAAATGAAGAATTTTGATACAAAGATACAAGTTACAAATTGACAATTAACGAATGAAGCATTATGAAATTGCACAGTTACAAGTAACCCAAATTGACAATTTACCGATTAAGAATGTTGAAACTACAAAGGTGCAAGTTACAAATTGACAATTTACGAATTAAGCATTATTAATTTAACAATAACAAGTTACAAATTGACAATTTACGAATTAACAATTTAGAAATTACACAGTTACAAGTTACGAATTGACAAGTTACGAATTAAGAATTTTGACCCCGTTGGCTTTCCATAATTCAGGGGCCTGTCGTTCAGCAGTTATCGTTTGTTAATGTTGTTCATAATTTGGTATTTTCCTGTTTGGATATATATATAAATAAGACCGTTTGTTTTCCTGTTCGAATTGTGTACGCTTATAATTTTGGGGTCCTTTATAGCTTGCTGTTTGGTCTGTACTTCGACCTGTGTTTGTTACTATCAGGTTGAGAACAACCCTCCTTCAGATAAGGGGTCATTTTATTGATGTAGAAAAGAAAACAGAAATACCATGGATTTGTATAGTTCTTCTATACAAAACCTTTGAAAACTTAGAATTTTGTACTCAAAAAGAGGAGAGTTGCATCATATTTTAAACAACTTTTTCTAAAGGAGGGGTCCACTTATTTTGAATAATATAAATTTAAACTGTTAAAGTAAAGGTGTTAACATAGTTAAAGTCCAGGAATATTACAAAATTCTTGAACATGTTTTGACCATTTAATACCAGATAAAGATATATAGTTCTTTGAGAACATATGAGCTCTTTTATACAAACAAATATATTATAACTTATATTGATCCCTCATAAAACATGTAAAAGGGATATTTATAACATTAAGGGGTTGCCCCCCAAACTGATTATGACTTCAATGGAGAATTGTCTCATTGTCAGTCACACACACATGTTTAGACCAGATGTAAACTATTTCTTGGTGAACAGGGAAAAAATACATCAGAAATTAAAGAAATGTCAACGTACAAGTGATAAATCAAGTTTTAATATTGTCAAAATCTACTTTTTAATGTTTACAAAAAAAAATTATAATCGCTCGCCTTTATTTTTCAAGCTTCGCCTCAAAAATTTGCTAATTAAATATTTTTTTATTAAAATTTTCAAATCGCTCGCTCGCCCCATATTTTGGAGTCCAAAAATCCATAGAACAAGAAATTAAATTGGTGTGGCCTAAGCACCAGCTTCCAATTCAACCAAAAACTTTTGGAATATTAGAAGGGTCCACCATCTTGCTGTTGAAGTTGGTCCAGCGCTGGCAGTTGAAGTTTTTGCCTTTTGTTCCGTATATTAATTCAATATTTGGTCACAAATTGTTGTCAGTATAATGGAATTATATGGTACTGTCTTATCGTTGAAGTGATAGGTTTACTAGTGAGGTATAAAATCAGAATCTGAGTTGCTATTCCTTCAATTGATTTGCTTGTAATGAGCTTTTGATTTTGCCATTTAAAATATTGACTTACCGTAATGAATTTTCATAGGCTTTCGGTATTTTTTTGAGTTTACCATTTAAATGGTCGTTCTTTATAATAAGGGACAATAAAGCGTTTAGTTCTTACTCTAGACGAGAAATGATGCAATTACAAATGTATAATACAAGTAATGAGATGTTTTACGATTATCAATAAAATAACTATCCGGACAAAGATAGAAGCAATTATACCGGTCACCGAACTTCTTTTATACAAACTTCTTAATCGTATTATCCATACCACATAGTGAGATGTGAATCTCAACTTATCTCTCAGAAAACGAATTTCGATATTAACTATTTTTAATCGGTGTGTAAAAATGTATGAGGAGAGCCGTGGTGTAGAGGTTAGCGCATCGGACTACTAAAAGAAAGGTAACTTGTTCGATCACCATTCCGGGAAGAAAATTTCAGGGACTGTATTTTCGGCTCTGCCTTGACACTATTTGCGAGTATGGTCTTGTAAAACGATGATAATACGTCTGAAGGGGACGATTAACACATCTCTTGCACGTAAAAAACACCCCAGACCCGTAGATAAAAAAAGCAGACTAAATAATGCCGGTACAAGGCAGCACTCGCACCCGCAAAGTTGAAAGGGATGTAAGTTGCAAGAACTTGTTTCCCAATCCACTATATAAATAAACATGTTTATACTAAAATGTGTGAATTGCTAAATATTATTAGTAAATTCTTATCCTTATCTAGATGTGTGTGTACAGAATTTTTTTTAATGTCTATTCATATACCATTTCTAACAACGAAGCAAGACGATAGCGCTTACATGTATGTTGATTTTTAATATAAGAATAATTCACATTAACCTATAATATCTATGTCTAGAAAATTCAGGTTCTTTAAATATTATGTGGACAAACAATGGTTGCCAGCAGATTACTTTGACGTAATTATTTGATCCAAAAATAATTTAATTTGATTACACGCATTATATAATGTACTAAATAATAGAGGTGAAATGCAAATATTTATTAATAATCCTCACATATTGTAATTATACCAGCCATGTGTTTTAACGAAATATTTAAGCTACTGCGTAAGTATATGATTGTAATCAAAGCAAAAATCAGACATAAAAAATAAGCAAATCACGTAGAATCTCGTTCAAATGATCAACAAAAACAATAGGCAATCTCGTTTATTAACTTTCAGTGCTGAAGCATCTGATAAACAAAGCTTGAATAAATGTAACCAGAGGTGATGTTTGTAAACAGTAACAAACTTATTATCAGAATTTATATATATTGCAACGTTGTACTTTCTTTTTATTGGCAGATTTCCTGATGTCGATTAAACTAATATCTTTAAGTAAATAACTATTTAATTAGTAGTTTATAATAACACTAAATTGCCATGCACTGAAGTTGCGATAAAATTGTTTGTATGTATGCCATGAAGACACTCTAAATAATGAGGTAAGAACATTTTTTTTTAACTTCAAAGGCATTGAATAAGGGAACGTCCAATTAACATCCAAAGGAGGGGTTATGCTTGATTCTGATCCCCAAATTATTGAAAACAAATTATTTGGTCCAGCAGATGACCAAAAAAACATATTCTGAATGCAAACTACCCCAATACCTTATAGTTTAAAATTTTGATAAAAACAATCTGATTGTGGGAATAAAATCTGACTAAGAAAAACCTCTCCCCCTTTTTGAAGTTAAATGGTTGCTCCATAAGGAGAATTCAAAATATGAATGATTCAATATACCTACATGTAAATGAAGCTCGTCAGTATAAATCCTTCATTTTTCCAGTGGCAGTCTAATTATCCTCGACCTTCTACCCGGACTCTTTTTATTACGGAACCAACCTTGTATTTGTATTTATCTTACTTTCTTATCGTCCTAAACATGCAAGAAACATTTGCCACTGGACATTTAGCAACCTACATTAAATTTGTATTTAAATGCCTCGTATTAAGACCGTCTTTTTTACTCAATGGATGACTTTTACGCTGTGAATGGATACTAATGTGTTTGGTTTTGTCAGGTTTTATTTACTTATTCTCCCTTTTTATTTTACCTTATAATACGGTATGTTTGTCAATATTAGGATTTTTTTTATAACCAATTAAAACATGAATTTAGTATTTATTTGATAACCTACGAGAGCATATATCACAACCGTCAGTTTGTATATGGCAAACTGCGTGCTGAACGTTATTTTGTAGTAAAATAATCAACCTCAATATAAATCCAGCTTTATTGTGGTTCCATCACCGAGTACTATCTAAAACACCACGTTCATGCTTCAAGATCAAATGACATCGGAAACACAACTCTCTCTAAGTCTTCAATATAAATATATTTTGTATTCATCATTATTCTATTCAGATGATTCTAAAGCTAATGTATATGTACGAAAAGTCTAAAGACAACTCTCTCTACAATAAGGATATATTTTGTACTATCATTCCATTCAAAGGTTTCTGAAGCTACAATGAGGTGTATATGTACAAAGAGAAAACTCTCTCCATGATATAGATATATTGTGTATTCACCATTTTATTCATATGTTTGTTAAACTAGTGTATATGTACAAAAAGCCTGAAGACAACTCTCTCTACAATATGTTACTTTTATAAATTGTTGCTTGGATGGATAGTTGTCTCATTGGTACTCATATCACATCTTTTTCATCATTATTTCATTCGGAGTTTTTTTAAGCTAGTGTATATGTGCTTGAATACAACTCTCTCCACAATATAGACATATTTTATATTCATCATTATTCCATTCAGATGTTTATAGAGCTAGTGTATATGTACGAAAAGCCTGAAGACAACTCTCTCTACAATAAGGTCAAGCTTGTATTCATCTTCATCCCATTCAAATGTTTGTTAAGCTTGTGTATACGTAAAGCCTGAAAGAAAAAGAAAATAATTACTTTCTTTGTTATCTCCCTGACCAGTCATATCACCTGAAACAATCTGACAGATTTCACAATCTAGTTATTAGTTTCTATTGATTTTGGAACATTTTCTGGCCATTCCCATGATTTGAACGCATCAAGTTACTAATGATTTGACGCATTTCACAAGGAAATCTACTTTAACGTTATTTTCTCTAAATCCATAATGTCAAAGAGACTTTTGTCGAAAATAAGACGTCTTTGAAGTGACCTCTAAAATACGATGTCTTTGAAATGACCTTTGTTGTAAAGAAGGATTGATTGTTCTAGAGTAACAAATCTGAAGTCATTGTTTATATAGGGTAAGACGATTTCATCAATTTACTTAGAATCTATTAATGCCCCCGCACTCAGGGGTATATAGTGTTTCCCACGTAATTCTTTCGATCGATCCGCCATTTCGACTTTCGAAAAAAACAAGAGAAGTCCCGATTTGTTACGGCAGGCTGTCGATATTCCGCCAGGTTCCGTTATTTTGCTATTGGTATTCCAAACTTCATTACTCATGGTTCAATAATATATATTATAGTGTAAAATGATTAGTTAGCTTATTTTAACGGGTTACTAACTTTGCACTGCTCATGAGATATTGTCCTTGGAATTTGGCTGAATTTTGTGTCGTCCTGACTTATTGAGTTGTTAATATACAATTTGTGTACTAGTTTCATTCACTGATAGTATAGGTTTGTTGTAATCAATATTTTTATGAAACTAAAGGTTACTACACATATTTAATATTCTCCAAAAAAATATTAATTTAAAAGTAAATACGTTGTTATTGTTAACGCGATGGAACATTTAAAAAATATTATTTCAAACAGAAAATAAAATAATCTTGTTTGCAAAGTATTACGTAAATTCTACATATGTGTGTGCTTGTTTGAAACGATAGGTTGCTGTCTCAGTATTGCTTATTTCTAAAATCTTATCCTATTCCTACCATTTGCAAGAACCTCACTTTCAAGTTGGACAGCTAGTAACAGTATATATTTTTTTTAAATCCTGCAAACTCGTGCAATATAAGATACTGCTCTGGCAATATCCATCAATATAAATGCAAAAACCCTTTAGTATTTTAAAATGAGGTTTACAAAATAGGGAATAATTGTAAAAATAATTTAAAAAAAACTACAAGGAAGAGACGAATCGCATAAACATAAACTAATATCGAAACAAGGATCAGAAGTGTAGACCCTCAAATAAAATTGTTGGTTAGGCGAAACCAATTAGTTCTCTTTGTGAAAAATATGTTTGTCTAGATATAACAACACTCGTTTATGAAATATGTGTAGTCCGGCATACTCTAAAGTAAGCGTAATTATACTGAAATGAATGAATGACTTTTTAACTTTTTTCGGCAACACTTTTGTAGTTTGTTACGTGATGAAAACGAGAACTATAGGATGTTGTAATATGATACTTGTATTTCAGGACTAGATTGAAGGCTAAACAAAACAACACGCTGCTTTTGTTTGCACCTGTCAGGAACCTGTTGTTCAGTAGTTGTCGTTTGTTGATGTGGTTAATAAGTGTTTCTCGTTTCTCGTTTTTTTCCTGTAACAAAATTGATTCATTTTATCTTGTTTAAATTGTTTTACACTAGTTAATTTGTGGTTCATTCATGGCTTGCTGTTTGGTGTGAGCCAATTTGAAGGTTCCGTGTTAAAGGCCGTACTTTGATCTATAATTGTTTACTTTTTAAAAACTTTGACCTGGATATGAAGAGTTGTTTAAGATTGATGCACTCGTACCACATCTCCTTATTTCTATAAACACGTTTATACCATAGCTGTATAAATTCTCAATGCTCTTCAATTTCGTACTTTAGTTGACCTTTTTAACTTTTTTTTTATCCGAGAGCGTCACTGATGATTCTTTCAAAGTTGAAACGAGCGTCTGGCGAAAATACATTACAATCCTGGTTTCTATGAACGCGTTTATGCCAGGTATAGTATAAAGCATCTTAATGTACAAGATCAGCCTAATGTTTTATACATTCGGAACAAATAGTTTGAACTTAAGTTTTTGTTTGACGGGAAACACAACCTACTCAAGTTATTTTGAGATAACACGTTTGAATTGTTTTACTGTTGTCATTTCGGGATCTGATGTACATGTAACTTACTAGTATGCAGTTTGAGTTTTGCTTATTGTTGACTTATAGTTGTTAAAGTCAATGTCATCTAGTCTCTTGTGGATAGTTGTTTTATTGGCAAACCTACCACATCTTCTTATGTATATATATATATCAACATTTGTTTATAACATGTAATTACATGTCATAGTCAGCTGACATTCTTTTGAAACTATATACATAATCATTTTCATCATCATCTTTTTTTTTACATTTCATCCTTTCATTGATTTAATACAATATTCGCTGAAACAAGATAGTATATCAATTAGCACTAACGTAGTAAATACGAATTGGAATTATCTATTTCCATTACAGCTTATGTTATCATTTACACTCTCATTTAACGGTAATATTTTGTTATCACGTTTATATCTATACAATTACTTGGAAATGCCTATGCGTATAAACTTGTGGAGAGTTATATCATTGACAATCATGCAACATCTTCTTTTTTACATTCACTAACATACTTGATGTTTTTTATAATGCAACATGTATTCTGTTTATGACATATATTGAATTTACTTTCGTTTAATCAGACGCGCGTTATTTCTGCAATAACGCTCAAATATGATAAGTTAAATTACTTAATAAAAGACGAAGTTGAGGAGAATCGAAATTTCGAATGTTTTGCCTATAACATCTGAGGTTATCTATAGTTCTTCAGTTGGAAATTTTTTAGTATTTGAACAATTAAAAGTACAATAAAGAGTGTTAACTTAATATATAAATATTGTCATATCAATGATAATTTATGTCTACACGGAAGTGCTTACTACTGGGCTGGTGATACCACCAGGGATGAATCCTTAGCCAACAGTTGTTTGTAGTAGTTCAGTTGTTTACCAGATTTTGCGCAGCTAATAACAGCATTTGTTTGATTTCTATGTCGCTTATATATATCTTTGTCCTTTGTTTTTCGATGAACAATTAGATAAGTTGTGCTTTTTTGAGGCTGTATAGACAGTTGGAGTGTTTGCGATAATTTTAAGGTTACATAGTTCACATTTTTATTATTGCATTTTTTTTATCTAAATTTACGCCAGTATCACTGACAATCCAAAATTTGTACATGTAGTTAGATGCGGGATGTTTGTTCCTTTGTACAACTTCATGTCATGACTGTAATTTGAGAATTATATAGAAATAGAAGTGCTATGTTTTTGAATACAGATGTAACTGTTTTAGAGAAGATCAGTTTTATAGAAAAAACTTAAACAGTCTCAAGACCATTTTGAAAAGAGGTTAAATCTGATCTAAAAGTATAAAGCACCTATAAACACCTTTTTTTAAAGATTTAAACTCAATATAAAATTTCTTCATTTAAGCATTTCTTGTATTGATTTTATAGAAATGATTCAATATGATACACAAACTAATACAAAAAACCCGGTTACAGTTTACTGTAATTATCTGATTTTATTGTTGTTATCATCATTTATTCTGGTAATAATTGCTGCGGTTATAAAACCCAGACCATGTTAATACCTCGTTTGTCTATGCAATTACAAGAACAACCGTATAGGAAGCAGCAGCTTATCACTTTTAATGTTAAAACAAATCTTTAATGACTGCGACTACTTTTATTTTATTTTGTGCAATAGTCCATGCTACTGTTTAAGACCATATGTGAATCTCTAGTATTAATTCCGTCTGATAGAAACCAACGGAGTAAGAAAAAAAATATAAGACCTTATTTTTTTTTTTTTTTTTATCTAAATCGAAAGTGGAAGGAAATTAAGAGTACAATGTATTAAACAATGCAACAATAAGAATGAAAAACAGGTTTAAGCCCTGGTCACAACGAGACCACGACAAATCTATGCACCGCCACGACATAAAATTGTCGTATGACAGTCGTACGATTTTGAGCATTGTGTTGCTGTCGTGTGTCGTGGGATGAAAATTGAACATTTTTTTTTTGCTGTACGATTTTTTGTAATGTCACTGTCTTGTGTTGTCGAGGGAGTGTCTTATCATAGTAATGCGACTGTCGTGCTGCAATAGACACATTGTCGTGGGAACCAACATAAACCATAAAAAAAAAACAATCGTACGACTGTTGCACGACTATCGTACGACCATCCTACGACTGTCGGAAGACACTCGTAATACAGTCGCCGCACGATTGTCCCAAGAATATCAAATTTTGTACTATGATTGCACAATATTAATTGTCTTTCGTACGACTGTGGTTAAATCGTCGCGCAAAATATTTTTGTTTTATTTAGAAAAATACAATTCGGTGGGTATTTAAATTTTTTGGAAAAACAGACCGTCTGTCGTTAAAGAGGATGGCAATTCCACCAGAACGATTCCTTTGGGCCCTGCTGAATAGGAGCCTTGCCGGTATCCAACAAGATATATATATGGTACTGTTAACGTTGATTCGAGCCCGTGAACATTATAAGAATCAGCGAAACGCCCGACTTTGGTGCGTTAGGCCATGGATCGAACGGCGCCTGATGTTTTGGCAGTAAAGTATAGTCATCAATGAGTCTTTTGTAGACGAAACGAGCGTCTGGCGTATATACAAAATTAAGTCCTGGTATCTATAATGAGTTTTAATATACACCGATTTAAGAGTTGGAGCGGGAATCTACCGGTGATTTCGTTTGATTCATGCAGATGGAGCCTAGCATGTTTCAAGATACATTGTATTCTTTCGACAATGCAACGTATTTCCCACTAGTCTGTGTTCATCTACCAAGACTAGCTCTATTCTGAAAGCACATTCGGGACTGATATCTAAAAGTATTAATTAGTCAATGAATCAGCAACACAATAACACAAACTAGATATGCCACACGTCACCTCGTTATTATTTTTTTCAATTTTGCCCTTCTAACAATTTATATAATTAACTGCTATAACTAAGATTACTATTATACTGACATTATGTTAACATATAACTTAGTAAGAAAGAAAGAAATAAAAGAAAGAGAGGGAGTCCGGAGGCGTAGCAAGTCTAACACGAAATTCAAACTACATGTAAACATTCAAAGAAATCAACACTAGACTCCTGTCAATAAAGGTTTTGAGGATCTTGCCGAGTCTAGAATAACCGTGAATAAATTGACAGGGTATATAATAACATGAACAGCACGAAGGATTCCACATGTAAAGCAAAATCTGCTTATCCTCCCAAAGCACCTGCGATCACCACGGGTTTTTTTTTTGAGGTTCGTGTTGCTAAGTGTTTAGTTTTCTATCAAGGTATGTTTTGTGTACAATTATTTGTCTCTTTGTCTTTTTCTGTTTTCTGTTTTCTGTTCTGTTAAGGCGTTCTTTCGATCTGAATTTCCCTTTGGCATCTTGCTCCCCTATTTTCAGCAAAGAATAACATCTTCAATTAACTTAAAACCCCTATACCAAAACGACAAGGATCGTTTGGACATAAATACCAACATCAAATTACAAGGTTTATAACCCGGACAGACACACGAACTTAACTAAACGGCTATGGACAGTGTTCCGACTAATGGTTTGTCTAGACGGTGTCGAAAGAGATTCTTTATTAGTTCTAGTTAAAGATAAATGAAAATGATGATCAAATTGACTTTTTGTTGATCTCTGGTTCAATAAAATGCAAAGTGTCATAAATGCAATAAAACGTCATTTATCAATACGTATCTTGCGAGCATATTGACGGGGTAATATAATTTTGTTATCACCCTTAATTTATCAGCATCAGTAGATGTCATCCAAGTTCGCTGTGTGTTCAGATTAACTTATTAAATTATAAAGTTGTTGACAGGAATCAAAGTTAATGGTTCTATAAAAAAATTATTGAAAAGTGTCGTTAATCGATGAAACAATCAAATATTGAATAAATAGTCATGGACTGACACTGAAATGCCTTCAAGTTTAGCGTTTGATGATTCATTGATTACATTCTATCGTATCACACACAGACAACATGTAACGTCTCATTTTATTGGCCGAACGATCCTTTACAACTACAATCGTAGTGTGCACGTGAATTGACACAGATGACTGACAACGGAATGTACTTTGTTACGGTAAAAGTAAAAACGAGGAATTGTATAGTTTACAAATCTTTGGTGAAAAGAATTAAAACAATGATTTTTGAATTTCAAATAAAAGGTAGAAATTTTATACTGCAGAAACACAATTATCTTGTACCGCGCTTTGAAAAAACATAAGGATAAAATTATACATGTGCCGCTTTTATACGGATAAATAATCAATCTCATTAAAAACCGATCTCTCATCGCTCCCGTTTTCTGATCTGTCGCGTGGGAGATCTAACGAAACTCGCTTTGTGGTCACATGTGAGAGACCTCGTGTGTGTTCTTTCAACCAATGAAAATGAGTCTTCGACGATCTAAAAAGATAATCGTGAGGTAAAGGGATGCAACTCATTTTATTTACGAAGAAATCGTCAGTTCAAATAATCCAGTTTTTTTTTATTGGCTTATTAATAGGTCGTCAACTCATTTGCATAACATTATAAATTCAGAACTTCCAGATCACTAACATGTGACCTCAAAACGGGTTTCATTAGACATATCAGAAAAAGGGAGCGATGAGAGATCGGTTTTTAATTAGATTGATAAATAATGAACTACATTCAATTTCTTCCATACTGACGATAGGTTATTAAAAAGATTTAAGATGACTTAATGCAGAACTCATCTTTTTATCAATACATTTAATGAATAATCACCCTTTTTTAAGACTTATTGTATTCTATGTAACTTTTTTTAAGTATTTGTAATATATAGTTTACGTTCGTTTTTCACCCGGAAATAACAAAATAGTTATCGTATATTAAAATAAAAAAATCAATGAATTTACATGTACAGGCATAAAAGCTAGAATTGCCATGGGATAATCAAGAACGCAATCATGTACGTGGATACGACGATGGAGGTTTTTAACAACCTAGACCGGCTACGTAAATACTGGTCAGTCCATTTAACCTTATAGAAAGCGTTTTCTATTTTCGCAGGTGTGGGGTCGACAGTTTTAATTGACCAACGAAAACGATTGTTCTTTTAAGAGTTAAATCTATACATCATCTATTATAACAAGTCACCAAACGGTCCTTTTCTAGTATTTGATTTAGGAATAATCAAGAACTCGGGATCTAACTGTCCTAGGAAAAGACTTTTTTTAATTTGGATATTTTGAGGTCATATTTGGTTGATATCTTCTTACGAACGTCTACATAATTAAAGTATTTCACATAAAAATACCTAAATTTCTTTACCAAGGACATCAACATTTGACATATAAACAGCGCAAAGACTTTGTGTAGCCAAATCAGCTCTTGAATTTCCCCATCAAATTTACAGTAAAAGAAATTGAAATTAAATTTTTATAAAATAATTGTTTTTTCGTTGTTTTGTTGAATCTTGTTTTTGTCTTAAACGCAATCTCGTTTAAAATGATTTTACTTTTGAAAATAAAACATGACTGATCGTGTGCTTAAACCCTATAAAAGTATTTTTTCTTCAACGCTTTAGTTGTCAGTGGAAAAATTTGTTTTACAAAGAAATGTTCTTTCAATTCATTTTGAGCTTGCATTGACTGCACTTCTTCTATTGTTTCTGTTTAGTTTATGCCCTAGATATATATTTGCAAAAAATGGAGTCTGGCACGCAAATTTATTCTAAAATGTATGTTCTATTTAAACCAGCATGTAATCATGAAAAACTGAAAACGAACTTGAGAATTAGTAAACAGTCTCAAGCTGCCGAGATATGACGTATTTGTAAGCGCAGGTGGTGTATGCTATTGTTGTTAATGTATCAGGCGTACTTTACCAATGACACAGCACTGGTAAGGGTAAAGAGGAGTGTGTCTAAAAATAGACCATTAGACTAAACATTTCAAGTAAATGACCAAATAAATGTAATGAACGACAATGAATACAGATATACGACAAACAACTTTTCGCAGTGAAGACTCAAATTACAACACTGTAGAAATTAACGTACATACTTTATCGTGTCACATCTAAATGTCCGTGGTCCATTTTGTTTTTTTTTCGTTGTCGTTTGTTTGCACGTTGATAATAAACTCTAAGTGCACGTACGTTTCTAAGAATTCTCCTTCCTATTTTTGAAATTTGTTAAGGTTGAACATTTTCTTTATGTTTAACCAGAACACCGCTTAGGACTCATCAAATGTACAATCAGTTATTTTCAACTAAAGCGAATATATAATTGTACGTTTGTGTGCACACCTTAGATGTTGGCATCAAACATGAATGTATGCACCGTGATATGATTTAAGACAATTTTAAGAACGCATTTCGCCGAGTTATATTTACAGTACAACTTCGGAGTTGTAAGAAGTTAACAATTTAGAGGTTTTGAAACATTCGCGTGTATATTTGTGTTACGGATGTAGTCATATTGATGAGTGTTCGTTTTCTTCTTTTTTCTATTTCACAATAAACGCAGAATCAATTGTTATGTTTTCTAGACTCACAATACTTGCGAACTTATCTATACTACACTTAAGATGTTGCTGAAATCAGTAAAGCTGTAAGTAAACAAATAAGATTCCCTCCTCCAGACAGATGAGTCTGACACCATTTGTCTGCATTATGGTATATTACAACCTATTGATAACATACAGCAATTTCCTATAGGAAAAGTGCAATGCAAAGCTTTGTGATTTATT